>NW_027286292.1:28755496-29230496 GCF_022747635.1 Hetaerina americana
ATATATATATATATATATATATATATATATACAGAAACAGGTATAAGGAAAAGGGATAGGAACACAAATAAAGGACGAACACAATAAAGGTGGGGAAGGCGGAATCGAACGGATCACAAGAGTAAATATATTTTCTTGACCGGGACTCGAACCTCGGATCTTTCCACTTTCCGGGGGGATGCTCTTAACCACTTGAGCTATCGAGGAAACGTAATTTGCCCTGAGATCCGTGGGTATAATATGTCGCCAAGCGCCCCGATTCTTTAGCCAAGAGATGGCGTCAGGGGACTGTTTCACCCACCAAAGGAGAAATAGACAATACACAAGAGGAAAGGACAATGGTTTAGAATTCATACAACATCATACAGGAAAGGAACAGTGCGTTTTTATTGTGCTCGTCCTTTATTTGTGTTCCTATCCCTTTTCCTTATACCTGTTTCTGTATATATCAGTATTTATTCGCCGTTTGGCGGGATTTCGTGTTTGAATGTATATATATATATATATATATATATATATATATATATATATATATATATATATATATATATATATAGTATATATTTAGTGAAGTGTAGTATATATATATTTATATTAAAAACCATAAACACAGTAATGAACCCGTAGACTACTTTTTAAACATTTCGAATCTGATTGAAACCTTCTTTGCCTTCTTAATGCCGATCTGACTTCCCCGCCGCACCATCTAAGTTCCTTGTTGTCGCATTTGAGTTTGGACGGGATATACGTCTTCATTCCTTCGCGCGTTCTCTGTATTGGTTGTTAGTGTTTTTGTCGTGTATTCTGGTAATTTTATTTTTAAATATTCTCGTAGTCCGTTAATATTTGCCCTCTTGTATAAGTATATTTTACGCTTTTGTTTGATTATTCTGACGAACTTAGTTTTTAACTCTACAAAACTAGCCTTATGATCACTGATTCCGTCCATTATTTAAGTTTGTGTTACGATTTCGGGGCGAGAAGTCACAAAGATATCAAGTATACTGTGACCCCGTGTTGGTGATTCAACAATTCGTTCTAAAGAGTGTTTTACGAATATAGGAAATGGTATTTGGCATGAGCCTCTGTTTTTGGCAGATTTTCCTACGCAGTACGTGTCCCAATCAATTGACGGCACATTTTCATAAGCAGCAATTATAATAATAGGGTTGCGATGATTTTTGCTGAGAGTGGATTTGGTCGTCGAGCTTGGGTAGAATATCTCCATTAGAATCTGGGGGTCTGAATAATGAGCACACGAATAGGCTTCAGTCGTTGTAGTCCTTTATGTTGCACCAAATGCTTTCTATGTGATTTTCGTCTCATTCGTATCGTTGGCTACTAAGATGTGACTTTACATCAATGAATACTCCCCCGCCCAATTTATTAGGTCTGTCCCTTCTGTAAAGTGTGAAACCTCTCGGAAAAAACTACATCGCTTGCTATATCTCCAGTGAGCCAACTCTCCGTTCCAACTAATATGTCTGCATTTTTCCTTACAAAAATATATTCAATATCCGATATTTTGTTTCTAATGCCACGACAATTTGATATCATAATTTTTATTTGGTCAATCACTTTTTGTTTTACGGTTTTATGTATCCTCACAAAACTGTGTCGAGACGATTCATGGTTAACTGAGGCACAAGTATTACATTCACTCGCATTACTATCTTTTATGCATTTCGAGGCACCAATTTTATTAACTTTACGTGGGTCATATAATGTTTTAACGCAAGTGTTGGTTTGTTAAATTATTTTTGGGATCTGAGAGGCATAACCTGATCTGAATCGGCAAAAAGCGCTGGATTCTACTTTATTTATCCCAGTATATAACCTGTGCTCTCGCCTACCATTTATGCTAAACCCTCGAAACGTATTCATGTAAACTACGCACTACAAACTGCGATGCCTCGGCAGTATAATGGACCCCGGAGCGATTAAGAGGTACCCGACACGATGAAAGGACAGGCCTCATATCAACGAAGTCCGCTCCTATTTCCCGACCAAATCCCAACAATCTTTGTTTTATACCCTGCATTCGCCTCCAAACGAGGTCAATACGTGGTGGCACAATACTACAAATACTTAATTTAATTGGGACCTTCAACTCCGCCTCGACTCGTTTCTCCTCCGAGGACATCTCCTTTGAGGAGCGTAGGATATCTTCAGATCCACGTTCCGAGGCGTCGTTTGTCTACACATGAGCCACAATGCGTAGCTTAGAGGAACCCGTATCGCTGACGGCCGCCTTCACCACCTAGGTCGCCTGGGGTATCCCGCCACTTGGTATACACCAGGGTGTCAGGAATCCAACACCTCCTTCCTGTTGCACTGTGCGGCGCAGCGGATACATTATATGCCGGAAATTAGAATTGCCTAATATAATAGTTCCCGCCCTTCCCGAACGCTTATGTTTTACCCTAGGCAGTGCCCTCGGAGTAGGGGTAGGAGCGGCAGGTACAGTGGTGCTGTCACCCAACAGCACCTGGTACCTGTTGGAGACGGGGATGGAATTTGCCTGCACAGAGTCCAATTTAAGTCCAATGCAGCGTTACCTTGCCCTTGGACGACCCTCCAATCGTCCGACCTACGGACGTGAGACGCTCCTTCATTGAGAGAAGGGACACGAGATAGGTCTCTAATCACCCAGCCACGTATATATATACACACACAAACATACACACACACACACACACACACACACACACACACACACACATATATATATATATATATATATATATATATATATATATATATGTGAAGGAAAGAAAAGCAGCTGAAAACTGAAGAACGTAAAAGGAGTTTAAAACGGTGGCAGAAAAGTTGGGATGACTCGACTAAGGGCAGATGGATGCACCGGTTGATTCCTCAAGTTGACGAGTGACTGAATCGCAGTCACGGTGAGGTCAACTATTACCTGACACAGATGCTATCAGGCCATGGGTGCTACCGAGCCTACCTCTACAAATTCAAGCACGAGGAGTCTCCGAAGTGCCCATCCTGTGTAGGAGTGGACGAAAATGCGGAGCATGTGTTTTTCAAGTGCCCAAGATACAACGAAGCTAGGAAAGAGCTAGAAATGACGATTAAACAGAGTATAACTCCAGAAAGTTTGACGGAGGTGATGATGTCATCAAAGGAGGCATGGAGAGCAGTCGATATCTTTGCATCGAAAGTTCTAAAGGACCTACGAATCAAAGAGCAGGAGAGAAAGCAGAATGCAGACCGAAGAAAGAAAAATGAAGATGGAAGAAAGAAGAATGAAGATAGAATATAAGAGAGAGAAGATTAGAAGAAAGAAGAGTATTGGAGGAAAATCAGAAGAAAGATAAGCACCCCGAACCCCTAATCTTGCCGCCAACATCATGGCAGGGAGGGGGGAGTAAGGATGCCGCTAAACAGATGAAAGAGCTAGAAATAGCTCTCGCCCCCCCCGCGAAGTAATGCCTCAAGGCAGTTCAAGCAAGTTAAGCAAGGGATTAGGCTTGGATGTAAAGAGGGTAGTTTTTTACTTGGTATGGGTCGCCGAGGCATACTCCGGCCGCGTTCCGATACATCCTGGAACCCGTGGTTATTCACCCTTGGGTGACTTCGAGACCAGACCGAGCCCAATGTCGTACTTATCCATGTGTGTGGTGTAAGTGCGTGCGTAAAGAGCATTTTCTCTTCCCTCAAGTAAAAAAATAAATAAATTAATTAATTAATTTATATATATACGTATATATATATATATAAATAAATAAATAAATAAATAAATAAATAATAAAAAAAATACATATATATATATATATATATATATATATATATATATATATATATATATATATATATATATATATATATATATATGTCCCTCCCCGGACTACAACCTTGACGTGGTGAAAGGGCTTGTGCGTTCCGATGACCCTTAGAGCTGTACTGGCGGGAGTAATAATTATTGCTCCTGGTAGGGTCACCCATGCCAGATAGGTCGAAGGTTAGGAGCCAGACGAAAGGTAGTCCACGCAGCGTCTGTTCCTCAGTGAGGCGGCTGCAATGGCGTCTGACCCCAGTGGGGCGGCCAGTAAGTGATGGTGTCACGTTAAAAACACTATTGAGGAAGGCAACGGGAAACCACCTCAATTATCATGGGGCTCGGCCCAATCGGCCGTGTGTCGTGCCCGGCAGCGGGGGAGGCAAGGCTTCCGCGGTCGTCATCCCACGAAACCCTTGCAAGGGAAAACCAGCAGCAGCAGGACAGAAGACCCAGGAGAAGAAGACGAAATTAGTTAGAATAGGAACGTGGAATGTTAGGACAATGATGAGGACAGGGAAATTGGAGAATGTTAAGCGAGAGATGGAAAGGGGAAATATAGATATTTTAGGTCTATGCGAGGTGAGATGGAAAGATAGCAGGGATTACTGGAGTGATAAGTATAGAATAATATACAGTGGTGGGGACGAGAGCCAACGAGGGGTTGCCATAGTATTAAATGAAGAGGTAGGAAGAAGCGTAGTCAACATAGAGCAGGTAACGGATAGAATACTACTAGTGGAGATAAAAGCAGAACCGACGAACTTAGTTATTATTCAGGTATACATGCCACCGAGCAACCATAAGGAAGAAGAGGTCGATAGGATATACGATCAGTTAGAGGACATGATCGCGTGTGTTCCTGCTGGGAAACATATGATAGTGATGGAGGATTGGAATGCGACGGTAGGCGAAGGAAGAGATGGTGATGAGGTGGGGGACTACGGTTTAGGCACGAGGAATGACCGCGGGGAGAAAGCAGTTGAGTTCTGCAGGAGACAGGGGTTAGTCATCACCAACACTTGGTTTAGACACCACAAAAGACGCAGGTATACATGGAAAATGCCAGGTGACTCAGGAAGATATCAGCTAGATTATATCCTGGTTAGACACAGGTTTAGGAATAGTGTGATAAATTCCCACAGCTTCCCGGGAGCGGATGCGGACTCAGACCACAATTTAGTTGTTATGAAATGTAGCGTACGTTTCAAAAAGATAAGGCAGGGGCGGCGAGTTAGAAAATGGAATGTAGAAGCGTTAAATGGGTTGAAAAGGAAGGAATACAAACAGGCGGTAGAGAAAATCATGTAGGATGGTAAAGGGCTTAGTACTATCGAAGAAAAATGGGAAATGATCAAGAAGGGGTTGTCTAAAGCCGCAAAAGACACTATTGGAACCGTTAACGCTAAAAGGACTAGGAAACCATGGATCACGGATGAGATGATTACAAAGATGGATGAGCGGAGAAAATGGAAGAACATGAATACAGAATTAGGCAAAATGAAGTACAAAGAATTGAACAATAAATTGAGGCGGGCAACAAATAAAGCAAAAGAAGCATGGTGGAAGACGCAGTGCGAGGATATGGAAATTCTGCAGAGGAAGGAGGAAATCGGTGCGCTGCACAGCAAAGTTAAATCGTTATCGGGAAGTAAGAAAGGAAGAGCTATGCTAACAGTTAGAGATAAGGCGGGTAAGGTAATAGTTGACGCAGGAGAGATCCAAGAGAGATGGAAGGAGTATATAGAAGAACTGTATGGTAAAGAACTCAGACCAACAAAGTTAGACATTGAAAAAGAAAATGACGTAGAGGAGGACAGCTTAGGTCCAGGCATACTAGACCATGAGATAGAAAGGGCATTAAGGGAGATGAAACTAAATAAGGCCGTGGGGGTAGATAACATTCCCGTGGAACTTTTAAAATGCTTAGAAAAAAGTGGGAGGAAGAGGCTATATGGGCTGATCCGTAGTATTTATGAGGAGGGAATCTGGCCGGAAGACTTTGTGAGATCAGTTTTAGTTCCTATTCCGAAAAAGGTAAAGGCCACGTCATGTGAGGACTATAGGACAATTAGTTTGATATCCCACGTAGCTAAAGTTGTTCTCAGGATCATAAACAAAAGGATAGAGAGTAGGGCAAATGATTACTTAGGGGATGATCAGTTTGGGTTTAGGAAGGGGAGAGGTACGCGTGATGCCATTGCAGTAATGAGATTATTAATCTAGAGGAATATAGAACACAACCAGGAGGTATTTGCCTGTTTCGTAGATTTCGAAAAAGCGTTTGATAGGGTGAATTGGGAAAAACTAATGAGTATATTGCAGAAAATAGGAATAGATTGGAGGGAAAGGAGGCTAATCCGCAACCTGTACATGTCTCAGACTGCTCAGGTGCGGGTGGGAAACGGGGAGTCAGGATGGGCAGTGTTAGGAAGGGGTGTGAGGCAGGGTTGCCCATTATCACCGTTGCTGTTCAACCTGTATGCAGAGGAAATGATTAAAGAGGCATGGGAAGAACTCGAGGTAGGAATGAAAGTGGGCGGGGAATTCGTAAAATCAGTTAGGTTTGCTGATGACCAAGCCTTAGTTTGTCAGTCAGCCAAGGGGCTGCAAGCATTGCTGATTGAATTGGAAATTCAGTGCGACAGGTATGGGATGAGAATCAATATTAAGAAAACAAAGGTTATGCGATTTTATAGAAAGAAAAAGGCCAAGCTTAACATTTAAATAGGAGGGAAAAACTAGAGCAGGTAGAGCAGTTTACGTATCTCGGTAGTGTTTTGGACCAACACGGTCAAAGTAGTAGGGACGTAAGGAGAAGAATTGCGCTAGGCAAAGAGGCTTTCACGAGGAGGAGGGAGTTGATGACGGGGACTTTGAGTAAGGATGTTAAGAAAAGACTCGTAAAAACTTTGATATGGAGCGTAGCTATGTACGGTGCGGAAACGTGGTCATTGAAGCAGGAGGATAGACGTAGACTGGAGGCTTTTGAAATGTGGGTGTGGAGAAGAATGGAGAAGGTGAAATGGACAGAGAAGAAAACAAATGAGGAAGTACTTGGTATGGTGGGAGAAGAGAGGGGTTTGTTGGGAGAAATCCTATGGAGGCAGGAAAAGTGGATGAAGGGGGTGTTGACCGGCAGTGGGATGTTGAAGACTGTGATAGAGGGTAGAATGTTGGGCAAAAGAGGAAAGGGAAGGAACAGGATAGGGATGTTGGACGGGATGAAGGGAGGAAGAAAGTACTCAGAGATGAAGAGGGACCTGATATAGAGTAGGATGATGGATTTTGTGTTTTGTTAGGAGCAATAAAATATTTGTTTGGTAGTTGTGTCCATCCAAAAACCTGCCTTAATCGGTAGATTACCTTAAAAAAATATATATATATGTGTGTGTGTGTGTGTGTGTGTGTGTGTATCTTGAAGGAAATTCTCACGGATGTGAGTAGTAAGGTAGACGAAGAGCGAGGCTTACATAGTAGATTTCATAAAAGGTTTTAAATAAAATTTTGTTCACTTCCATGTTGAGAAAGTTGTATACAGGAACGTATACATGAATACATATATATATATGTATATTTATTTATATATATGTTTAACTAAATGGCCTATATAATGGACGGTGCACATCTTTGTAAATTTGGAAGCGAACACAATTTTATTTAAAACTTTTTATAAAATTTAATTGCTGCCTTAGAATTGTTAAATACTGATCTTATTGTTAAATTTTTCCTTTTCATTTACCATTATCCTACTTTCAAGGTAAAAGCAGAAACCAAAACCAAAATGTACTTACTACAACGATGGAAAAGCAAATTTAATAGATTTTCATTGTTCAATGGTGACATTTCAGAGGGGTAGGAAATTTTAGAGTTAGAGAATATCCAGATCACGGTGTATGGTAGTTATTTACGAGCAGCATAGAGAAAGAAACTAGCCTTTCGACCCCTAAGTGTATTAAACACTATGCAACGTAGGACTGGCCACGAGGTTGGAACTGCCCCCACATATTTAACAAACAAGCCTTCGACAAAGTCCCACACAATAAATTGTTACATAAACTTAAATACTATGGGATCAACGAGAAAATAATTAATTGTATTAGAGACTTCTTGTCAAACCGCAAACAATAGTAGTCATAGATGGGTTGTGCTCAACGGAGAGAGATGTAACTTCGGGCGTCCCCCAGGGAAGTGTAATAGGGTCTCTTCTCTTCTTAATATACATTAATGACTTAAGCACACACGTTGGTAGCAATCTGAGGTTATTTGCTGACGACACGGTGGTGTACAGGGAAATAAGGAGCCAACTAGAGCGCGAGCTACTCTCTAGAGACTTAGACAAAATCTCGGAATGGTGCAATAAATGGGGATTAACACTTAATATAGATAAATTTTGTTTTGAAATTTTGGAACAAAGGAAGCGAGGAACAGGATATAAACTACAAAATAGAGGGTTCAGTATTGATTACGGCAAATCAAGTTAAATATTTGGGGGTTGTTCTAACACCACGCCTTTCATGGGGAGCACATATCAGGACAATATGCGGATCAGCTTTAAAGAAACTTGGCTTCATAAAACGGGTGGTGGGGAAATGTAATGAAAAAGTTAAAGAGAGGTGTTATTTTGCTCTAGTTAGACCTCATTTGGAATATGTTGCAAGTATTTAGGATCCGTGGGAGAAAATTTGGCAAAAAGAATTAGATAAAGTCCAGAGAAAATCCGCTAGATTTGTTAAAAATTGTTATGATAAGAACACAAGTGTGACAGGTATCTTAGGGGATTTAGGCTGCGAACCACTTGAAGTGTGGAGAGAACAAGCGAGGCTTAGACTTTTAGAAAGGTTCAGAACAAACGAGTTTAAATATGACACTGAAGGAATTATAATGGCCCCACACTGCTTAGGTAGATCAGACCACAAAGATGAACTAAGGGAGATAGATTCCAGGACAGATAGATACAAATACTCATTCTTTCCCCGAACAATCAGAAATCGTAATAGTAAGAAACCGAAGTCACTTTAGAAATATTGAAAACATTGAATTTACAAGTCGGAGCAAAGTTAAACACTGCAAAGCTGTTAGGTATACTTTCAGGTGCATGTGTATGTAAGATGTAGATTGAGTGTTTGCATGTGTGTGGGGTGTAAGTGTTCATGCATGAGTTTATGCCATGTTTTTTTTGTGGATATATGATTTTGTGGTTATTGCATGCGGTTTTTTTTCTTTATCTTTTTCTTTTCTAAATTACGGGTGGTGTCCTAACACCCCCCGCCACACGCCCTTGCGGCGGCTTGCGGGGTATTAAGTAGATGTAGATGTAGATGAAAAAGTGTCCGCATAATAATTGTGTGAGCTCATCGAAAGACCTTAAATATTATATATTAAAAACTGCTAAGGGCACTAAAGGCCGGTGTAGTGTAACGCGCCATCTCGTGACTCAGAGGTCGCATTTTTCGATCTTTTTGAATGCGTTTGGGCATGTTTCCGGTATTCCAGCCATTGGTTTGCCCCTTTGGAGTCCCGCTTTCCCAATTCAATGCCGGTTTTATCCGTATGGAAGTTGGATCATGGACCGCTATCGGTTTGCGATAGGATAAAAAAAAATATAATTTAACCTGATACCTTTTCCGTCCGTGCCTGGATCTCTTTAAAGCCACCCAAGCATAATTTCTCATAAATTATCGTCAGAACGGCATGCCTTTCCTCATGGGAGGATGCCAAGCCTGCGCTTGAGGTTTCCCTCTGCTATAACGTATGAACGGTAGCGTAAAAAAATTGATTTGTGGCCGTAATTAGGGTCAGAGGCGGCAAGTACGAAATTGGTCGAGTATTGGAAATAATTACCTGGCTTGGTCACGATTGTTATCCCTGTGTACAAAAAATGGAACAAAATGCTTCATGCCAGCCTTCAACTTTACTTAATTTATCTTATTATAATGTTGTGCGAGGCTATCTCATTCTCAGGAAGCATTATGAAAGTTTCTTCGTACTTCTGCGGGGCAAGATCCCCTCGTTACCAGAACAGTACTAATTTAAGAATAATTAAGTTCACCTAATTTGTTCCCTACTTTAGAGTAACAAAATTGATCTCTGAAAATGCACTCATTTCCTTCATGCGTGGCTCGCAAAATTGAAACAGGAGCTGAAACGATGCCGGTTGTCAGCAGTCATGACTTTCTCATTTCTTGATGATCCATCACTTGCAATTAAAACGGACAGATTATACCGCTGGAATTATGCATCGCGTTGAAGTTGATAGTCTGGTAAGGGGAGAGAAGGCGATCTATAACTCGAAGTGAACAAGCGCTCGAGGTTTCTCCGATTCGTCCCGCTTTGCCCAGGATTGACCTGGCGTTTCGTAATTATTTCTCAAAAGGAGTATCTTTTTTTGTTTAATAAAGAGAATTATGCAAAATATTTGAGTATTTTAGCAAGTAATGATTACGGGCACTAAGTTTCATTTATCTTAATTGGAAAGTCGTAATCAACTGCCACTCTTGACAATTGAGGTAACTTTTACTTTGGGAATATGTTTTGCCATATGACATTAAGAACTTAATTAATGACTACATGCTGTTAGTTGCCACCTGGAAAATAGAGTGATTGCAAGGTCATCTAGAATAATTAAGGAAAAGAGCGATTTAGAAATATTAGTACAAGAGCATTGGTTTCAGATTGAATTGTGAGCTCAATTACTTGTAATTTAAGAAACTTGCATTTTCTGCGATTAAATTGAAAGCGATGAGAAATGAACTATGCCGGATGCAAGTCAAACTATTGAAACCAATTTCTGTGCTTAATGCTACTCCATACAATGCTGCTCACTTATTCACGAAATATCTCGTTGAACTCTGCCACTAAAATAATAAAATAGATGCTCGATTATTTTAACAAATTTTCCGGTTTTCTTCTTAATCTGTAATTGTTTCTCCCCAATTTCTGCTAAAAGCCGTACACTGTCTCGTTGCTGTGCGGATGAGAAATAAGGTGTCTATTGTGATTAATATGTGAAATTTGACATTCTAATGGGGTATTTAGGGTTTTCAATTAAATCCCCATAGGTAATCTAATGGTGTCCCTACAGCGGGATATTATTTATGAGATATATTAAATAGTTTTAATAAACTCAGCAACATTCTAAACTCCCCGCTATATAGCCAGATTCTCATCGCATTTTCTTGATTCCTTCCACCGAGGTGAGAAGGGATTAGTAGTGTATTTTTAATATCATCATGAAATAAACCTGTCATTAGTTTATGCAAGAGATCAAATCTGAAATGTATCCTTCGGTACGTAAGTTCTCTCTCTGTAGCTGTCTATCTATTTGTCTATTTACGCTAAGTTTATCTTAGCATTGTTTTAGAGATTCTAATGTTTGTACACGTTCTATTTAAGCGGTTAAGCCGACTTTGCGAGGGTCCAACGTACTCACCATATATTCTCGTTGAGAATTAACTAGTTAAATGAAGCATCAGTCTCATACTCTCGCGTCGTATTAAACCGATAGTCTTTTTATTAGAACTAAATTTCTGTTTAAATTTCCGAATATTTCCCGTTTATGATTGCCCCAAAAAGAGGTCTCGCGTAACGGTAAAACCGAACACATTAAGAGACTCCATACTCGCTATCTCGTGATTTTACAGTGGGCTCTCTTAGGAGAATTACTCTCATTTACAAAAATCATTTTACACTCTTTTAATGGCAATATCACTTCTCAAGACGATGATAAGATTGCAATTGCAATTAATACCATTCCAATCATACGCTCAAACAATATTATCATTGAAAAACCTTTCATGGCAGAATTAGAATTCAAATTTGCTACATTTACTGAAGAGGTACTAGAGACACCTGTCAAATTATTAGCCCCATAGACTATGTCGGAAAATTATTTAATGCAACAATTTCAGAGTTTAAAAATCATTTGCCTTGACCGGGATTCGAACCCGGATCCCTCATTGTCCGATCGAATGCTTTATCCAGTTACGAAAGCTATCGAGGCGTACTCTTAAAATCTGAAATTTAGGGGGCTTTTAAAGGAACTAGATGTTGTGACGAAATACCGTACATAAAATGCCACTGTCAATGTTAAATTACTTAAGTTATTAATTATAAAGACCTTTATTCATTGTAAGAAAAATCTTACACTTTAAAGGAAGAGGTGGCCAGAATCAACAAGAGGAATTAGAATAGCGATTATACTTTCGATTTTGCCATTGCAAAAATGAGGAAATTGAAAAGTGCCCCGATGAGGAAGCGCCCCTTTCTCATTCGGGAAAGAATTCATGGGTTAATGGGATGGGTTCTGTTGGATCGTCACTTTTTTCCCCTCGAGGGTCGTTGCGAACTCACAAGATTCGCATCATTCCAACGGCCGGGAACCCTTTCCTTCTCCTTACCTTGCGCTCAGTGTCGAAACTGCTCCCGTCCATTCTCAAGATTGCGTTTGTTTTCCACTGCCTTGTCCCTTCGGTCACCGCCCGAATTGTGAAACATTTTCTCCGCTCCGAATGTTTTTTTGCCCGCTGCAAATCGTTTGGGAATACCTTCGATCTCTACGATTCTTCCGACTTTCCAATCCTTCCTCTCTCTCTCTCTCCCACCACCCCCCTCCCCACACGTCCCGTCCGCCACTCACCCCCGTCCACCCACGCGCCGCGTTTGCACCCACACACCCACCCCCCGCCTTCCGTTTCGCGGCCGCAGCAGCGTTCATCACCCACCCACCCCCCGCCTTCCTCCGCTTTGCTCCGCGCTCACGAATTTCGGGTCGCCCCGGTGCGAACGCGCGTGGAATGCGCCGAAGTCCATCTGAGGGAGCCACGATTAATTAAGGAAATGACAGCACTCAGAGCAAATCCGTTAGAGCTGTCCCAAATTTACCGTGACTTGATAATCAGCTGAAACGGTTTGAATATTTTTCATCCGTGGAAAGAAAAAAAAAATATTTTTACAGCCCCTACCCGTACCTGGGTGCTACCTTCATAGCTTCAATATTAGCTCGTTAAAAAAATTTCTCTGGGGAATTAATGAAGGGATTTTTTTAAGCTTCATATAATAAACTCGAAGAGGGCAGAAAAAGTGGATGAAGGAGACATTGGGATGCTAAATAATGTGGTAGAAGGGAGAATTCTAAGGAAAGAGGTAGAGGGAGGAAAAGATTAGGGATATTGGATAGCTCTTGGTGGTAGAAGGTGTGCAGAACTTAAAAGTAGATTATTTCCGTTAGTAATATGGGTTTTAAGGATATTTTGACAGATTTTAGTCAGGACCGAAGAGTAGAGTAATGCGTAGTGACAAGGTCGATTAAAAACTTACCCTAACCCTGTTTTAACTACCGCTAATAAATAGCTGCTTGGAATCTGCTACCCAGCCAACAGCTGATTAGCTTAGTAGAACACGTATGGCTTCGTCATATTTTTTTATTCATTCCAATTTGTATTTCTCTTAGCAATATAATCACAATATGGGCCAAAGAGAAATTATATTTTGGAACATTTTTTGTAATAATTGTTATTTTTGCAGTATAGCCCCTAGAGTACATCAATTTTAAGGGGAAAAATATCAGCGTTACCTCCAAGTGAGCACATTAAAAAAGAGGAAAATATTTTAACAGAAAACAAACTATGAATGATAAGAAAAATGATGAGGATATTTTAAAATCAACGTAAAATTGCGCTGGAACAACAACTTGTCTCGGGAAAACATTTATTTTTCCTATTTTTGAGTTGTTTGTCTGTTTTGAGTTTTGGGAGGAAGGCATACCAGATTTCGTTCAGGTTTTAAAGACCGGGGTGTCGTGAATGTAATATTTACAGTATTTACCTGGTAGCTACCAATTTTCTTCGCTAACATTTTAACAGGTCCACAACCCTATTAAATATATGAAATAGTCTTAATTGACTGTCCAAAACTGACGATGGCAGTCTAGACTGTACACCTGTTGAAATGATTGCTGCCACTGTAAAGAGTTGAGATCCGAGTAACCCTCCCCATTATTCGTCCTTCTCCATCCCATCTACTTATTCGCCAGATGTCCTCACGCTTTCGTCTTCTAATAAAACTCCCTCCGACTCCCACCCTTTCCCACTCCCTGCACCCAACGCACTCTCGCCCGAGCACTCAACGCGAAAACTTAACGGTCCACCCAGCAAAACTCCAAACCTTAAAAAGTTTATTACGGAGAAGCGTCGCGAAGAGCTGAGGTTAGCTTCCCATTCCCTCGGGGAATTCAACTTTCTCCAAAGAGCGAAAGGTTTTCATCACCAAGGGCTATCTAACCGAATATTTCATTGTGGTTTCTCTTCAAAATAACATATTCCGTGCAAATCTCTTCATTCTTTCATATCTCCTCACAACGACAGTTTCCATTACCAGCTACCAGTAGTTCGTGCTTGGCCTTCCTCTACATTTCTTCTCCTATATATTTCCTTACAGTATGGCATTCAGTAATCTATCGTACCTTAGGGTATGTCCATTTAGATATCCACTTATCCTTGTGAGGTACATTCATAGGCTTCTTCCTTTTACTCATTACCCATTCAATTTGATGAAAAACCTACTCACTACCCATTCATATTTCTTAAAGGTTTCATGTGCGGATAAATTGGAGGGTAATGAGAGGAAGTCATTCTTTAAACGGGCAAAGTTTTTCCGTTCATATGTTGGCTCATAATTAGATGATATCCTGATTTCATAAGACGATAATTCCTCGTTAAAATCTGACGTTACATCGTGACGAACAATAGAGTGACCGGTTCAGTTATGCGCATACATATGCTACAGGAATGGGAATTGGACATTACAAATTGCGATGCATATTTTCATTCAATTTATTTCAAATTCAAAGAAACTGCAGGAGATACCGCAACAGTAACTTCCAACATTCGCTAATGCGCATTATAATGCAACAATTTGGAAGTGTTAAAATGAACCGGGATCCCGGTCAAGGTGAATGAATTTTGTATTTTCGCAGTCGTTGCATTGGATTAATTTCAGTAATCATGTATTCTTTGTTCAATGGTAAGCAATGTAATCTGAGACAGATTTGAATAAGATTTTCTTCAGCTAGAGTTAAATTATTCCATGTAGTTATGTCAATATCCATTGTGAATAAATAAATACCTATTTATCCCCTGTCGTGAGATACATGCTGAGGAGGACATTTAAAATATAATACATTTACTAATTTTGTATTTTAATATAGCTAATATAAATCAAGATAATTCTATAATTAAGGTTTTAATGAAGTATAAAGTATGTGTGTGGTATCCTCAAAATGTACTCAGAAGCAGATATGCTTCAAAGAGGCGTTAATCCTGGCATCCATCATTTTCTGGGGAAGTTTATTGAAGAGTCGTTTACTATTCTATTGAATCAATTGGCACTCTTCCATTTTTTGCTGATAGAGATATGTCATTTTTCATTCTAGCTGTAGTAAATATCTAGAAGGAAGGATGTTCTATCAGCTGTAAGTCCGTTTTGAGGATGGAGTTTTGGGTAAGGATGTTTTCTCAGATTAGCAAAATAGCTTACGTGATGGAGGAAAAGGTTTGTGACTCTTTAGTAGACTGACAAGTTGAGCGAGGAGATCTCTCTGTAAGAATTCTTTACTTCTAGGAAATTTGAAAATCTAAATGGAAGGCTTAAATTTTTATTTATAAAAAAATGTAATGTGCGAATTTACTACACTATGGCAGAAGCACTTTACTTCACACTAGTGTGCCATTTGTTTCAGAGCAAAATCCCCTTTGAAACGAGTTTTCAAGGTATTCACGATACAACAGTAGGTATAATGGCAATAAGATAATCAGGTGAATTAATTATTTAACCAAAATGGATCCTTGTGGTATCCGCAAATTTGCTCCTACTATTTTACTACTACTTTACTACTACTATTTTATGAAAACTTTCGTTCACAGTGCTGGATGATCACGAAATCCTTCATGATTGAATGCAGTCATGAGCTGATCCTCTCACACTATATCCATCAAGCTTACTTTGCAAAATTCGCAATCACCACTGTCAAAATATTTTGATTTTTTAGTTTGTAAAGTTTAAATATACTAGTATCTACTCTTCGGCAAAATTACGTATATTAATGGCATTATTCACGGCAGATTTTGCAAATCTTTTCGGAAAGTTTAGGATGATGTAACCATGCTGAGAATTTGCTCGGATATTACAAACAGGAAGAGCATTGAAGAAGAATGAGAATACTTCTAATTTTGAAGTTCCGTTAATTGAAATTAACTGTGCTTCTTGGAAATGAATAAAATGGGAACAATGGTATGAAATAAATAATATTGCCTTTGATATCATGAGAACCAGTTACATCTTATAAAGAAATATTTTTTCAGTCCATCATGGTTTTAAAAAATTTGCATATGCTCTTAAACTGTGACGGGCTAAACATAAAATGTTTACAGCTACATATATCATTTAAATTGGGTCATGCTAAAAAAGGTTCATATAAATGGAGAGCATTAGCTTCCGGATGATTGATAGAAACGCCTTTGGGCGATAATCATGTCAGATTGACCATTTTCTGACGGCGAGATTCTTTGATATTTGTCCTAAAATCTGTTTTTTCTTTTAGCCGTGTTAACATTCTGCTATTAATAAATTATTAATTTACGTTTGATAAAAAATAAAAATTTCAATAAGAAAATTTATATTTCTATAATTTCCAAATAATTCTGTATCTTTTGTCTTTATGGCTAGTGCATGAATTCTCTTCCTGCAAGTGAAGGACTATCTGATTTAAGGGTTTAGGGCAGTCCTTGTAATGTTTTATTTACGCCCTCTAATGTTTCTCCTCAGCGGAAAATCATTGTTAAAAAAAGGTTAAGACTTATCATAAAATATATATAACTTCAGATCAAGCATTATCGTAGACATCGTTCATATGATTCCACTCTAGTCAATATAGTTAGTAAAATCAGCTTTTTTAGTTTTACTAAAAGTATCACCTTGTGTAACAGAAAAAAACTTAAAAGAAGGCGAAGTCTTCGTTTGTCTTCCATCAGGTCTGCTATTCGTCTTCCTGCATATCGATGTCTGTATAACCCATCGTTCTCATGGCTGATTTATTAATCGAAATGTCGGCAGCTGAATGCCTGAGCAGGTGGAAGGCCCAAAAAGACATCACTTATATATCACACCAAAAAAGCACAAAATTCTTTGAGTCCTGACACCCTTTCACGAGAAATCATTCCTGGAGGACATTATTCATGGAGGACTTGCTATCCGGGCGATTATGGTGTTGCATGCCGAAACTGCCTGCAATATGAGGAAACCGCATGTAGTTACATGGTACAAAACACAGGGCAGCCAAAGAAGGTATTCTACCAGGTGAAACATTTTAAATGATATTCATTGAAAACTTGTAAACGAACGGCGCTGGAAAAATGTTTCAGATAAATAAGGTATGAGTCCGAGGGGATCAATTTGGTGCTTGATATTTGCCATAAATAGTGACGGTGAAGACACGTTTAAAATTAAATGGTACCTTTTAATTTGAAGGAAAAAATAGATAGATAATTGAATTTTGATTTAAAAATTGTATTGGCACCAACGTTCGATGCTTAATAAATAAGGTAACATCCTAGTGAAATAATTGTTGTTTGTCCCTAGAGTTCCAGCAGGATGCAGTAGAATCTAAATTATAGGAGAAATATTTTTAATTCACAGTAGAAAACTCCTAAACAGTGAATAGAGGAATACTTAGGAGGTGGTCTCCATCGTTCCACCTCCATGCCACAGTGATAAGGCCCAAAATTGCTTCTTGCTAAGAGCTAAAGTCGTAGATTTCCCCTTGACTAGCTCATATAAAATATAGTGACACATTGAAAGATTTAAGTGTAGTATCTTCGTAATCAATAAAATATAAGCATTTATTTCATGGCAATTTTTAAATCAAAATACATTGCTCTGTCGAATGCGATTATAAAAGAAATATGTCATTCCATTTTCATTAATTTCCTGTTTCTTTCCTACCTACGGAGAGCCAACCTATAAAAAATCACCACATTCAATCCTAGTCTTGACCATTTCGCATTTTAGGAGAAATAAAACTTTGCAACATCCATTGAATTTGATTTTAGACGACCAATTTTGTCGAACAGTCGGCCTTTCGTCAGTTGGAATGCCCCACGAAACCTGTCTTTTTAAATAATAATAATTGGAACGTTCAAAGTGCTATTTTTAACAGTTCATCATGAAGTTTTATAAAGTTGAGCCATAGAATTAATTATGTGAAACCTTTTTTATACCAACCTTTGTTTTCAAGGTATTTTTAAATATAATTTTAAATCCCTCACTCTAAATATGTGGCAAATCTGAAACGACAGTTAATAAAGCAAGTTAGGAAGGGAGCGAATGGTGGAGGAGCACGTATCGAAACGCGGAGGAAAAAAATAGCGCCTGTAAACCGTATCTGTAAAAAAAGCCGCGAAAATAAACCTGGGATATTGAGTGAACTAACAGTCACTCATTATCAACTTGAATAATATAGCTATTTTTTATTAAATAGTTTTTGCAATGAGAATTTCATTCAATCAAAACGAATGAAAAAGTGCTTCTAGGTCATTTACATCATTTTATGAGAATTGCTATCCCTAGCGATGGAAGAAGAAAGAGCAACTTAGTAAGAAGAATAGGAATGACGGAAAATATTAATCAACTACTACTAAACAGAAGAATAAACTACTAATTACGCACAGTACTTGCATAGAAATAGGGAACCGATTCGTTACAACTTGAGATGTGATCCGTATGGGCGGCATAGGAAAGAATGCTGGAGGTCATGAAAATTTGATGCAATCGGAAAACACTAAAAATAAATTGGATAGGCAGTGTAACAGTATAAGAAGCACTTCAACGAGTTGATAAGGAGACAAGCTTATAACACTAGCGATGTCAGAGCATCTGGTTTAGTTCAATCTCGGTAGCTCATTTAGCTATTTTTACTATTGTTATTTTTATTTAGCTATTTTTGATAATATTATTTATACTTATTAGGTATCTTGGTCAGAAATCTAGGGTATCTGGGTCCGAGCCCCGGTGACACATGGACGACATGGTGACAGTGACCTTTACGCTTAGAGACTTTACTAAATTTTAGTGTACATTATCGGACGACTCTATCAAAGTAATTGTCGTGAAAATTTCCCGCTGTTCTTTGAAAAGAAGCTTATTAAAGACACTCACAAGAAGAAAAGGAAAACTAATCAGCCATATATCCTGAGTCATGATAGTTAGCTGAAAAATAGCAATAAAAGAAAGATTCGGAGGAAGAATTACCGAGGAAGGCCAGATATGAATGATCATAAGCAAATATGGGAAATGTTGGTACAAGGAGTGAAGAGGGAATAAAGATATTGGCAGGGAATGGGACAGCCGGAGGATTTGTTGCAAAACATCCCTCTCCTTCTAGATATCATTTCTCTTCGTTTCCTGCCATCACCTGCATTCCGACAAGCCCCTCACCCTCCACGCTAAGTAAACATGGACCGCGTTCCCCACACCCGAAGATTTCCCTTCCCTTCGAGCGTTCTTACCTTCATCCGTACCTCGCCGCATCCCACTTGCGAGGTAGGCAACAAAGTGAATTTTGCTAACGCTCCCAGTTTGAGTACATGATGATGCCTTACCCGGAAAAAGCTGCGGTGGAAAAACGTTTCCTGTGGGATTTCACCATATAATTTTACAAATTATCGCCGGAAACTGCCGATTTGATCGGAAATCTCTACAGTATTTCTTGTCACGTTTCACTCAGCAAGTTATCTTCAATTCTTCGATTATTAATTTGAAATTCATTGAAACGAACAAAAATTCATGTAACTTGCTCTAGTCCCGAGCAGTAAAATAACGAAAGGAAAGGAAAAAATATCAATTTCCTTCGGCGAAAACATCAGTTTTGGAAATGAAATGATGGAAAAAAACTAAACTTGCAGTCTGCCTTGAAAGTGAGTGTGATGAAATTTATGTATTAGAATCCAAGCAAAGGGAAAATCCTACCATTCAAACGCAATGAAGTCAAAATATGCCCTCACTGTGCGTATTTTGAACTACCGTGAAATAACTAAATAGTTCATCGACGCGGATGGCGTTCCTATGCTGATAATTTGGCAAAAGGGCAAATAGTGCACTAGAGGTTCACGTTATAAAAAGGGAGTTTTTACGTTTTCCTATCAAGAAAAATTCACTCTCTACAAAAAAACATCAAAAGTTTATATCATAGTTGTAATAAATTGGTGTTAATGATAATAATAAGTGTTCTTTCACGCGCTGTACTTAATTCATTTAATTTTAGGAAACTTCATTACTTTCTCCACTTAAAACTACAACACGAAGGTTGCACATTTTTGTCAACGTGTTTTACGAAGGTGGATGCCATTGTACTTATGATGCAACTGAAGCCGTTGAACCAACTGCTACAAAAAGGACAATATTTTCCTAAAGAAGCGATTGCTTTCAATGGCCAAGGACGCAGAGTGAATGTTGCCATCAGCACGGATAATAGGCGGCCCTAAAGGACGGAGGATGCTTGAAGGCAAATCATAGGAGCTTGCCATAGCCGGTTCAACATAAAGAGGCCGTGAGACAAAGTTTTTTGAATGGTGGAATTTGCCCCATCTCCATGAGCAGAGCAGCCTTCAGGATTTCTTACAACAGATGCTAAGGGAAGGAAATGGACACAATGCAGCAATGTTTCACCTTTAAACTTTTACAGGATTCATTCTGCTGCATTAGTCAGCGGAAGACAGCTGTTGACGAGCGTGCGCTTTCGAACACTTCAAATGCTACCTTTGATAGATGTAAGGCGAGTCTCTGGGACGGGTTACTCAGCGATAAAAAGCAAAACAAAATAAGGAGCATTTATTCATGGAGTTCTTAGATCAATTCGACTATGCTATGTCATTTATGAGTATCAAATATCTCAATCCGAGGAGGTTTGATTAGTTTTAATTGAAGCTTTGGAGAAGTATGATAAAATCTCATGCCTCCCATTTTTCCATATCTTAGTTTATTCACTTCAACCTCTCGCAACATTATCTAAATAGAACATGACTATGTTGGCAAACGACGTACGACAGTTACGCCGAGGAAGATTTGAATATGAATGATCCTTTTATACCTTTTTCCCTGGAAAATCGAGTCCCTGAAAAGAAGGATTGGGTAAATTTGTGGAATAGGGACGACCGGACTAGATAGCAGTAAGACTGTATGGTAGTAATTATTCTTTTATGAGGAGCAGGAAATAATCATGCTAAAAAAACGTATATCGGGAGGTTAGAAATAATGTCACGTGGTTGGCGGCCGCGACATCATTGGTGGGAGCGTAGCACAGAATAAGAGAGTCATATTCGGTTTATGAGTCTTTATTTACCCCCTTTTCAAGCTATGGGGTTCAGACACCGGGGAGTAGGGACGAGTGAGCGGGGCAAGGCTGGGCATCTCTGGTGAGGTCGTTTGCTCGACCGACGGACTCAGAGGCGGCAAGGGACGTAGGGAAAGGTGCAGGGTAAGGCTGGGCGTCTCTGGTGTGGTCGTAGGCTCGACCGACGGACTCAGAAGAAGGGTATCGGGAGAGGAATGAAGAAGGGACCGGGTCCCTGCTCCAGGATCGTCTCTCTTTATAAAGCATCGCGCCTTCGGGGGGAGGGATGACTTCAAAGTAGCTACATTGTAGCAACAAAGGAATTGGGTAGCGGACATTGTTTTGTCTTGGTTTCCGAGAAACCCACACTACATCACCATACATTTTCTGGTATGCTGGGGGGTACTCCTTGGGAGAGTTAACCGATAGGGGTTTCCGAGAAACCCACACTACAATAATGCAAAATCTTAAATGTGTCATTTAGTGGATTCGGTGGAGGCCTAATCACGTGAAAGGTCGAGGAAAGCTTAAAAAGCGATAGGGAAACTAAGGACGAACAGAAGAGTGATGACTTGTTGTTAATACAAAGAATCATGTAACTCTTTCTGTCACTCAATATATTTTTCATTGTAAGCTTTCAGTATATGGCGAAAGTACATATACGTATTTTGGGGACCACAGATTTGACGGCTGCTCTAAAGGTTAATAACCCCCTTAAATGCAGACTTAAGGAATTTAAGAGGCAACTTTCAGCAACGTATAACTAATATTGTTAAGTAAATAGTTAAATAGGCATGAAAACATCATGGAGCCCGCATGAGCTAATTGTATCAAATAAATTATTTTAGCTGGATATAATTGCTAAATAATATCGTAATGTCAGGCTTTCCATGTGACAAGTAATAAGAACTCCCAGGCACTTTTATCGCTGTCTCGAACTTCTCTTCGCCAGAAATCAACTACATAAAAATAAATAAAGTCTGCAAAAAAATCTTTTAACATGGGCATCAAAAAACTCTGCCAAGTAAAGCCTGAAAGTGTGAAGTATATGCATATAAAGAAGGTTATGTGCACGGGAAATCTGTCTATCACTCCCCTTCTAGGACTCTTGCCGCAGAGAGGAAGCTTTGGAACCATCACAGCCACGTGCGCTCGAAGTTCGATAGCCCTCGAAGTTAGCACGGCATTTCATAATTAGTTTTGCGCTCCATTGGCTTGTATCCTAGTTAATAACAATCTATGAGGCGCATCAAATAGACCGACGAAAAACAGCAGTGGGTGGGCAATGAACAATTATTGAATTGAATCATGATATGTTTGGGGATGAAATTCGCGCAGAATACGTCGAGAGCGGGCGGAGCGGGAGGAAGATTTGACGGCATGCGCGAGCGTCCCGTACGACACGCCGGCCGTCACGCCCTCACCGTCCTCACTCCACCCGCGTCACTCGGCACCCCCACCCGACCGCACCCCCCCGCCGTCACCAGGAGCCCTCCTAGGGGCGGGTGGGATTCCCGGGATGAGGGGCCGGCGGGGACGGTCGTCGGGTGTCACGAAGGCCGGAGTGGGACAGAGAGCCATGGGATCGGAATGCCTCCTCCCCCGCAATTGACGCTCCGTCTCTCTCTCCACTCCCCCAACCCCGTGCCCAGCCGCCCCAATATCCTTGGGGGACAAGGGTTGGTGGAGGTGGTTGGGGGGAAGTCTATAACATCGCAGGAGAAAAGGGAGGGAGGACAGAGGGGGCTTCCTCTCTCTCTCTCTCTCAAAGTGAGAGTGGGGGCTGGGAACATCCGCCGGATCGTTCTGCCTGCTCACCTTCCATTCGACACACGCACGCACACAACAGCGCACACGATCACCCCTCGCCCGCTGCTTCAATCGTTCCCTACTTAAGACGGGAGTTGGACGAGGGCGCCGAGGCGGCAGCGCGGCCCGCCGCTCGCGCGGCCCCCTCCGCGATGTCACGCCCATCCATGCAAAGGTATTCACTCTCGCCGCCACGTTCGATCAGTGACGGATTCCACGTGATATTCAAATGCGGTACTTGTGAAGCCTAAAATATTTTAAAATTGTGCAGCATGCAAGTTCGAAGCTATAGGATATAGGACGGCAAAAAATATCGCAAAAACGGAAATCAGATTTATTGGCAGCTTCTTTTTTCACAAGTAGGGAGAGCCCAGGATATGTGCCCAATTAAAAGCTACCCTTCATATAAATATATATTGAAATCTCTTCATATGAGCGCAAATATATAAAAACACAGATAAAGATTTTTAAAACATAGGGACTCAAAGAAAGGACACACGCATAAGTAATTTTGACGTTTCGAAGGCACGGCCGTCATCATGAGGATGCCGTTCTCAGGGGATGAGCGGAGAGGATATGTGTGGGGGCACGGTGAGGAGGGGAGAGGTAAGGGACGAAGAGAAAACGGCCGAGGGGGAAAGGGGATATGTAGGCGGCTATTGGATGGATTCAGTGGGCTTGATTCAGGCCGCGAGGTTTTAATTATTGGAGCACCCAGATATGCGCCATCTCGCGGGTTCTAACCTCTATGCTAATTGCAGATTTGAGATGGATTTCAATCACCGAAACAGAGACGCAGTCATCGAAAGGTTGGTCGTGGGAAGCAGTGTGAGAAGAGATGGTATAATTTTGGGAGATGGGAGATTTGGTTGAATAGCGGTGGTTGTTCATGCGGAGGGAAAGGGCGGTGGTTCACCCACGTAGAAGCCAGGGCAGAAGTTATAGGAGAGGTGGTATATAATGTTTTTTGAGGTGCCAGTGGCGTCGGGTTGGGAATTGGTAGTAAGGGAGGTGGCGGGTCTTAGAAGATGGCAGCATTTACAGCGTGGGCGGTTGCATGGTGCGGACAGGGGCGGAGCAGAGACAGGGGTGCCCGCAGGTTGTCTTGTCCACTAGAAGATGTCTTACAAGCTCGATGTGCGTTTATAAAAAACGGAGGGATAATGTGGGAATAAAAGTGATGTGGACTGACTTTTATTAATAATTGGGAAGAGTTCACGGATTATATGCTTAATTTTGTGGGTCCCGGGGAAGAAAGTGGTGAAAAGTTTCGGTCATTTTGGGCGGTTTAGTTCGGGGATACGAGTGTATTGGGTTGACGGTTTGAGAATTTTACTGTACAGTAGTTTTTCAGAGTACCCACGTTTCCTGAAAGAGGCATGTAGCTGGCCCATGTATTTATGTTGGGGGACGTGTTGATGCAGAGAAGGAGGCCACGGACTGAGAGTGAGAAAGAGTTGGAGCGATTTGTATGCGATGGGAGGCAGCAATTGAAATCAAGATATTGGTTATTGTTCAGTTTAATGTCAACTAAGTTGTTAAATTTATTGCTCTGGAGGTGAATGTCGATATCTAGGAAAGTAATATTCGAATCAGAAATTGGAGTGAAAAATACCGAGAAGGAGGATTTGAGAGAGGAAATGAATGAGGATAAATTTTCGCGTCCGTGGAATCATAGGAGAAAAATGTCGTCAATAGAGCGGATCCAGAAAAAAGGTTTAAGGGTTTGTTGGCCGAGATAGGTATGTTCAAGTTTGCCCATAAAAAAAATGGTGTATGCAGGAACCATACGCGTGCCCATTGCAATGCCTTTTATTTGTAAATAAATGTATTCGTTTACAAACGTTGTCGTTGTATATGTATGTGGGTCGCCCGACGTAAGCCCGACGGTTTTTGAAATTCACACATCAGGGTAGGGAGGCCAGTTCCTTTCCCTGTGCCATTTATGATTTCCCTGGAAGATCTGGTACCCAAAAAATTACATAGCTTGGGTGGAGTTGCAAATGTCCAGAGAGGCTCGCCCAGGAATTGACCTCGGGCCCTCCGGTCAGTAGTACGACGCTCTACCGCGACCCACGTATTTACGGGTATATAAACATATATGTACATGCATATATATGTAAGCACAAAGACATTCACACCCGAAAACCTGCCATATGGCGAGCATATCTCGTACTCATTCACAAGGGTATATATATATACGGAAAAGGGATAGGAACACACACAGAAGACGAACGTTCTGTAGGATAAATGGGGAAGGCGTAATCGAGCCGATCACATGTGCAAAAATATTTCCTTGATCGGGACTTCAACCCCTGATATTTCGACTTACGGATCCAATGGTCTAACCACTTGAGCAACCAAGATGGTGAAATCGCCCGACAAGGTGATGACCACGTTTTTTTAGGAGGTGTGCGGAATAATCTCTATCATTTATTTTTATATGCCTATGCAAGGTATTAGAATAGATAATTGCTGATTGTCTCTGGGATTTGTGGGAGAGTGAGAATTGGTTGTAAAGTCGCCAATATGGTTTCAGAACAGAACACTCTTGCGAAACTCAGCTATTAGGGTTCTGCCAATAAATGTTCGACTCTATGGATGCGGGAATAGAAGCGTATGCTATAATTATTAGACCTGTCAAAAGCCTTTGAAAAAGTTGACCACGATCATTTAAGATGGGCTTAAGATGAGCCAATTACCACTGCACTCAGTTGGAAGAGTAATGTCGTGGGTCAAAAATTACATGGAACGTCAAACACAAAGGGCCAAATTAGGAGAAGCATACTCTAAAAACACGAGGGAAACATCGGGAGTCCCACAAGGAAGCGTACTTGGCCCGCTCTTGGTTTTAATCTACATAAATGATCTCCCAGTAAATATTAAATCTCAGATAAGACTTTTTGTGGACGACTGCATTATATACAGGAAAGTCGAGAATGACAGCGACCGCGATATACTGCAAAGGGATGTTAATAAAATGGCGGATTGGGTGACAAAAAATGGGATGGATATTAATTCTAGCAAATGCAAATTCATCACTTTTAGTAACAAAAAAATATGGCGAAGGTAGATAAACAAATTGGGGTAGCTTAACAAATGGGGACTATAAATTCTCAGAAAATGTCATTCCTAGAAGTGATAGCTGTAAATACTTAGGTGTACATTTAACCTAGGATTTAGGGTGAGGGCTAAACGAGGAATACATCGTTAAGAAAGTTTTCAAAACTCTTCATTGGGTGATGAGAAACCTCAAAGGGAACGTAGGAGGAACTAAGAAACAGGCGTATAAGACTAATTTTAGAGTACTCGTCACTTTTATGGCACCCACACGAAGAAGGACATAAAAAAACTGGAAAAGGTACAAAGAAAGGCTGCCCAATATGTGCTGGGGAAGCATAGGAGGATTGAGAGAGTGCCTGAAATCTTAAAAACGCTGGGCTGGGAAACTTTACAAAGTAGAAAAAAATTTTGCAGCAAAAGCAGACTTTGTGGAATGTTCCGCATTCTGAAGGGAAAGAAAGCTTGAGCAGAACTTAGGAAAGTGGCGGGAAATCCGAATTTTATTGGAAGAAATTATCACAAATTCAAAGTAAAATACCGGGCAAAAAGCTCGAATAAAAACGCTTTCTTCTCTTAATAAAAGTTGTTGATTGGAACGCCTTATCTGCAAAACTATTGCAGCTCTTTCCTAACAGGGTGAATAATTTTTAGAAAAGATGTAAACAATTCATGCAATAATTTGATTGATGTGTTGAGTAAAATTGTTTGTAACAGTTTTTTTATATTTTTTTCTTGCTGATTGGGAAACTGATGTTAATGAGATGGGGATTTTCTTTTTTTTCTGAAAGAGATTTGTGTTTGGAAGTTTCCTTTAAGTTCATTTTTGTTACTGACTGATTTTATTTATTATCTTTTGTGATATTAATTATTGTCATGATATGTCATGTTATTTTTTTCCAAGGATAGTTTGATTATAATACTTGGGACTTGTACGCCACCTGACATTGTCTATCTGAACATGAAAGTTTTAATAATAATTACTTACAAAAAGAACAAAACCAATTATTGACCCGGTTGAGTGAAGTAATCCAGAAAAAAACTGTCACTTGGCAAATAAAAAACATCTTTTCTATGAAGGCAATGCACGTGCACACCCGCGCAGTTTCGATGGCAAAAATTTTGGCATTAAATTTCGAATCATTACAACATCCATCGTATTCACCAGATTTGGCCCCATTGACTTTTTTATTTCCAAACTTAAAACAATGGTTCGGCGGAAAACGATTCATGTGGAACGAGGAGGTCATCGCCGACACAGATGCCTATTTTGAGGACCTTCCAAAATCCTACTTTTATGCCGGCTTGAAAAAGTTGAAGAAATACTGGAAAAAATGTATCTATCCAAAAGGACATTGTGTTCAAAAATAACAATAAATATACCCAAAAAAATTGTATTCAATTCTTCCTGAGGACTTATTGCATGACCCACTTAGCAACAAGAGGAACGAAGAGAATATTTTGTAAATGAAAATGAGATTTTACTGGAGAAATGTAGAAGTTTCTATGCGATCTGGGAATCGACAATGGAGTAGTCATACGAATAGTAGCGGAAGAAATTGTGGCAATAGCGCAGCAAAGAAAACGAAATCAATTTAATTGGAAATACTCAAATGCGTACGAAGCTCTTAAAGAAAACTATGGAAGGAGGATTGATTGAAATAATTAATTACAGGTGAGGAAAACAAGAAGGAATAAGTCCCCCGAGAAGATTATTGAGGCTGTGAATTGCGGATGAAAAAAGCATCAAAGATATAAATGAACCACCTGAAAAGAGAGTAAAAAGGAGTGTTAAACCCTAAAAAATTAATACTTTCCGAGGAAAATGAACTTTTCAACAATTTTTTTCCAGGTTTTCTCAATTAATTGCCCACTTTAAGGTTCCACCTGAAGGTTGTCTGCCGTTAGATCTTTTCCCATTTAACAATTATCCTTGCATGATACCCTCCATCCATCTCCTATAGTGAATCTATATGAGTTTGCCACCTTCAGTGTCATTTAAACCTGAGCATGCCCCAGCATCCAAATGAGAAACCAATTGACGAGTCATGGAGCATCATTTATTGATCGGCACGAAATCCTTAAGCGCGCATTATGTACGATAGCCATGGAACAAATTGAAAGGATTCCTTTGATGCTGTTCAGGGAATGGAACTCGTCTCTAGATCCTACCCGACGGAATCTCGAAACTCGAAGAATTAAAACGAGTCGTGGTATCAATCAAAGCGGAGTGTGCCCGCGGTATGAATAAGGTTCGATTAAGTCCGCGCACCGGGTCTTGGGAGGTGCGTCGAGAGTCGCTTTCGCTGTTTCTAGGCTGGAAGGAATGCACGTGGGGTTAAGACATATCCACGTCGGCGGCGACGACAAAGCGCACGGATTTCCTTTGAACTCTTACTTTCATGCAAATGGTGAAGGCTCTGCGTCCGTGAGTGAGGCGATGCCGGAGTGCGGAGAAATGGGGGTCACTTGAAGCGGTTCGCCCCATGGAGTGTAGCCATCCACCCTTCCCGTCTCAGTCCCCCCCACCATCTCCGCCGCTCATAGGTAAACAGTTGGTACGATGGTCGTATAATCTGAGGCTGCGAAGAGTATCTTTGTTCCTCAAGGAAGCGGAAGCAGTGTTAGAGATAATCTGAATGCTGATTTTGTACCAAAAACAGAGGTAGTGGAACATGTGCATTTTTTTGCTTCGAAAGTTGGATGCCGATGGATGCAAGATACACGGCAGGGATTAGGTCCGCAAGAGTCTCAAGAGTTGGAGGCGTTCTCGACGAAAGTGTGGCTATGGGTTGTTCAAAGCAATTGCGATTGCTGAACTAGGTCTCTCGCTGTCTCTAAGTGAAGAGTTAAAAATAAAATATCTTATGCATTAACATCAGGTTTTGACTTAAGCACTCAAACCCTGCTTTTCGGGAAACGTTTTACCAATGGTAAATATTATAACAGGTTATTTATGTCATTAAAAATATCAGATGGGACCAAAGTTTTCAAAGAATGGTAATGAAGGTGTCTTTTGGAAATATAACGATGGGGATGGAGTGAGACGTGAAGAATTCACGTAAAGGTGTGAGGGAGAAAAGCTCTTTGAAATATTCTACATACTTATATGCAGAAGCATAGATTGGGCTCTTAGCGAGACAAAACCACGTCACGAATAGCAAAAGAAAAGTGAGGAAATGGGGAGTGAAGAAGGATCAAGATCTTCCCTGGCGTGTTCTCCAATTTCCTGGTCTGCCATTACCTCTGCCTTGGCAATGAAAATAATAACTCCGCGGCGAAGTGGAGAAAACTCCAATCTTAGACCAAACGAATAAGGTCATGGTCGTTTCCAGATTGAGGAAGTGTACTAGAAAATATCTATGTGGCCGTATAGTTAATTCCAAGGAATGGAAAATGAAGCAGAGGTCTTCTGTTAAATAACTTCCATTTCAAAACTTAGAAATTTGAGAAAGTGTAAGGTATTTGCTGCCAGGATCAACCGCTTGAACCGAAAAGTATATCTCTCGATAACATTTCTCTCGCCATCAGGTTTCCCAGAATTAACTTATTGTCTCCGGCGTAACTTAATCGAATTTACAAAGCACATCGAAATGAAATAAATAACTTGGTGTTTGTGGAATTAAAAAGTTACTAATTTCTTTTCAACATTTTCCAGAATCGTTGAGTTTATGTAAGATTCCAAGAAACTGAGGGAGGTGCAACCATACATTTTAACGGAGTCATCCGTTAAATATGTGTTACCATGCTGTTTTACTGGCCAGCATTCGAACACGGATCTCTCGATAAACAGCCGTGTTCGTCAGCCAGAGAAACTGACGAGGCATCCTCTCTCAATTCGAAATTTTGGAGGCTTTTAAGGAACATGATGATATGACAAAATACTGTACACGCAATGTCATAGGTATTCGTAGTCGTGCGCGTAGCGTCTCAGTCAACGAGATTTAAGAGTCCCTTATCTGAATAAGGGGACCGTTTACTGAATAGTTAAGCTTTTTATTTGTTCACAATAAACTTTATTTCACTGCTACCGGTTTAAACGCGTAGGAGACACCATCAGATATAAAACTTTCATGACATGGCCGGGAAATATGTACCCTCTTTCTGGGAGGGGAGGTGGATTATAGAAGGGAACTTGAGGCAGGAAGGGCTCGTCGCCCACCTCAAGTTCTCTTCCATACTTAATTTGAAAGCGTGCAATGAGGTGGTTCACGAGCGAGGGGTAGAGGTGAAGAGAAAATGTATTAAGTAGGAGAAAAAGTATAATGGAAAGGGGAAAGACAGAGGAAGTTAACAATGCAATTTTGATGAATCCATGCTGCTACCAGGAATTACCGTCGCGTAGGTGAGTTGATGGTCTATCAACTCACCTACGCGACGGTAATTTCCGGAATCAGCATGGATTCACCAGAAGTCACGGATACCTAAGGATCAATGAACTTTTGTCAGTAAAAAGTGAACTTCAATGAAGGGTTAGTGTCACTCACAAATATTCTCGCTTAACAAATGTCCGGTTATCATTCTCTCCATTTTAAATCCTTTTTCCTAGAATTGAATGATGTCTGGATAAAAATCCTATTTGTATGTCCTATCTCCCATAGGTGTTTGGCGAAATGGGATAGGGCGACATCCCCATTTTGGAGATTCCGTTTGTGTTCCTCGTCGCGTAGCTTGAACGATCTCCCCGTTTGACCTGCGCAGCAATCTGTTTATTTTAGTTTGTTGATACAACTTTTTTCTAAGTTATCCAATTGGCGCTCGGTCCTATTGAAAAACATTCGCATGTTGCTTCTACCGTTTTTTACAATCCTTAACTAGTCTTTTAGAAATAGATTCGCTCTTTTTAGAGAGGTTTTATCATGCTATGGAAGTTTACATGGACGAGATTTTTCTTTCTCATTTCCTCGGGATGAATAAATTAGGCTTGAATAGATATTAATTTGTCTGATGGAGTGTTTTCTTAATTAACCATTATATCAATTAAGTCCTGACTGTACCCTTTGTTCGTGGGAATAATTTTTACTATACCACGGCAATTAATATTATTTATATTAAGTTTTCGGAAAAGTTACTTTTAGGAAGTGGAACATTTAGCAATCTATTCATCATAAAATGAAATGGGGACAACTTTTGATAATATTGGTGCCCGAAGTTGAAGGGAATAGCATAGTCTGTGGTGGTTGCCTCCTGGTAGGTTTCTTCCACCGAAGTCACTTTATAAATATTAAAAACATTGAATGTATAAGTCGGAACACAATTTAACATTGCAAAGATATCAGGGTTACTTGTAGGTGCATGTGTATGTTAGTTTTATGTGCTTGCATGTGTTTGGGGTGTAAGAGTTTTTGCATGAATTTATACCATGTTTTGTTTGTGGAGTGTATAAATTGGTCGCTTTTGCATGCTTTTTTTCTTAATTACGGGTGGTGCCCTAACACCCCCCGCCACACGCCCTTATGGCGGCTTGCGGGGTATTCAGTAGATGTATATGTAGAGGGTAAATTGGAAATTCGTGACCTTTGCCGGCTGTCAAAGTAGTACCTGTATGGAAGTCGATAGTTGTGGAATAAAGTTAATAGTGAAAAAAACAAAGTATACTTATCAGCAATCATGAATTTTCATAAAGTAGAACCAGAAATCATTGAGTTCAAGAAGACCGCTTTGACTTCGAGATCCTTTGACTGTGGCCCCTCTCATTCCCTTCCATTCCCCTCCTCCTTCTTCCCCACCGTGGCCCAACAAGAGGTCATTTCTATCCTCGAATTACTTCCCTAGCTTATCGAAGGCGATAAAAGCACGATCTCTAATTGCTTCGATATTGCTTTCTCCGAGAGGTAAAATTCCAGCGAGTGTAACTCATCGCAAAAGGTATGAGAGAATTCTCATCTAGTCACAGCGCAATTATAGGGAACGCGAAATCACGGTCCACTGTGAAAAAAATCGTATCCGCATGAGATAATGCTATTAACCCTTCGTTTAATATTTCCCGTTCACGAATCCCAAGCTGTTTATCATGCGAATCTGAATGTCCGGGAATCATTATAAAAGATAAAGAAATCCTTGCGTGAGGGCACGTAGCCCTCCGATCGGTCGAGAGTGCAAGTTCGTAGTCGTCCCTTGTGGGTTTCCCATTGTCGATTTCATTCTATCCGTACCCCCACTCAGCTGGGCTATCGACATCTCCATTCGTCTAATCGTGAATCTCGCCGGGGCACTTCGGAAAATGTGAGAACTTGCATGTTTTCACGGAGCGCGTCGATGTGCAAGTCATCCCGCCCTCGTTCTCAGCCGGGCTCCTCTGCAGAGCTCACAGGCGTCCATCCGCCCGTCATCCTCCGTCCACCAAGAGGCATGACCACTTCCTAACGGGGAAGTTTCCCTTCGTGTCGTCCACTCCCGCGGCTTTGATTGGCACGAGAACTCGAATTTGGCTCGTCGAGAGAGGGGCATTGATCAAGGGCCTTTTTACGCCGGCCACTTAGACTTCTGTAAGAGTAATTAGGATGGGGTGAGGGAAAATGTCGAACTTTTAATAACCACTGCCGCTGCCGCTCTATCGCAGGGGATAATATCATCGATGTGGCAAATAAATAAATAATTTAACCCCGCTCGACAAAACTCTATCACATCAACTTACACCACTCCCAGTCTACATCGTGCCATCAATATATCCCACTTGCAATGCAATGAAATCAATCGGTTTTTCTATCATGCCACGAAACAAGGCTCCCACGAGTCAAACACATCAAAATTTTTCCGGGGCTATTTAATTCTCCTATATATTTCTTCCAAAGTGGGTCGCGGTAGTCCAGGGGTAGAGCGTTGAAATACTGACTGGAAAGGAAAGCCTCTTTCTTCGGGCACCCTCAGCTTCACTCAAGATATGTGATTTTTCGAGTGCCAGGTCTTACTGGGAAACCATAAACAGCACAGGGAAAGGAAATGCCCCCCTTACCCTGATGTGTAAATTTCACACGACGTCGGGCTTAGTATTGGGGGAACTCTACCATCACCTGCCAAACCGACCTTCGAGTTGATTTATACGTTTAAGGGTTTTATTCCTTCCTAACGAATAATACTCTAATTGGAATGGATTTTGCTGGTGTTTTCAAATTCGACGTAGGCCTGCTTCACAACTTTCTTCACGCCCAAATCGACTTTCTGTCACCGCGATGATGTCGTGCTGTGTCAAATTAACCTCTCTAAGGGTCCTTTTATGCCATTTAATCCGGAATCATCACGGTTATTAATTCTATTTTAAAAAAAGCTCTAGAATTATGAGTTACTAATCCCATTCCAAAGCAACTGTGAATGTCGAAATGAAATTTCGTTCCTATGATTGGAGACTGCTATTACCAAGACGTTGAGAGAGACATGGTTGGCATGGGAGAGTCAGGAATAGGGAAATAGGATTTAAAGGGGCCTGATAAAATAATGTATGTCGGTTCTTTTGGGATGATATTTCAACTTCTCATCATCAATTTTGTGTTAAAATGTCTTCATTGTAACCGTATTGCTCCATACTATAATAATCGTTTTAAACGCAATATGTTGAACGTAAAATACAATTTACCAATCAACGGTTCTCTGCTTGCAAGCAATCACCTCCATGTCGTTATAACCGTGCTCTTCACAAATGAGTTCGGTAGTTTCTCGCTTCTTATCCGTTGATCCTGATTAAGCTCACCAGGCAAGTAACCTTAAAGAGTTACTCTAAACGAGCCCCTGGACGTAGGCGTTAGAGTCACTGATTTAACAATGATATTTGTCAGTGTGTAGAATCTAATATTTTACAGTAGTTGTCTATGCAGAAGATGACCTCTCCTATCGATTAATGGCCCTTGTTTATAATAAAAGGGGAGTAAACAGTCAAAGCATGTAGAACATTCAAAGTCGAGCAGTCGAGCTGTCTCTTCAATGAAAAATGGTTGACCAATAATTTTTAGGAAGGAGTATTTCCAGTCAAGAATCAGATTTCTTTTGTTGTTCTTATGAGAAGGTGTAATTGAAGGCATTGGTTTTCGACAATTTTACGAAAAGAACGGCCAATGACAAAAATACAGCAAGAGGTACATTTTAGTATCCCATAGTTAATCTAGAAGTGTACAGTTCTAGTCTAAATAAATGTTTAATAAGGGTAAAAAACAGCACTATGGGGTAAAAGCGAACAAGTTTTGACGTGTATCATGTTGATTGGAAACGTTGCGGTTGACTTCTTCATTATATTGTTTGCAGAGCCAGAAGTGAAATAGGACGGTTTTTAACATGTTTACAAGCCGAAGTGGCGTTTTGAGTCCAATGTTTGAGAAATGAATAATTTTCTATCATCATATAAACCGCACCATAATTAATTTTAGCTGACCAATTTATAATCGAGCAGTGTGCCATATGAGTATGCCATATAAGTGATATAATTGCTGCACACCGTTTGTCCAAGTTCATCAGTTTTCGTTTCTTGGATTTGTAAATCATTCATTCACGTAAAATTACCATTTGGTAATGTGATAAAATGGCATTTTCTCTTTTGAAGTGTTTAAAAGTTGACTGCTACCTTGAAGATTTAGTTGACACTCATAGGTAATCTGATGACAGTAATTAGGGTCATGCCAAAAGCATAGCAAATCGGCTTCATAAAGATGTAATCAAAAATTAGAACAAATTTCAAAATTCCTTTAAATTGTTAAATAAAATGCTTGGTTACAAATTAGCTATTTTACTTTCAGAAAGTGAAAATGAAAATATGTAATAGTGAAATAAGGATATAAGAATATTTTGGAGTAATTTTTACTCGATACATATTGATAGCGAATAAAAAAACGCAATTTACATTAGCTTACTTAACTGTGGCCAAACAATGCCAGGTATATTTATCAGGTGAGTCGGAGCTATGAAATAAAACCCCTTGATGTTTTGAAATGATTCGAGTCCTTTGATTTATTGCTATTAGGAGTAAGTAGTGTCAATTATAATTTATCTTCATATTCTGTAAGCAAATCATAATGAATCTAAAGGGTAGGTATATATGCTAATGGCACAAAGGTGAGTTTTATTTCAGGCAACAAAGAAGCAAACTTCGATGGTTTAATTTTCTTCGTCCCGACCTCCTTGATATATTCAAGCACGTGAAAATGTAATCCTAGACAATGTGGTGATTTCCCTTTTGAAGTAATGAAACTGTTGATTTAGTTGAGATATCCTATTACCATCACGCCATGCGTAAGAGAAACTCGGGAATATACCTTTGGGATCAAGAAAAATAAAGGACAATCGTCCAGCTAACTAGTATTCGATCGGGAAACGTCGTCGCCGAGGTAATGTGTGAAGGTGGCTACGGATTTATCCAACATCCAGAAACTAATGCATAAAATTAGCAATGAATCACGGTTATTGCCAGTAGCAATTTTGATATTTGAAAAAAAATGTGTGTTTTGCATTTGGAAATTACTTACCAATTCAAACAAATGGAGCTCAATATGGAAAGGTTTAATTTTAACTCAAAATGGGTGCATATGAACAATCGAAAATAATGACGAAGTAATGCGGATGTGACAAAGGTAGTATACAGGATATGAATTTGCACCGTACATGCTCTTGATTACTTTAAAAATTGTCGCTAAATAAGAGAGAATAATCAAAAAATTGGTAAATAGAGGTACATTATGAGTATTTTATCAAGGTTTTTTGGCTGACACCAACTTTTTCTTTAGTTAACGAATTGAAATGTGTAGAGCAGAAAATCAGCAATGCCTGTAGAGAACATTAATATTAATGCATAAAAAGTTTTTATAGATATATTCTGTGTTTCCCAGCTTGATCGATGGAATAGATAAATTTGTGAGATACAATTTGGCAATATCTGATTGTTTAGTCATCCGGTCGTCACGGGGTCAAACACGAAGTTTGCGAATGCTAATAGTTAATAATTTTATGTTGATTGTGCCTGCAATAATGTAGGGGCTAGAGGATAGAATTGGATCGTAATTGGAGGAAACTGTGTCTAAGTAATACAAAAATGTATTCATACAAGACAAAAACACATCCATTGAAATGGGCTGTGAGTACAGAACGATTTTTAATTTAAAATCATTAATCTGAATCCAAATGTCGATCCTCTTTAGTATCTCCCCCAACAATCTCATGTCCTTTCTCACCATTTCCAGTTATTATTCGTTAGTTTTCCATTCCGTCCAACTTACCCTTTTCGTCCTTTTCCACACCCACGCCACAAGAACCTCCAAACTTCGCCTATCAAATTGCTTCAACGACCTTGTTTCCGCACTGCACAAATGTTTAATATATTTTTACCACTTCTCGAGAGCCTTCATTTAATTTACGAAAATTGGGGTGGGTTTGAGTTGGGTCACTTCACGAGAACCTTCGTTTAATTAATTTTTTTCATCCTATGCCAAACACGTTGGGTTAGTAGTGTTTTCAGAAATTATTTTTATCTTTAGACTGCCTGGTTTACTTTGACAATCCACAAACCTAAGAGATATGAGTGATTCCCTACATGATTTCATTCCTGCATCCAGCTCTTCTCATCCATTCTCTACCGTTCCCCCCCCCCTTTATGTTAAAATAACGGGTTTAATTGAATATCCCTTTTTTTACTCCCCAGCCTACATACTGCGCATACTGATTCTCCATTTTTACCTGTTCTCGCACAGCCTGACATATGTAAAGGTACTTAAACATCGTCTACATATCCAGTCCACTCCTATCTTCTGCAGTAGATTCAAGAATTATGTCAATTTAATCTGTCAAACACGACCTCACGAAATCCTAAAAGCTGATCAAAAGATTTTGGTTACATGCCTCCTTCCTATGAGTGACAAAATTACTGCAATAAAATCACGTGGCATGCGTCTCGCGTTTCTAAGTCGAAATCATTCATCCCCCATACAATCAACTCATATCTTCTATATCTCTTTATTAATGATCCTGATAATTACTATTACGAGTTAAATGGTATTAGGTTCAACTTTATGGAGTTTCATGATGAATGGAGACAATACAAAGCTTTCTTACTCCCACATTTTTTTATTCAAACGACCGGTTCGAACAGTCGACATCTTCGCAGCGTGAGTATAATTATTATCTGTGCAGCTTGCGAAATCAAACATGGACAAACAGTCCTCACTAACTACTGATTTTCCATGTTTTTGGATGAGAACTAATACTAATCTAATGAACCCTTCGGTCAGAATTTCCCTCATAAATGCTTCATTTTACATGGTATATCACTCTCTGTGTACTGATAAAGGTGGCAGGACCGTCGAAAGAAATACTTTTTGTTTGTCTTCTTTATACGTTTTCTTGAATTCCAGTGACTGCATTTCCATTTCAAATATGCATAGCTATTAATACACACAAACCAGAGTAGACACAAAAAAGCACAAATAATATTGTATTTACGCCATAGGGCTTTCGTAATTTGCAAAAATATAATTTAATGAGCGGGTATGAATTAACTAATGCGTTCCTGCAGAATGCCTAAATATCTTTTATTTCTCCCTCGCCTTACAATTTTTGCGAGCGCGAATGGGATAATTTGATAATCGCCGGGAGGTAAGAACGTCAAGGACAAGTTAAGCGTTGCCTCGCAATGTAGATCATTCCCCGCGAACCCTTAAGGGAGTGTTAATGCCAATCGATAGAGCGTTAGAGTAGAAGAGCGCATTATGGGCGTAGATGAGGTGTCGACGTTTCCATCCTCCCCTCGTCCCACTCTCCTTTTTCCCCCCTCCGAGGTCTCCCATCCCTGAAAATCATGGTTGCCATTCGAGCGATCATCGATTGAGGCGAATGCGAGGAACCGCGATCACTTTCACTCATCCAACGGGGCGGGATGGGGGAGGAGGGGCAGAGAGGAGAGGGAATGGGGTGGTGGGGAAGGAGGGCGGGGAAGTGCGGGGGAAGGGAGGGGGAGGAGAATGGGGAAGGCATACCTGGCGGGCGACAACTTTCCCTCCTCTCCCTCCTCTCACTCTCCCCCACAAACCCTCCCTCTCCTGCTCGACCCTCCCCTCCGATACGCCACACCCGTTTGGAAATGGGGCCCTTCCTTTCGGGAAGTCAACCTCGATGCCTCTCTCGCCTCGCGTGAACGAGGATGAGGAAGCCTTTCTCTTCGTCTTCCATCGCCTCCTCCTCCCCACCGCTCATGACGGCCGGACCGGGAGAGAGGGACCAGGCCGGACCCGTTTTGGCAACTTCGCCCCGTCCACCGCCGAATACCCCCCGGGCGAATGAAAACACACGCCCGCCCACCCTTTCTCTCCCCCTCTCACCGGCGGCTACTGCAGCTCTATGCTGGCCATTCCATTGACGGAAGGCGGCGAAAAAAAATGGTGAACGCGAAAGAGGAGGGGAAAAAAAACCATTCGCGGGTGGAAAGAGAGCGCTTTGGACGTTCGATTTCTTATTTTTTTCCTCCCGGCGAAGTTAAAAAGAATGTGCGGGGTTGCGCCGAGGAAACGGCTCCGGTTTGTCATATGTGCAAGAGGAGTGAAGTGGGTGAGTGATGAGAAAGTGAACAAGAGGGAGGGTAGGTACTGTTCGGGGACCATTTGGAGATTTTTAAAAGGAGGTGGTTCCCGTGATTTGAATAAAATGATGTCAGTGCTGGCGTGTAATTTTTCGCGATAGTTTCCGAATACACGGGTCAAGTGGGTGAGAGCAATTCTATTCCCAATATAACAGTGATTGGTATATTGGGAATAGAATTGCAAGAAAGAAATAAAGGAGACGATTTTGGCTCAACTTCACTGGTAGGCCACATATTGAAGAAGCGCTTTGTTCGACGCCAAAGCAGTTTCACAAGAATGCTTAGCGGAATCCCCGCCAAAAATCTCGTTTCCGTCTTCCTAACCTTGTCATATGTATTTAACTACCTTTCGTGACGGCCAAAGTACCTATTAACCAAGTTATCGGCTTCTCCCCGCTTATTTAACACACTTCCATTTCTTTTGGCATCCGGAATTCCACTCCTTAACTGCTCCTGACGAATTTCCCAATAAATTCCCGGCAATTTCATTTCTTTCACCATAAAACGTCTATAATACTTCGCCGTGTCATTTTTCTGTTTAAATCATTCATTCATTCTTCCAAACACCCAAACCTGTAAGGTTGATGTGACGAACGAAATAGTATAATTGCATGCTGGTATTTGGACATTAATATTTTTAATGATATCAAATAAGTTTTATTTTAAGTTTTTCGGAATTAATAAATTCATGTCATTCATACAATAAATTGCCACAAAGTGACGCCTGAAAAAATTAATATATTTCAAATTGGCACTTTCGAATAACAACGAAAAATAATGCAATCCAGTTTTTGGGAGAACATTTTAATGATTTTTTAAAAGGAACATGGAGACATTTCTTTCCATTCACTCTCAATAACTACACCGCAAATTTAAACATAGAAACAATTCTGAAAAGTTCTTCTTGCACTCGACTACAAAGTAAGGGTATAACTAATGGGTTTACTGCATTTTTTTCTTCCCGGAAACATTTTTAAAACTTTTTACCATTCATTTCGTCCTTAATTCAAGCGTGCCCGCGCCCCCCTCCTCGCCCGGTAATCCCGGGGATCCGATGAGCATGCGAAGGTCTTCGACGCCCGTCATAGGGGCAATGTAAGAAGTGGACCAGGAGGGGGCATCGTGGGGGGGGGAGTTAGGGGCAGGCAATGATCACGGGGCCATCCTTGGAGAATGGAGGAGGGACAGTTGTGGTGCGGACGACAACGGGTTCCCGGTCGCGGCTCGGGGCGGGGTGGAAATGACGTCGGCGAGTTGGTTTTTCAGACCGACGTGAGCGATGAAAGGCAGACGGTGGCCGATTTTCCAATTCGAAGTGGAGCGCTTGCGAGAATTCATTCCCCCCGGCCGGGTCGCCGCCTCTCTCCATGGGTCGGGTGTTGTTGTGCCGTGAGTCTTTGCGGGGTGGGGGGGGTCCCAGCATCGCGTTGACGCCACGAGTAGCGCGCCGTTCGTCGCGACGGTCGGTGACCGCGAGATGGTCTGTCCGCCGCGTTACCGATCCCCAGCCCCTCCCTTCCCAGCCCCCGGCAAGCAGGGATGGGGGTCACCAAGGGATTATTTATTATCTTGATTATTTTATCGATAGTAACAAAGGTAGGCTAGCTACCAGCCAAAGGGAATGTGACCCTGGCATATCAAACAGACCTAGCGGCCCTGATAACATACTATACCTAGCGGGCATTATAACATATATGCGAGTGATATGCATTTGAGAGATTTTTTATTCTCCAAAGTTAAAAAATCAAAAATTCACAAGTCACAACGGACGTAATCAGTTGTAGTTGTCGTTAAAAATGTATAATTTACGATATTAGTATAATCTTCATCATATGTGATATATAAAGAATTAAGACAATCAATACAACGTACAATTACAGACAATCTTTATCATATACCATAGTGATATGATCTTCATAATATACAATAGTAGTATGCATTAAAATTTATGCATGGAATACTCTATCTAGTCCTGCTAAGCCAGTCAGTTTAGACTTGACAGCAGGTGGCACGCAAACAAAAATGAGAGCTTAAAGTGCGTGCAATTATAAATCTACATATCAGGCAATAAATTATAATTTGGATACATTGCATGGCAAAAGCCCACGCTTCTTCCCTTCGAGGTGACCACTCGGGGCTAATATACGAGGGGTTAATTAATACATGAATTATTCAAAATACGTGACTACGGTCGTGGATGTAGATAATGAATTTTAACCTAGGGCCTCAGTGTTGAAGGAGCCCAAAATGATGAATGGGATGACACCAAATTGTCACAGTGAAAAGATAAGGACTCATACAAAATCGCCTCGAGTGTTACCTTCGTCTTTTTTTAACAACCACGCACATGCACACTAAGGATGAGTGAGTGTTTGCTGTTTTTAAAAATTCATTTCTCACCTTATTTTAATTCATTTGACATCAATCTGATTGGGTGTCGCTTGCGTGGGACTGGTCTCCTAAAACCCAAATGTGTGTGACTAACAAGGGGCAATATTTTTCGCATCCATGAGTGATATACTGATTGCAAAAATAGGATTATCACTTTTCAACGTATCGTCTCTGAGTTAGGTAGTTTCCGTACGAGCAATGTGACTAATGAGGCCTCTTGTATAATTGTGCGATTTTTTTAATGGTAAAAGTAATCATAAGCCGAAGTAATCATTTAACTGGAAGGAATGACAGCAACCCTACAGCAACATCTACCCCAAGAAAAATACTCCGCGATCTACTACAAGGTTTTGTGGGAAAGGGTGCAGGCGGGGATCAAGATGGTTCGGGGGCTAATGTACTGGCTTCCCACCCAGAGGGCCCGGGTTCAAATCCCGGCGATGTTGAATATTTTTCAGAGGTATCTCGATCCCTACATGAGGTGCATTGTGGAGGGCACTTCGAGTGAGTGCGGACCCCTTGGCGCCTTTCGTAAAGAGTAGGCTAATGCCGACGCCGGGTTTTCTCTGTTCATCCCCTATGGCGCAAATGACCTCAGCTGTCGGTCGCCTCTCCCAAATACTACTACTAATGGGATGCAAGCACCAGGTGGAAAAGGAAAGGGATAAGGGAGAGAAAGGATGTTTAAAAGGTTAGAAAAAGGGAAAAGACATCCACTCAAAACCCCTGAAAAGACCTGCATGCTGGTGGAAACCCATATTGATATTAGCGAAAAACCTAAGTTTTAAGCAAGTGCTAATTTTACGCACTACAGAAGCTCTCGGCTATATTAATAAGGAGGGAATAAAAATGACCCACAACCACATACGATATACTACCACCATATACCACATTCTTATACGATAGACCATAACAAGATAGGTCTTGCGGAACTGCTATGGAGGAAAGGGAAGTTTCTATAAATCAATGGTCATAGAACTTGTGGTCCCTACCTGTAATGTCACAGATAGAAAATGTGACACCCTGCTGCTGGCAGCGGACCAGGTGAGGCATCCACCGCGTAGAGGAACAAGGGAGGAAGGTTGGGGCCTGAAAATGCAACAGGAGACGGCTAGGGAGTGCTTCAACATGCACTAAGCTAGATGTGTTCCAGTCCTAAAATTATAGAAGGTTGAGCCCCATTTCCAGGTCAAACTCCGAATTGGTTCTGTGGGAGTTAAGTACGACAGTTACAGTTACGTATAACAGTTCCCACGAAAGGGATTGAACTAATTTTCTCATTACGTGTACATTCACTTTATTCTTTGTTTCTACGAGATGACCAGAGTATACATACTTCCATAGTATTCTTTGATCAAGTCTTTGGGTGGCGATACAAAGATTTTTATATATTATTAGGTGGGGCCCGTATATAGTAGGAAGTATACTTTTTGGAGGGCCTGTAAAAATGTCGCTTTGACGATTTCGTGACTTCTTCTCTGCGGAGAAAAGGTGCTCGACGGGCCGTATCCCCCCATCCTCCGACGCTGAAGGACCGTGGCGGCGTTCAACCGTGGCCTAGCTGCAAAGAGGGAGTGGAAAAATTTATTTTCCACCTCTTTGCATTTATGTGCACGAAGTAAGTTTTTAGGGCAACTGCGAACTTGCAGTTTGTATTAATTTTGGTTAAAAATGGGTATAATTAAAAAAAATATAATGGAAAAAATGCATTTAGAATTTAAACCGTATATAAAGATATATTTTCCTTTAATTTTAATGCTGTCAGTTCCATGTCAGCATGCAATTTATAGCATAAATTTCTATCCACTTAAAATCATGTTGTACTAACGTGATTTTTATTTAACCAGCTTTTTGCCAGCAACACTCAAGTCAAACTGTATCGTGAACAGTGTGACGCTTTCTTTTCGTATCTACATCACGATTTTAACGATGTGGAAAACCTTTCTCTACATCTTGTTCAATTCTTAACATTGGTTCTCCTATACACGGTCTACAATGGTCGAAACATTCAAGATGAAGTAAAAATTACTCTGAATATCAAATGTTATTTCGTCATTTAAAGGACTATCGTCCGGCTATTATTTTGATGAAGTCGAGCTTTTTTTATGTGGCTCTGTGGGTATTTTTGCAGACAATGGTATTTCATCAGACGCGTTTCATTTAGACTTTCTTCATTTCATCAGTTTCACATTCAGAACAGGAATGGCTTTGTATCCGCAAAGAACTTGAAATAATAAAATCAAATCCAGAGTACGCACATATTATCTTAATCCCTACCCATTTCACCACTTATTTTTATTATTAACTTGTGGCTCTTACCATATATAGTGAGATGCGTTGCAGATGCTACATGCGTATTTATTGACCTAGTTTCTGTGAATCGCAAGAAATCACATATCCATTATTGATTTTAAATATTTTCCCCTCTACTTGGAATGAAAATAATGGAGAGTCTGATGATAGTAAATGAACATCCGTGGAAACAGTAGTTCTTAGAGAAAACTCTGGTCTCTTTTCCTTTAAGATCTCCGCAGAGAAGTATTTACTTTCGATATCATAAAAATTGGTTGGCAACGATTAGAGCTTTTTCACTCATGCTTTTACCCTATCTCATTTATTATGATGTATTTTTAAATGTGCAGAACATTTTTTTCGTTTTTGAAAGCACAGCATTTAAAATAATTAAAATCATTCCACTTTTCTGCCCTTTCCCATGCATTAAAATTTTTCCGTGATCCGGTAAATGTCATGTTACTTCCTTTACGAGGTTCGCGGTGATAGCTTAATGTGATTCGTAATTTCGTAAACTTGATGCTCGGTAGTCATACCGTCACTATTATTCAATGCCGTTTCAAAACGGGAAATGATGTCCTGCCCTAAAGGAAGTGGTTTATGCCTTGTTTATTTTCTGCACTTAATCGGAGGATTTTTTGCCTGTAACCTTTCAAGGACCCTAACGCCTCATAGCTTGTAAAAGAAAAGAAAAATAGAAGTCCCCCTCGCCTTATCCGTCCCAGCTTTTAATGGCCACGGGGGAGGGGTAGAGGAAGAGGGGATTACGGGAAGGGAAGGCGCTTTGCTTAGTCATAGCCGGTGAAGCGTCAAATTCTCCCGGCGTCAAATACGACTATCCTCACCCGGCTGTGCCTAAGGCGCTCGCGCACACCACCGTCGCCGTCTCCCAGTGAGGCACGGGAATATATGGGGTCGGAGGTTGTGTGAAGTGCGGCCCACGGGCGGGAACTTCTTCGGAGGCGCGGATGTACATACGAGATGCTCATAAGAGATGGATGGAAGTTAAAAAATTGGAAATAGTTACTAGGACTTCGTGAAGAAGTTTAGAGCAATTGATTTCAATTTGCGTAAAAGGACATAATCGATTCCAAATATGTTTTAACGAAATTTAATTCATTTTTCATTGAAATTATAGATAAATTAAATTTGTGTTATCATAAATATTCGAATAAAGTAAAATTTAGCGTAATATTCAAATTTATTTAAAAAATTTAATTCAAATACGAACTTCAGAATAGAAAATAATCTTTTGCGGGGTACCTATATTTAGGTAGAGATATACCACGCAATATGCATGCATAAAGGGCTGAATGTGGACAACAATTCGAACATTTTGGGGTCGGATTGATCTTATAGGTGCTCAATTTTCCATTCCATGGGTCCACGTTGTAATTCCAGTAGGGGTAAATGTATTATTAGCAATATCCTTGCCAGGATTTTAGTTGCAGAGCACTTCAACCCCTGTCTCTGTCACACATTCCTAAAACTGTGCACCATTTATCGGTATTTATTGACAGTAACATTTTGGAGACGCTGATGATCCCTCCACCTTTTCTCTGTACTTTTAATCTCACCTAATACCAAATTACCGACACATCCAAAAGGGTCTGATTCACATAAATTTTAGGTCACCTATTCCAAACACTACTATAACTATTGAGGATACACTCCACTCATTGAGTACATATTTACTATGAATTTTTCTCTAAAAACAATGTTTTCATTTGGATAGATATTGAAATTCATAATTTAAAATAGGCTTTATGCCCTTACTCGTTGTACATCGACACTTAAGTCGTAGGATGCCAGCCATTGAGTCTGAATATTATTCATGCATAATTTATCGATTTCCGTTTTTAAGTCAAATATTTGATTACCTATTTATCAACCCATGATTCATCACATGGGCATTTACAGGCAGTGTGATCAACAAAAAGTTCCTTTCGATTGGCGAGTTCGTATAAAGCTATTTTCGTACAAAACTCCTCGAAATGTGGAAGGGCTGTCCCCTTTCCCTTTGCCGGCTGTGCTTGCCCTCACTTCATAATGTCTCTAAAGTCATACCGCTAATTTTATTCAGGATGTTAAGACGCTTTCACTGGTTAAGACCCTGGGACACATGAGAGACAAATGCTCCCCCCACCGTAACAAACTAACTCATCGGCCTTAACAATTTGCGGGAATGATAACTTCTTGAAAGTTAAGCCTTGATTTTGTTGTGAATGCGAAACGTGCGCGAGGAAAAATCTTAAACCTTCATTTTGGGACATTCATATCTCTTTATTATTTCATAAATCCTATCTCTATCATTTGTTTTCCACCCGGCAACTCCTGCGCACTCGTGAGTCGAGCGTTGAAATCACTAGCGCTAAGGGAACTGGCGCTCATCTATTGGTCCAACTCCGCATCCCCCGTAAGAAGCATAAAATTTGAGTTTTGATAACTCCGTCCAGAAGAGAGTGAGCCGTGCTATCCTCTTTGTGTTTGCGTGCTAGACCTACGAATTTCTATCAATGGATATATCGGCAGGTGAACTCCGTTTGTTGACCGAACTCCTTAAAAAATACTTTTATCAGAGCAGCGGTTACTTTTTCAAATGCGCATAGAGACAAAATAAAGTTTTTTTCAGCGGTCGCCAGTTGACCAGAATACTTTTGGGTATTTTAAACTTAAAATAATTTAAGGAGCCCGATTATTATAACTACATGTTTACTTACGCTATGCTGAAGCTAATCCATTCAACCAGGCAATAGGCAACAGCCAATGTTTCCAATACAATATCAATTGCTTAATACAAGATAATCAGATAATTAATAAACTGATACGGATTTTAACGTAGAATTTGCGGATCGAATGGTAGAAAGAAATAAATGAAATTGCTGACCACCACGAAAGGAAAATTGAGGAATCCAGCTAAATAAAACTGTCGGCGATATCAAATAAATGGTATTGGCTTTTCTACAAGTCAACAATGTATTTGTGATCCAGTCTTTATTTCCTCTCGCATTTTTACCTTGGCGGATTTCATTTTATGGCTCGTGAACAATATCCATTTTCTCCTTCGTTAACTCCTATTTTTCATTTCATTTTTCCTTAATCTATTACACTTGTGGTGTCGAGCCTCCTTACGGAACCGAGAGGAATTGGAGCAGCATTAATAATTGCCACCACAACGTGAATTCGAAATCGCCGAATACTCCTGGGAAGTCTTTATAATATCCATTACTGAGATGTACTCGTCCTTTGTAGATGAACGAAGATTCATAATAAGTGTATGCGTGCAATGCGAAAAAAGTAGGAGGCTTCAAACTGAAAGGAAAAAACCAAAGTCTGTATATATTATTCTTATGATCATCGCTGATTTTAAACACATCATAATTTATTCGTGGCCATGACGCGAAAAGTTTTTCAGCAGTATTTTTACGACTTGGTCATCAAAATTGCAGAAACTGGATGAATAAAAGTAAAAGACCGCATGAAATCGATACGATGCCGCTGTTTAACTTGGATTTTATGGGGCTTCGCAAATTTGGCCTTCTATTTGGGTTGGCACCGGCTAAATAGATACGGAAGTGAGAAAAGAATGCAAAGTACAGATATGCCCGTCCTTAGCTCATTCAAGGTGTTTTGAAAGTCGGTTAACAGTCTTTTAGGTTAGTGAAATGTAATATCCAATACCTGCACCTATCACAGCTCTCGAACCCGTCCCATTGAAATCCTATTTTGAGTACATTGAGAATGCGAAAAACAAGCATAGGAAATAGGTTCAAGGTCGTCATCAAATTAATAAAAAGAAGACTTTTTCAGTTCTTTATCACCTATGGCTCTGCCGCAACTACCACTGGAAATTCCGAAAGATCCCTTAGCCTTAGCACCACATGTAAACTGCCAATGGAGTAAGGGAGTAGTACATACATTTTTAAGTCTTCTGCCCTCCCTTCGCCAAAATGCCCAATCCTTCGTTTCCTTTCCATTTCATTCCGTTTATTTAATTTTTTTAATTCTTTGCCACGCCCACATCCCGCAATTTTCCACTCTGGTCTGGTTCTTCCTCAATGACCAAGTTTCCGAACTAGTAAATCTACGCTCCATTTTATTAGTTGCTCGTTACGTCCTTTCATTAGGTCCTTGTAATTTATATTTCTTACACTTTCATTAGTTTTCGAAAGATTTTTCAATTTGACCTTGGCTTTTTGTTCTTGTCCTTTTTCCCCATCCATTATTCTGCCCACAATATTGTCGTGGTAGATAATTTATGAATTTCGTGTTTAGTCTCTTTTTTATTGTTTTCCACGATGTTTCCTTGTCAGCCTCTCGACACATCTTCTTGTTAGTCACTCTATCCGTCAGATGGAACGTTCAACTGCGGACCCCTTGTCTGCATTTCGTTGAGAGTAGGCTAATGCCGACGCCGGGTTTCTCTCCACCCTTCCTCCTTTTCTATCCATCTTTAATGGTGCAAATGACCATGGCTGCCGGTCACTTCCCCTAAATCTACTACTACTTCCACTCAATCCGTCCCTCGAATGCGTTTCAGCGATTGTCACCAGCAGCTCATAAATATTCCCACGTCGTCATTCCCTTACGTACATAGTTCTCATCCATATTATGTGTTATAGCTCACAAAATACATTGTCGGAAACGCTTCCGCACATTTTGAAGACGCAGTTTCTTCGAGAAGACTGGATACATGCTCTAGTATAACAAGAGGGAACTTTTATGCCAGCGCGGTGGGTCATAAAACTTTACCTACATTCAGCCAATGCTGCTTCCCTACGGGCTCTTTAAATAAAACCTATTGATGCGATACCTATTGACACGAACCAATAAATCGTTTCCGTAATTTTGTGAACGCCTCACTTATATTTTATATTTTCCCTTTTTATGGATCCATTTATACCTGCCACCCTTTCACTCGCCTTCATCCCCCTGCTACAACCTCTAAATCACTTCCGCACGACAATATCTTTCAAAGGCCCCCATTTCTTTGTTCCATGGACATCATTCACGACTCCTTAACATCTATCTATTTTATCCCCTTGAGAGTAATCCCCATTAGATATTATACACTTGTGCGAACGTTTTTTCCAATCCTCGAAGCACTTCAAAAAATCATTTTTTGTAATCATGTTCAGCTCCTCCTCTCTCGTCAATCGTAGCGTAGCGTCGTCCTTTCATGGGCCTCTTCAGTTTCGGGAACAAGAAAAAGTCACTGGGGGCCAGATCTGGGGAATAAGGTGGCTGCGGCATCATAAGTGTGTTGCTGTTGGCCAAAACTGTGTGAGCAGGGGGTTATTACGGTGCAAAAGACAATTTCTGCTCTTCCACAAATCCGGGCGTTTGTGGCGGATTGCTTCATGCAAATTGTACATAACTTGCAGGTTAAATTCCTCATTTACCGTTCTACACTTTGGCAAGAACTCATGATGCACCACGCCCCTGCAATCGATAAAAACTAAGCAAAACTTTCACATTCGACCGAACTTGGCACGATTTTTTCGGTCTTGGCCCGTGATGCAGTTTCCTTCCATTGGGATGATTGAGCTTTAGTTTTATGATCCCATGGAGCAAATTTGGGTCGTCGCGTAACACCTCATTAGCAATGTTAATGCGTTGCTGCTTTGAATCGAAATTGAGCAATTTTGGTACGAACTTCGCGGTTACCCGTGTCATGCCCAAATCATTGGTAAAAATCGAATGGCACGAGCCAATCGATATGTTTAGGTCCTCAGCAACTTCTCTAACAGTGATTCGACGACTGGCTGATACTATTTTCTTCCCTTAATTAATGTTTTCGCCTGTTATTGACGTGCCCGGGCGTCCGGCACGCTCTTCGTCGTTCACATCTTCTCGGCCCTCTGAGAACATTTTGTACCACCGATACGCGTTGCTTACGTCCAAGGTAGCTCCTCCATATGCCACACTGAACATTCGGAATGCATCTGCGCACTTAATTTCTTTTTCACACAAAATTTGATACCATTTCTTTGATCCGTTCTTTGGAACAAGCAAAAATCGAAGACAAGCCGAAACATGTCCAAGCAAAGCGGCTGTCAACAATTAACGGAAAATTCAAAATGTCCGACGTTTCGACATAAGTCAGAGACAAAATATCAACATGATGCCACCAAAAAATCGAAAATCAAATATATATAATCCGCGGAAATTCAAAATTCACGATACTTTTTGAACAGACCTCGTGTGTGTATACATACATATATATATATATATATATATATATATATATATATATATATATATATATATATATATATATATATATATATATATATATATATTTATATATATATATATATATATATATATATATATACACATTCAAACACGAAATCCCGCCAAACGGCGAATAAATACTCATATGTACAGAAACAGATATAAGGAAAAGGGATAGGAACACATATAAAGGACGAACACAATAAAGGTGGGGAAGGCGGAATCGAACGGATCACAAGAGTAAAAATATTTCCTTGACCGGGACTCGAACCTCGGATCTTTCCACTTGCCGGGCGGACATATGAGTATTTATTCGCCGTTTCGCGGGATTTCGTGTTTGAATGTGTATTTGGCCAATGTGGCTCATCTCTTTCTTCTGGCTATGCGTGCCACGAAACGCACTGTTCCTTTCCTGTATGATGTTGTATGAATTCTAAACCACTGTCCTTTCCTCTTGTGTATTGTCTATTTCTCCTTTGGTGGGTGAAACAGTCCCCTGAATCCATCTCTTGGCTAAAGAATCGGGGCGCTTGGCGACATATTAGACCCACGGATCTCAGGGTAAATTACGTTTCCTCGATAGCTGCCTAGATAGCAGGACGTGCCTGTGTTCACCGAGTGTCTAAAATTGCCGGCGTCCGAGGCTTCGGTCGCCGGGGTTTGGAGAGCGGCACTGCCGGACTCTCTCGGAAATCGAGGTTCCGATCGTGTTTTGTTTCGAGCGGCGGTTGACCGCCTAGTTCATCAAGAAGCGCGCAGTTTGACTCTCGACTTCTTCCGCCGGGAAGGCCGTACTTTTGTTTTGTTTAGTGGATCAAGACTGACCTTGACTCCTGGTGTAGAGCTTAGGCTCCTTTTGTTTGCTACCGCCGGGTGCGTGTGGCGGGGAGGGAGCGTTCGTGAGTGTTTTATTTCCCTTTAAAAGGCTCGTTTTTTTTTGTTGCGCTTTCCTTCTTCATGCTAGTGTGCTGAATTTGATTTCTTCAAATGGCTGTGCGCCGTTTAAACACGCTCGCCTTGCAAGTTGACGAGAAGGCGAAGCCCCCTACCCCGTTGGAGGTCCACCTCTTCACGTTAGAGTCGCTGGGCCTCACACCCGAAGAGATAGTGGCGATCCAATTTGGATACAATCGCCATTTGATATTCCTGAAGTTGGCAACCGAAGCTACAATGACTAGGATTTTAGACAATACTCCGCGGAAACTACCGTTTCCGTCTTTAAGTGACCAGAGGACGACAATAACAATTGACGAGACTTCCGGCAGCCCGTGTAATGTCAGGGTTCTTTGTCTCCCCGTGGAGACCCCATTGGAAGACATAACAGGCGAGCTCCAACGCTTTGGTAAAATACATCGCTCGTGGGAAAACAGGTGGGAGGGAGAAATTATGGCGCGGGTGCTTACTAGCACCAGGGTTGTGCGGATGACGGTCGAGAGAAATATCCCCTCGTACCTCCACATCGGCGGCAACCGGGCCATCATCATCTATGAGGGTCAGCGCCGCACTTGCGCCCGCTGTAATCAAGAAGGCCACGAGCGCAAGACCTGCCCTCGGAACCAGGGAGGTAAGAGCTATGTGGAGGCAATGACGATGCCCTCCAACCCTAACGCCGCCGTGGAGATGGACGAGCCCGAAGTGGCTGTGGAGGAGAGAGCGCGGTCGCTTCTACTCATCGAGGGTGCGGTCCCGGCTGCTCCCGTTGGTCCCCCGCATCTCCCTTCAATTGGAGGGAAATGTCAGCGGGAGCGAAAATCGTCAACGGAGGAAAGGGAACCGAAAAAGAAGAGGACAGACAAACCCAAGCTCCTGGTCTCGAATACCGTTCTACAAATGGTTCACATACCTACCACCTTGCCTAATATCACACGACCTCCAGCCCCCGTCTCCGTGAGCTCGTCAAATGAGGAGGGATGGTCTTTCGCCCCCCCTCCCCCCGCTCACGCCATCGACGCCCTCGCTACGCAATCCTTGCATCACGGGTTTCAAACACCCCAAGAACCTCTGGTGACAGGTGAGGAGGATGCATCTGATTGCGATGTTTTCCAGTCCCCAACAGCTCATCCCTCGACCCCTTTATCATTGACTGTAAAGGAAGCGTCACCGACCCCGGAAGTCGACCCGCATACAAGTTTCCCAAAGTCAAAAATCCCACATACCCCATCTTCTTTCCCCATTAAGGACAGTCAATGTGTCGACGATCTTCCCAGCGCTTCTCAAGATACGGACCACAAGCAACTATCTCCCCTGATTTTTCCCGACCACAACCCTTCCGCAGATGAGCCCCAGTCCGCCACTCCGACCCTCCCAGAGGGTGCGTCCTGCCCCTTGGCGGCCCCCAGCGGTGCTCCTTCGAAGAAGGCCCCCTGTGGAACGCTGCCGAGTTACCCGGTCTTCGTGGAGACCACGGCTGGCTCTTCCTCTTCGGACGAGGCCGGGGGGGAGGGATGTGGCGAAATGCCGCGTCCTCGCTCGTCGACCCGTTGGACGAGGCGTCCCGGGAAACGGCGAAGCACTCGTCGCCCGGGGTCGAGTCGCGACCGGAGCGACGCTAGCCACGATCAGAACTCTGGGAAGTGATGTCCGGTAGCCACCCGGTGCCGGACACACTTCGTCCATCGTTGGAGAGTTTTTTTTTTGCTGAATGACTGATTGAATCGATAATTTCAACCCTGCCATTGATAATTTCTTACAATACATAATTTTCCATTGCTAGCTAAAATCTCCCTCCTAATATCTGTGGACCTTGTCTTCCTTTCTTTTTTTCTTTCTAAATGTTAATGGTCAAATTCACGAGTATGCGTCTGTATGCATATGCTTATGTATGTGCGTGTGGATATGCATGTGTGCGTATGTATGTACAAGTGGATATGTATGTGGTATATGTATCATATATGTATCCATGTATACACTTATACTAAAGAAAAACATGATGTACCCATAATCTGTGACCTGATATTATGCATAATGCTAACAAACTCTGTAATATTCTGAACCGAATAAAATAATTTATATCATAGCTCAAGTGGTTAAGAGCATCCGCCCGGCAAGTGGAAAGATCCGAGGTTCGAGTCCCGGTCAAGGAAATATTTTTACTCTTGTGATCCGTTCGATTCCGCCTTCCCCACCTTTATTGTGTTCGTCCTTTATATGTGTTCCTATCCCTTTTCCTTATATCTGTTTCTGTACATATGAGTATATATATATATGTTTATTTTTTGTGTATATGTATGTTTATCATTTGTTTGTATGTATACCTAAATGTATATATACATATATATTATATATACATATATGCATATAATAATAATAATGTACATGAAGTTAGCACTAAAGGGCAAAGACAAAAATACAAAAAGAAAAGAAACTCACCATGTTTCGAATTTTCGGTGGTCCCTGCCACCTTTCTCAAGGATGAGAAGGGGTGAACTCTTTGCTTTCTTCAGAGTTTCTTTGCCCTTTGTGTGTTTTTGTCTTTTCCCACCACTGATTTTGCTGTTATGAGATAATTTTCTTGGTGGGTTCATCCCCAAATAACGCCAGTTAATCTCCTTCTTCTTCTTCCTCATCACGCTTTTTAGATTACCGTTATTTATCCTAAATACTTCCTGCTACCTGCAATGTTGGGTCGCATTCTCTGCCTTTTACAGACTCTTTGGGGGTAGAGTATTTCGTGGTGCATTTTCATGTGGTAGTGATGTTTCAATTTCTTGCTTGTTGTGTCCTGGCTTCCGTGTTGTAGGATGGCTTTCGTGCTGCATCATGGGGTGCAGTTTTTAGTTGTTTTGCGGTATATGTGTTTGCATGAGTATTGGATGAAGGGATTTTTGCATGAGTGTGTGCGCTGCTGTGGGTGTAATTTTCCGTGTTGTTTTTTTGCCCGTGGTATTTTTCCTTTTTACGGTTGGTGACCTAACACCCCCCGCCACACGCCCTTGCGGCGGCTTGCAGGGTATTATGTAGATGTAGATGTAGATGAATACTTTACGCGCGTGATTAACTCAACACAACGCTCATATGTCCGTGCACATTTTTGTCTAAATGACAATCTTTTAGTCACTTCAATGAACTACGCAGGGAGGGTTGAGAAAATTCACAGTTTATTGAACTGCAAAGTTAACATACAGGGGTTGGCAACATAGCATTTTTTTTAAACGCAAAACGCTTTCAAAAAGGAATTTATTTTACCGCGCCCTGTATTATTTCATGAAGTGTTTACCAAAGAGGAATAAATTTATGCAAAGTAAAATGTTTCTGTGATCAGCGCAACTTTTTTGAGGCCGTCAATTGTGTGAATGGAGACGAATAACTTTATGGTATCATTTGTAGAGTTTATCACTTCCATCTTACTGGGTGTAGCCCACTTTAAAATAGGGTTTTAATATTTTTAGTAACGAAAATACTTACATGGGATATTCTCTATCTTCTTAGGATCCGTAGCCTGGCTGGTTTTCTTTAAGACCTCGGCACAGATATATGCAATCTTTTATTTGGCTGCTTGACAACAGAGGAAACGAAATCTCAAAAGTAAGGTCTTATTAACTTTCATTTGCAACGATTGTTTTGAAATACCAGAAATGGATGTTAAATTGGCTCAATTTAGTACGCTGACAGGAAGCAAAGCTTTTAAAGGATGAAGGCGCCATGAGGAAGAAAATTACTCTTTTCCGTATTCTTGCAGACTAATGGTATTGGCTCTTGGACTTCATTAAATGAAATACGTGTCCCTCAGTTTATATTACGATTTCTTTCATTGCACCGGTGGCGTTTCGGTTTTAACGGACTGTGTTCGGCTGTCCTCTAAAATTGACCAACTGATACCGTCGCCAGTTAATTGCAACCCTACGCCGAAGGCTCCATTCTGAATTACGGCGGAGACCAATTCTAATAATCGGTGATATTCTGAATCGAAACTTAACACAATATCGACATCTGATTTCCTTTATATGCAAATTGCTCCTGTATATTTTTACATATTCCATGCCATTAAGCACAAATTATTAAAACCACGGAGAGAACTATTTATCCCGCCTATTAGCCGCCTCAAAGGAGGAGACCGATTTAGTTGAGATAGAACTATTGATCGCCAGTAGTCATCATTTGTTTAGTTCAATTGCTGTCGTTCTTCAGTCGATTCTCGCACTGGGCACTCTCAACCTAAAAATAATGGTATTTTTTAGCTAAGAATATCCATCCCTCATTCTTTACAGGGTTTTTCATGCATTGGTTTTTCGCCAACTTTCGAAACAACACACTTCTTCGTAGAACTTCTTCATCAATTAATCGAACCCTTTTCTTTTCAAATAGCCCCGCGTATTCGTTCCTGTCAACCTTAATTTCTCCGCTGCTTCCACAGTCATTTTCTCCCAATTGCACATTCACGCAATTCATATGTATTGAGGATCTTGAAATCATTCTTAAGTCCAATGATAATTTTTCGTAACGACGAGCAGAATTTTCTTTTTTTAGGCAAGTTCAATTGCTGTTATCAGTAAATTCCCCTTTGCTTGGTAATCTGCTCTCTCTTCGTCGAAATTCTCTCCCGTATCTTTTCTCCAATGCAAAAGCTAAAAAGAGGTTAATTACCGTTTGTACTAGCTTACTGACGGACTTGAAATAAGTAGTCCAACCGTTTGCGACTCATTTTTTTATTTCTCTCCCCATAACTGCATTAGTATGCGTTTGACTTCACAAAACCCACAACCTAACTCAATCAACTCATTTTCGTTGCCTCGAGCCACTTGAGCCACTTTTACACGATCAGATTTTTCTCGAGTTTGAAAACACACAAGGAAATTTTCCATGAGTTCGGTTAAACTAACCAGCCGTCATAATCGAATCGAAGTCTTGCATTATTATTCTGAGACTTCATTCGAGATGCATTCCCACAATTCCCGCTAAAAACTCGTAGTATTAGTATTTAGGGGAGGTGACCGACAGCTGAGGTCATTCGCGCCATTGGGGATGGACAGGAAAGGATGAAGGGTGGAGAGAAATCCGGCGTCGGCATTAGCCTACTCTTAACGAAAGGCGCCAAGGGATCCGCAGCTTAATGTCCCATCCGACGGACGACGTACTCACTCAAAGTGCCCACAAAGTACCTCAAGTAGGGATCGAGATACCTCTGAAAAATATTCAACACCGCCGGGATTTGAACCCGGACCTTCTGGGTGGGAAGCCAGTACGGTAGGTACCGCACCATCTCGATCCCCACTAAAAACTCTTTTGTCCAAAACTCTTAAAGGCTTTCCCGAATTTTAACCACTACCAAGACTCACCGATCTGACCACTCAAAACCAACTTAAAAATTTCAATGTCCCGTCATTGTTGTAGCGAATCCTAGGTTACGTGCACCTAATATCCGGGGTAAAATCAAAGCATCCTTTCTAGGACCTGGAAATGCATGCATAATTTTGTTTAGGAGGTAGGCATACGAAGCTAAAGAATGTTAACGCAACAAGTAGTATGGGGTTGTAGGATATTTTGTAACACATATCATTTAGAGCTTAGTAGATCAGTAGTGTGATCTCCTTCTGCAACTCTATTCCATTAATCCCTGTTTTCTGAGTCATAGTTTCTAAAGGATGGTGGGAAATTCATACTCGACTCAATCGATTTCATTTGCGATCTTGAAAGGCCATGTCAATCCGACGTTAAGTGGGTGGCGGGACGAACGAGCGGCGGAAGAATGGAGGAAGGCGGGGGGGGTGTGCATCCGGGGGGGGGGTGCATCCAGGGCAACACCAGAGGGAGAGGGGTGCATCCAGGGATGGCAAACCGGCGAGGCTCTCGAGGTGTGCGGGTTGCGTCCAGGATTGCGGTGTCGCTCCGTTCGGTGGCAGGAGCAAGCAACTACCCTCTTCCAATGCCTACTGTGCCGCAAGAAAACTTTCTGGCATCGCGTAGGGACGAGATTTATATGCTCTCGTGAATATCGCGTAGGCGGGGTGTCCAAAATCAGTGGCATTTGTGAGTAGCATGTTCGGGGGACACAGGTGAATCAGCCAAACGCTTGTTGGGTGGACGGCGGAACTCATCTCAAAAGAAACACATAGAGGGTGTAAAATAAAATTCAGCGTGGAAGGTTAGTTTATTTCCCAGTCTTAACTAATACTTTAGAGTTACGCAGAAATATCTGGTATCAAAGAATTATACTCAATGCATGATTGTTTTCTGTGAGCTGCAAGCTAAGTGGGTGGTAGTTAATTATTGATGTTAATTAGATGACGTTGCTAGGATGTTTGTCGATATCTCGATTCTACAGCCGTTCATTGACTCGAGCATCGACCGCAACTCAGGATATTTGCGTGGGAATGAATTCTCTACTTATCGCTCCATTCATGATCCATTCTCGTGCGCTATTATAGGAAGAAAACTTTAGGCTTTGATCTCATGTAACTGGGATGACCCTCCATGGTCCGACCATTTTGAAATCGTGACCCATTTGCTTGAGCCATAGGTGAATTTGCATGCATTTGCCTAAATAAATTTATTATTACTGGCAGTTAACTGATGCACGAGGAGGGAGAGAGGATAACAAATGTATTTAATTATACAGTGTCTTTTTTAATTTGACAACACAAATGGAAAAGTTTTGCCGCTTGGTCATTATATTTGGCAACACTATTTCCAATATGCCCCATGATATACCAAATAGGAGAGGACGACTGCTATTAGTGTACCTATGTATAATGTATTTTTTTAAACATTCCGCTCACTAATCTGATGTCGTTTGATGACTATTGCGAAATTTGTTTCTTATTTGCCTTGAGAATACGTTTATATAATCTGCAAGTATGTAACTACACAGTCCTAACTGCACCCAAGGGCATGTGGTGGATGTCAAACAAGCGATAAAGAAGCTATAAAAATAAATATCTCATTGAATTCATGTTGTAACTATCCATATTAATTCTGTTCGAGATTTTTTTGAGGCAAAAAAGTGCCTTCTTATTCTCTTTGACCGTCAGATTAGTATCTTATCGGTTCTTATATCCAATGAAGAGACGATTTTGTGCGGGACTTGGGTCGTTAGACCCTTGGGTTAGTGTGCCTATGCATAAACGTTGTCATCCTCTTTGTATCTTAATTATATGTTAACGATATTATGTTGAAAACGGGTATCGGAATGAAATATTCAAGTAAAATAAGAAAAAAGTTAATGTTACCAATGCCATTACTATTATCAAGACCGTAGAGATGGCCATCCTTTTATCCCTAATTACCCTGTATAATGCTCTCCACGACCACTAATGTTGATTTATTTTCTATTAAACGAAATTATCAATCTCACACTATGATTTATTTTTCTGCTCTGGCACAATGAAAAACTTAATTTACATGTTGAATTAAATGGATGATATTTATGTCGTTGGTACTTGATGTACCTCGCTACTGATGTAACAAATAATAATTAATGGGCAAAAGTAATTTCTATGCTGAATAAAATATTACTGATCGCGCATTCAGCTAGGAAAATGTTTGTTTTGTGGCATGTTAATGGATAAAGGTCGTGAATCACTACAGTGCAGTAGCATTTGTATATCCCATACACGCGACAACATTTTTGAGAAATGTACGTGGACAAGTCGCCTTCAAATTTGACGCAATTCCTCGTGCAGCGCTTTCTCCTCTGGCTCCCAAAAATCCTGACGGCTTGTCTTGAGCGTGTGTTTATAACACCTCGCCTCCATCCCGGCTCCCTTTCACATAATCCTTCCTCCAATCGACCTCCTCGTCCCATCCCCACCCTCACACACCAACTCGCCCCCTTCCACCACACCCGCCACGCCCCACCCACGCCCTCTGTCACGGGAGCCCTTCCCGAGCGCCCTTGGACCGATCTTCCAGCCGCGGAGGCAATTTCCCTCGCCTCGTCCCTGGACCACACGGACCCCTCTCCTCGATTCCCACTTCTCTCGGCCGCCACCCTGGGATTACTTCATTGCTCAATCCACCCGAAACACCGAGATTTCGGGGCACTCGTAAAAGAGACAAACCCCGTAATCGCCCCACTTTCGATGAAGTTAAAGAGTCAGTCACACCATGGTGGGTGTGGGGAGTCTGTGGTCACGTCTCGCTGGAAGATGTAGTCTTTCTCGCGGTGATGCCGAATCGGTGACGAGAATCAGTGGCTTCGGGATGCTGGTCTTGTATTACGGGGGCAAGTGGAGAGAAATGACACACGTGACTGCACCAACCTGGTGTCAGGTGAACGGTGCCGCTGGGTGGTAGAATGATGAGTCAGGTGACTAAGCTACTCTCTAAATCGGTGGGCAAAGAAAGAGAGAGAGAGAATGTGAGAATTTCAACCTAAGGGGATTCGAACCCGTATTTACTCGGAACCTGCCCGAGTGCTTCTTGTCAGTTAATGATCCAGTTAGATATTATTTTCGAATTATTTTCGGTACTTTTAAATCGTCGTAAATTAGTGCACGCCAGCTGATGGTGCCTCTGCGGTCACTGCAGCGGAATTTCCAGAATTTTCTCCCTCGGTAGAAGAGCTAAATACTGCACGCACACCAGGGGGCGGGACCGTGGATCCTTAAACAGAGCCATCACTATCTTACCCAAATATGCGATTTTCTTAGTAGTAGCTATTAGGGGAGGGGATGGGAAGCCGAGGTTATTTACGCCACTGGGGGTAGTTGGGTTATTTTGTAAAGGTAACATTTTTTCAGGGTAAGGAAGCGGGGTGGAGAGAAAGCTGACGTCGATATTTCTCTACTATCAACTAAAGCCCCAAGGGGTCTAAAACTGTAGAGTTCCATCCGACGGAAGACATAACACACCTAAAGTACTTTCCATGTTGCGCACAAGTAGGGCTTGGGAATTCACAGAAATATCCTGTCACCGCCGGGACCCAAACCTGCATCTTTGGGGTGGGAAGCCAGTTAGTTCACTTGCCATCGCACCAATCCGATCCCCGCGAGTTTCCTCAGTGGCGGAGTTTGCGGTCGCGGATCTCGTGGCTTAACGCCAACGTTCCTGGTGGCGCCAGCAATCGCGTCTCTAAGTTTTCCGTTAAGTAGAACTAAATAATGCCTGTAGCGATATCAATACACTTCACATTAATGGCGATAACGAACGCTTCAGGCTCCTCCTACGCAAACCAACTGGTGATCTCCCGTCACGCCCTGAGGAGGAGGGAGAGAGCGACGGACAGAGACGTCTAGGATGTCTAGGTCTGCACGTTATCCCGCTAGACGCTCCGCATGGTACTCCGCTCAACTTTATGGAACTTCATGATGGAATTGGAAAATAAAACTTTGTAAGTTCTTCAGAAATTTATTTAAATGACTGCTTTCGTTGAACAGTCGACATCATTAGGTATTAATTTTTTTGGAAAGGGGTCCTCCCCAGCGAAAATGTGCGGCGTCAAAGTAAAATATAGCTTAAATGATAGCTGGTAATATAAATGTTGAATCGTTCGAATGATTGAACAAATTTTTACTCTAGAAACTTCGAATAGAATAAGATTTAGTTAAAATAGCAACCATGTACTTAAGTACTTAGCCTAAAAAATAATATTTCCATTGTGCTGTAGATTAGAGTTATTCCGATCCCTAACCATTCGTGAGAATTATGAAATTCGGCGTGGGTGTCCATAAATATTTTGAGTGGGTTCGCATAAGTCTTATGTTGAGTAATTTGTGATTGGAGACTAAGAGAAGTAGGAAAGTAAGTAAGTAATATCTTGAAAGAGTTTGAATATAAAGCTAATTTAGTATTTAGGCCGTGAAGTGCACTGAAGTGTCCCTCAATGAAAAGATATGTTTTATATCTTCCGTCCGCAGTTAAGTCCGCAGAGAGTTCACCCATGATAACAAGACCATCTTATGTTTTTTTCCTAAATATGTTGGTAGTATGACGCTTAATAAAGTGCCGACACAAAAGCACAAATATTCCTTTCACTTTTAAGGGAAAAAGTTCAGGAGAATTAATCATTATCCATGAATGATGCAAGAAGTTCAAAGAGCGTGGCGAATTTCGTCGCCGTCTTGAGGTATTCATCACACTTAACTCATGATAGCCGTGAAAATGATCGCTGTGTACAACTTCCATTGCTATTCAAAATATGCTCACTTTGAACGTGAACCGAATAACGTCTTTTGAATCTTTTGCAGCACTCCGTTCGGCTCATTCACCTGGCGAGCTTAAGTCCCGTGGTGCGATTCCAGCCCCCCACCCGAGAAGCGTTTCATGTAATACTTCGAGATGACATTTATACGTTCCACAAGGAGCTAAGTACATACAAACACAATGGATTAATAATTTGAACCTAATCGTGCACACGCTCTGAAGTCATTAGCATTTCTTCATACTTACATCTACATGGCACCCAATAAGCACGAGATGTTTTCACAGTAGTCATACAAAGTACGCTAAGAGTGGTTGTCACATTCCATACACGAAAGGCTCGAAGTTGCATAAAAATGTCATAGCAATGAAGTAGCAATTGGTTTATTGTTCCTATGAACGGATATTATCTCCAAATAATTACGACGCATTCCCTCGTAGTAAACGTTTTCCTCGCTGAATTGTTGATTTGACACGTTCCTTAAACTTTCGACTTGGAAATAAGGGTTTTATGATGAGCTTTCCTCCACTCGTGGTGTAAAGGCGAGTGGGATTTGGGCCCAAGGTACCTGGCACATAAGATTCACCTCGCGACCAACGGGGATTAAAAACTCGTTTCTTCATTTCATCACTTTTCGCACTCACCATTAATTTCGGCTTTGCCTTCAAGGGTTTGCGGAGCAAAAACCGCTCGACACGAAGAAGGATGATATGTACAAAGTAGAGTGACGTTCTCCGTTTTTCTATGCACGTTCATTCACTATATCCCTTCACGTCCTTGAGAGAAATCTACGTTGCAGCTATACTGATGTAAATAAAACCATGTAATAATATTTAACTTATCCGATGGACGGATGTAAACCTGAAATACTGTGTCAAACATCTAGAGTTAATTTTTCACTGTCTCATTGACATTCGGAAACAAATGAAATACATTTTTATCTTTCTTTATTTTAAATGGGCATCGTATTGTGCTGGTAAATTCTTAGTCATGAGTAATGCGTTTATTATTGTAATTATTTGGACACCTATCAAACCACAAGCCAAAAATGATAATGCCGTATGGTAAAAAAATCGATGTTCTAAAATGAATGTTGTATAACTGCATGTACACTTTCTTGATAGAATATAATACCGTGAATAAAGTTACAGAATATGATCACAAGTCTTCCTTCCATTAAAAATATGGAAATGTTTTTCTATCACAGGTTATTTCTATTACAACCAGCATCTCGAGAGTAAAGCATCATCACCAATATATGCCATTCTACAGTCATTTGTTGCCGCAATTATATTGAATATTGATTGTTATCCTTTCAAATGTCTATCCACCGTCTAACTTCCACTGAACTTCTTCCTGCCGGTCCTCCTTCTACGTTATAAAGAAAGAAAATTCTTTTTACCTTCTAGTGGAAAGGGTTTTTCTTGAAGAACAAGGCAGAGAAAACTTGTGTTCGATTGGCAAGCACTATAATCTCGCCGTGGAAGGGAACCTTCCTCGACAATTTCCATGCGAGCGTCCGTGCAAAGGCCGAGTCCCCTAGGAGGAAATGTCTCTCCGGGGGTATCGGGGTCGCCATTCTGATCCTCTCTTAGGACTCAAGCCCCCGACTACTCGCGTATCGAATTCCTTACATCTACCTCGTAGGTGGAGGAAATTGGAGCTGAAATTATTTTCCCCGACGCAACGCAAACCCCCTTCCCTTTCCCGTTCCACCCACCCACCCGACCGCCCTCCCGTCTCACTCGCTCTCATCGAAATAAGGTCATCTTCGCTTCTATTTTGTTCCCCACCACTGTCGTAATTGGAGACTGCGATTGCGCAGAGGAGGTAAGGCACAGTTTATCCTTGCCATCCATCAAAACCAGTTCAACCATACACTTCCTCCAAACAAAACACGTACCAAGAAGAAGAAGGATTGCGGCGAGGGTTGCGCAAGCAGAGCGAGCCTGACCCAATGGCTGCGGGCGAGGAAAGGAAGAATGCTCATTGGTCTCTCTCTCTCTGGCTCCCCGTCCGATCGAAAGGCGGGTGGTGATCGCAATGGGAAAGGGTGTGGGGTGGGTGGTGTGGGGTGGAGTCGGTTGGGTGAGGGGTGGATGAGAGAGTGGGAGAGGGAGGGAGACGGGAGAGAGAAAGGTGTGGCGGCCGCCACCCCTCCCCTACCCGAGAGTCACCTTGGCACCCGGCCGGCCGAGCATCGCGCCCTTGGGGATCCGCGGCGGAGAGCACCCGTCCCGTTCCCACCCCATCCCCTCGAAACCCTCCCCTTCCTTCCCGTCCCTCGACCATCATCCTCGCCCCCACGAACCAACCGCCCATCACCACCGCCACACCCACGAGGCCGCACATCCCCCACCCACTCACACCCTCACCCTTCGTCCATCACCCCGATCGCCTGCCTCATTCCGATTTCTGCTCGTTTTTCTGCCGAAACATTTGGACTCGTCCCCCACCGCCGCAGTGCCCATCCGAGGCCGGGATGATTCGAAGCGCGCTCCTCTGCGGGATGCCCCCTTCCTCCACATCCCACTCGCCGTTATAGAAAAATAATATGTTGGCGTTCACCTCACGTCATCGTGGTGTTGCTGAATAATTATGGAGCGCAATATCAGTGAGGTCTGTTTATCATGAAAGTTATCGCGTTTGAATAGTCAGGCCAGTAATGTGGGAGGTGTCGACCGCACGTCGTGATGGTGATACCAAACGGTTATGTAGCGTAACTAATATCGGTGATAAATAGTTTTCATGAATATCGTTCAAGAACAAACTAAATGAGCCCTAGTGTATCGCGATACTTTTGATGCTTCCGCGCCGAAATATTTCAAAACGTGCCATCGGCAGCTCACTTATCTAGATCCTCAATATTTTCTCCATCGTCTTATCGCGCGTGGACTCATCGCCTCCACACCCTGTATCGTTTGGAGACGAAATTTATTGGCCCTCTTCCCTTCAAACTCTTTAGATCGACCGCCAGCACCAACAGCGTCGCACCTTATCTATCAATTAGCTTGATATCAGCGTCAAATTCGCTCATCTTACAGTTGATATTTTGAGCGTCAACGGGTAAAGCCTAAGGCTCTGGCAGCTACGGCTCCCCACACTCCCTCGGCGCTCTGTCACCACGGGCTCATTCCCTTTCCGGTGTAACGGCCGATCCCTCCTTAGGGTGATGGTGGTCCTAAGGAACACGGAGGTACTTTTCGGGTGTTGTGGAGAGGAGGGGAAACATAGGTTCCGGTCGAAGGATACTACGAGTACTTTTCTTTCATCCTTTCGAGATTACGCTATACGGTATTTCGAAATACGCTCTCCTTAAGTGTTTTGACGGCCCGAAAACTCAAGGGATTTCAGCCAGGACCACAAAGTTGCTGGGCATGATTTGTCAACACTGGTCCCTAGCAGGTGGTTCTTCCACTGATTATATCATGGTCTCATGGAAATTTTGCTTTTTAATTCATGAGCGCATTCCTATATCACTGGTTGATTTTCATCTTCGCCCTTTCTTTCCGTCGCCCTGAATTATTATCCCTCGGAATGTGGTTGAATTTATATATTTTTTCGAAATTTTTCTTGAAATTCCCGATGGTGAATTCCGTAGATAATCAGAACTTATAATTCCTGATAACATTTACACGGCAAATGTGGAAGTTTGAAGCAATGTGTACTTACAAAATATAATTGATTTTTTTTTCAAATCTCACTTTAATTTTCTTATTCCTTTTTTTAGTCACTCCTTATCGTCACGCCGTAAAATTATTGAATGCTCCCTAAACTTTTGATAAGACTTAACCGGTCGTTGCCTGAAAACACCCCAAAGAGAGTCAAAATGGCTTTTTTTATAGTCGGTAGGAATAAGAGAAAAGTTAGGTGATTCGTCAATGCTAGCACTAGATAGTTCCCGTTTTTTAAATAGCATTTTATTATCGGGTATAATGAATAGAAAATGAAATTATTAATGGTGAAATTTGGAAAAAGTGCTAGATCTTCATATTTGATTTTACGGATCGTTTTTGAAAATGGATAGAGAATAACTTGTTGGTTGAAATGCAGCTATTATCAAGGAACCTCGCTCATGTTTTCATTAATGTTGTCATATCCGAATTTGGACCTGATCAGCTGGAGGCGCCGGGAACGGGGATTTACTCTTGCACAGCAAACAGCCCGTATCCTTAGGTGCCGGGACACGGGCGAAAATGGCTGAATGGGCAACCCCAATACCTGCGTGGGCATTTAACTAACGTATGAGCGCGTTTCTATGACTTTGTTGCTCGTCAAGGGCGGGAAGAGAAGGTAGGGAGGCGATCAGGCTGCCGGGTGAGCGTGGCCGATGGTGGTGGGGCCTTGGCTTTACCCGTACTCCCGTGTGTATTTTGTGCCGGCTATGTTTGCGAGATCGATGCATGGAAGGGGAGACTCGTCATCGGCGAAATTGTGGAAAATTACTGTTCTTATTCCATTGGACAGGAGCGAATTCCACACCTCCCAGCCCGATACTGCCGGTGCGTATTTTTTACGAAATATCAAGCACCGACGACCAAGGAGCATGACAAGAGGTTTTTCTTCGATCGGAATAGAACTTTCCCCGCCGATGATTGCTGCGGCGGCAAAAGGAGTTTTTCCTCTCAATTGACTGGATTAGATTGATGTTTTATTGCGCGACCCTGGAATGAGAATAAAAAAATGAGTCCTCTCTTCCGACATAATCTCGGGAATTTTGCATATGTGATTATATGTTACACTCTCAGATTCGACCTTCCCAGCGAAGATTCATGGGATTAAATAATAGTAAAGGCAAAACATTTGTAAGCGAATAAATGAAGAAAATACGCCTTTTTGGTGCAATTTGACGTTGCTACTGAAGAAAAGAGGAGAAATTTGAATTTCGGTAATCAACATGAAAATACCCTCTTTGCGGATAGGGATAAATCTATATATTATTTTTACGGACAATCATTAAAGAGGAGGGAGATTGAAAGTATGCTTAGATGCAGTAATCTTATATTTCATATATAAGTATTTCAAAAGTTATTCCATGACACTACATAGAAGAATGGTATAGCATAGACTACGACCTGCTTTTTAAGTGTTAATATTAAAAAGAAATTCCTTACCCTCATGATTCATGAATCCTTGGATACTAATTCATTTATAAGTTCCATATTCGGTTGATGCCCTGGTATCTATAAAATACCATGCTTTGCACGCCGGTGATCTGAGAGGTTTCCGACCCCAGCATAAGAATGGCGGAAGTCTTCAACAAAAGTTGAGGAATTGTGTTCGCGCATGCATTGAAACTCGCCAAACTTTAGCTATTTTGAACCCTATGTTGTTGCTTGACAATCGTTAGAGTGATTCGTTGTCAGGATTTTTGTGAAAATGGAAAAATTGAGTATCGCGCTATCGATAAACATGTAATTTTGAAAGGCAACATTTGCCTACATAAATCAAAGACTTGGGAGCTACATACGGAAACTTTTCAGCATCATTTGCGACCGTGAAATTCTGGCAAGCTGAAGTTAAACGTAGCCGAACCAGCTAGGTTGATGATGAGCGTTGGGGGCGGCTAAAAACTGCGACAACCAAGGATAGCATCGAAAACCAGTTCACCAAATGGAACTGGGCTCGAATTAAGGCTTGAGGCATTGAGACTATGGGTATATTAAAGAACGTGTTTTTCACATATTGAAGGAAGATGTGAGCATGCGTAAGCTAACCGCGAGTTGGGTGCCGCGTTTGCTCTCTTTGGATCTAAAACACATTCGAATGAACATTTCCAAGACCCTGTTGGAGCAGTTAAAGCGAAGCGAGTGAGATTTTTTGCGTCGATTCGTAACTGTAGATAAATCTTGGATCCACCACTACACTCCTAAGATGAAAAAACAGTCAAAACAGTGGACTGCAAAGGGTGAACCTACTCCAAAAAAGGCGAAGACGGTTCCATCAGCTGGGAAGGCGATGACGACTGTTTTTTTTTTGGATAGCCATTAAATTGTGTCCATCGATAATCTCGAAAATTTTAAAACAATAACGGGAGAGTATTACACGTCATTTCTTGATATCATGAAGGCAGAAATGGCAAAAAATGACCGCATTTGATGAAGAATGAAATGCTTTTTCATCCAGGCAAAACATCTGCTCACACTTCGGTGGTCGCCATGACTAAACTTCATCAATTGCACTTCGAATTGTTTGACCACTCACCGTGTTCACCAGATCTGGCCCCCAGGGACTTTTTCCTGTTTTCAAACCTTAAATGTTCTCTTAGAGGACGAAGAGTTTCACCGAACGAGGTTATCGCACAAATAAACGCCTATTTTGCGGAGAAAGGCGTAAACTACTATTTGAAAGGGTTAAAAATGGTTGTGGTTTGCTGGGAAAAGTTTTTTTCCAACAAAAAAACATAATTAAAAGGTTCTCCATTTATTTGTTAGGTCTGAAACTTTTCAGACAACCCTCTTACCCTCTAACATTAAATATACTGTAAAAGTAGACCTTCAATCTGAACTATTAATTACTATTTTTTAATTAAATTATTGCATTAATAAAATTTTCTTCACAATGTTAGCTATGATGCTGGAACATGCTCCTGTCAATACTTATGATTCGATTGCTGAAGGATCATTATGATTTTGTTGCACATTATATTCAATGAGAGTACTTAATTTCATACCACCGCTGAAGTTATCACCCAAATTTTGGTTTAATAGGTGGGAATAGGGATCAGGTAGGACCAAGCCCTACGGCCTGTGATGTAAATACATCAGGACCAGGGAGTCATTTCCTTTCCCTGTGCCATTCGTGGCTCCCCAGGACGATCTGGTGCCCGAAAATCACAAAAACAATAAGTATTCTTATTATTTTCATCTTCAGAAATAAAACCTCATTGTTATTATCCCCAATGTTAAGGCTTCTTTATTAGATAATCAGTCTAGCCTTAAATATTTAATTCTGACCCAGAGATGTGTTTGAAATTTTATGTAAATGAAAGATTATTTACCAACGGAAGCTGATTTTTTTCTTTAAATGCTGTAACCAGGATTCTATAAACAATTGATAAATACTCAGTCAATATAGGGAACAAATTAAATCATCCCTACAGTCCTGTAAGTGATTGCTAATCAATAATTACGTGAAATCGCTCACTAATTTATAAGATCACTAGTCAGTGTGTCAAGAGGTTGAATATCCGTTATTTGTGTAACTGGATAGTTTTGTGCTATTTTCCTCTGTTGAACTTATAGCATATAAGTACAAGAAAAATAATTGCTGATGGCCAAATCAGGTCAGTTTAAAACCTTAAGCTTGAATAAGCTAGAGCCTTGCACTTGAATATTTACTTCATCATAAATGCCTAAATTATGTATGTTCTCCGATAGTTTTTCCAAAGGAGATCATATATTACATTACAAAAGTAGTAGAAAGTAACAATAAATATTTCGCTAAATAAATTCCACTACGACAAATGGCTTACATATTATTGTGTGCAAAAAACTTTCGGTGAAATATTGTCGAAGTAGTTTGCATTATGAATACAACAACTCAAAATATTTTTCACTCAACGAATGACACTTTTTCAGATATGGACCATAAATAATTTCTTAAACTTGTAACTTGTTAGTGCTTCATCTGCGTGTGCCTATTCGTTTACATATTCAGCTATGTCTAGTAAATATTAACTTCAAGAACACTCATTTCGAATAATAAAAATTCGCACGAATTTTTGGAGTTATAAATAACATTAAATCTCATCAAATTAATCGATCAAAGATAGATAATACTTTGCTGAATAAATAACAACCCGATATTGCTATTTTATTTGTTTAAGCACCAAAATATAATTCCCAACAGAATAATTAAAATGAAATTTTTTAGTCAAATATCGTTTATTATGGAATTGGGGATTTTTGTGAAATAATAATGATTACATAATAATTGATATAATATTCTCCGGGATAGCAAAAAGGCACTTTAGAGGAGAACCGTATATTGCAGCCAACAAATGGAAGGCTACGGGAGGAACCGTCAATTTACAGTAACATTTGCAGCGGACTTCTCTCCCTTGGAATTTTTCTGTTTTCCAGAATGCTGTAGTGCCAAGGATGAAAATAGGTATAACCCAGACCAGAAGCCATGACATCCTGTTGGAACATCACAGGATAAATATAACCCACAGCTTAATAAGAGTGAGAAAAATGCTTTTAAAACTCCCTCGTCCAGAATGTTCTTCATTTGCGAAGTTAATTGCATGAGAAGCTTACAAGGGTCACGCCAAAATTTAATCGCTTGGGTTTCCTGAACCCAGCGCTGGTCACTGCCACTGATAATTCTGAAAACTAATTGATTACATTGTTTATGACAAACATGAAATATTCTTTGCAAATTTTAGCCTAAAAAATCATAATTTATTAGTAAACATATCACAGTTTGGATGAAATGAAGAAAATAATAAACTAAAGAAATTACCGTATTTGGAGGCATGTAAGAAATACGTATATCTCTTTTTTACGTGCATCTTTTGAATAATATCTCTTTTATAATAGTGCTTCTTCGTTCGTTAGCCTTCCTCCAGTTTTTATAGTAACAATAAAACAATGGTTACGTAAATGATAAAAATTTGGAGTAGAGCTAATTAGTACTGACTATCTGAGATAAAATTAGTCTCAAGTAGTGCAAGCCTGAGATGACGTTAGCCTGCTAAGGTGTTGCCTCCGTATGTTAGGCCCTGGAGTCATTTTTTATGAATTATTTTGTAAAGAAGGTATCTGTTATGCTGTCCAAACATGGGTGACTTCTTCAATTTTAAGAATTTCACTTGCCGTGGGCAATGTATAATATTCCTTTTAACATGCTGGTTTCATGTCACTCAACATGGATCTATCTGTGTCTCAGTATAGCCGATCGGCGGTCAGAACCCACTCCTTCCAGCGACCTCACGTTTACGCCTCGCGGTATCCGGCTCATTTGAGCCAGCGTACTTATTAACTTGGCCTTTGAGGATAAAGGTACTTTGGAATTTGGAGAACTCTCAGGAAAGAAATCATTTCAAAAGAAAACCCCAACTACTTCAAATAGTTCATGCATCTCTTTTCACTTCCATTGTAAGTATATATCTATATACACGATAAATTAGAATTTATACCAGCAATGCCCATCAAATTGGAGAAAATTGGAGGAGACAAACTTCCAAATATACAGTAGGCCATTTTCTTTGACCGTGTCCACACTGTCCATTTACTGCTCTAAACACGGTTGACTTCTGGCTTCTTCGCTACTGAAACGTTAACTACAGCATCACGGTGACTTTTAAACGTGAATGAAACGGTTTAAATTTGTTTACGTGGATATGACATTGTAATAATTTCTTATTAACACCAAAAATACTTTCATGCTGACTTATGTGAAGGTTTTGTGTAAAATAATTTGGGTTTTACCTTTTATCATTTCACAAAGTCCTTACTCTTTCGTGGTTATGAGTTATGAGTAATGTTGGCCCAAAAGAAATGGATGTGAATGAGTTACCAGTGGTCCTTCAGGCCTAGTGCAACATAAATACGCTGATATCTTAAACCCTTGGGGGAAAAACACAAAATGTGGGCACTATTTCATGTTTGCTCAAGCCTGATTTACTCGTAAATTTTTGCATTTACATTATAAATTACATTTTACAATCGATGTTTGAACCTCTACAAATTAAACACTTGATTAATATCGCAGGTCGCTTGGGGAAAATGCCAGCTGATTCCAAGAAATTGGTAGTATTGAGAAAGTGAAAAATCAATGCAATACATATGCTCATGCTCGACACATCAATTTGGGTGTGTCGAAGTTTCACTGACAGGTAAAAATATTCAAACTTAAATTATTGCCTAAATTTTGTAATCGATGCAATAAACAATAACCGCTGCCACCGTCACTCTCGCCCTTGACGAAACAACGGATGATGTTTAATTTACCAAGGTGACTGGCTGAAGTGGAGACACTTTCAATGGTGCGAGAAATGAAATGCGTTATGAAATATCTGTGAATTAAAGTCATCACGTGTTGGTAACAGGAAGCAATCCTTGGCAAACTCACAAAACTGAAGTTCATGACGAAATTCAGGACTTTAAATTGATTTTATATAAAATTAAGGCTCTATGCCCATTTATCTTAAACTACCACGCTTAAAGGTACCTGAGGTCTCTTTACATAATGTTAAATGTGAATCCCTAATGAATTATTTAAATTAGCCATCACAATATCGAAATTAGCTTCAATTCTACACAGTTAATTAGAAATTTCCGTTATAGTACATATTTCGTATCGTATTATAAGTACATATTATCATTTTACTACTGTGCGTTTTATTGTACAGTTACAACTATTTTTGTATTGAGCAAGTTGAAACGGGGTTTCTTTTACGTCTCCTTATAGACTTGAAATTTTGATTTTTGTTCTCTAATCTCTTTACGTATTCTTCGAGCTGGAAATTATAGAGCGAGTAAGCAATAAAACATTCCACGGAAGCTTCGTACTTCGCCAATAATAGTCTTTACTAAATTGAATTTTATAATAATTACGTTATAATTTGATTGTTTTTAGCTACATAGGAGTTCATATTTAATTCTCTAAATACCTTTTATCTGATCAGTAGAATATTCTTATAATATCCAACCTAATCACTTGAGACTTTAGAAGTCTTTAACCATTTTTCAGCCACATTTATATCTACTGTCTATGGCTGCAGTAAATAAAATTGAAGAGTGTGGCCTGCCAAATTACTTTCAATTGCTATATATTTTATGAGGATGTTTAAAATTAAAAAATCGACAATTGACGACTTGATAACCATAATATATGGAATTAAAATATGACGCGGAAAGACCGACGTGACTTTGGACTGCGGTATTTGACGCCATTATGTAAATTGGTCATTACAGAGTGTGAATGCTAATGAGGCTCTTAACTCAAGGCCATTTTATATTAACTGTGCACAACCTAATAATACTAATGAGGAAATTCCGAGGAATGATTCAACTTAAGCTTAAAGATTCAGACCCCATTTTAACGTAAATACTACTGGAAATGACAGGTTTCATTAGGCTTTGGCTCGCGCAATGGAGAGATAATTTTAGCTCTCTCATTTTGCTGCCAAAACTTAAGTTATTAACATTGGGTTCATTAACAAATTGCAATAAAATGGAAAAGTTAGTGGAATGGATATCTCTCGGAAATATTCGCCATCATCTGAGAAGACAAATGTAGGCGCAAGTTAGGAAATAATTTCACCCTTAAGACAGTAGGTCTTACCTGCTGACAAGAATGATTTTCAACTTTTAGTTTATTGCTTTTATCGCTTGATTTCAAGAGACAATCAAAATGCGGAAAATATATTCCATAGTTCCCATTATTCATGACATAATAGCAATGGCTAAATATTTGCACTGTCATATTGTAACATGGAACTCAAGAATGAAATAAAGCAATCTGTCTTTTACGAGACTGTTTGCTATAAGAATCAAATTAAAATAACTGCTTTATATTAAGAATTAGCCTCAAATGTCCTTCGTGATATTATTAGCAGTTTTATGAGTAATATTCATGTATTTCTTAGTATTTCGACGCAGCTTCCAAAACATACAATTTACGAAAACTTGACTAAAGACTTGTCATTAATAGCTGTAATATATTTTGAGCATTTCATAGTTGAGTAGAGGTGAGTTTAGGAAATAGGATTTTATCTCAGGTATATGTAATACCAACAGTTTTGTTTCTATCGAGAGAAGATATATCAGTGATCTTAAAAAAGAATGTAATTTTACCTATACCAAAAAGAAATACGGTAAGCGGATATGAAAACTTCGTCACAAAGTAACAAACAAGATCTGAAATGAAAGAAAAAATCAGTCAAACTACTAATTTCCCGCCGAAAATGGTAGGAATAGACTACCAAACTATGGCGACCAAAGTGGAAGAGCAAAGGCCAATTTGGTTTGAGAGGTACAAGAAAACCTACTTTTGCTAGACTAATCGTAGATCAAAGGAAAATGAAATACCAAATGACCTCACCGTATTTGCGTAGCTGAAGCATACTTTCCGTATTGTGGACATGTGTTTAGTGAAGACGTATCCTAAGAGCAATTTAAATGAAGCTACGATGATAGGAGGTCGATACACGCTCTCTGTAGAGGGGAGGCGTCAGTCATAAAACGTGATTTTGAGTAAAAACAAGTTGGAAATTTTCCCAAAATTTATTTGTAACCTACAACGCTTTTCAGTTCATCGAAACCTCTTCAGGTACAAGACAACATTAAACTTGTGATACATCATTTTTATACCTGTTTGAGGAAGTGTAAGGGGGAAGAAAAGAGTGAGGAGTAAGGTAGGCGGGGATAAAGAGGGGAAATATGGAAAGCCCAAAGAGACAGAGAAACTGAAAAAATGGAGAGATATAAAGAGCACCGGAAGATAAGTAGTTGTGGTCATTAATTGAGAGGACGGTAGCAGGTAGCTGGTCCTATCCTGGCGGTAGGAAGGAGGGAAGAATAAAGAAGGGTTAAGCGGGAAGGGGACATGGGAGGGATAGAAGCAGGTTGATGGATGAGGTATAAGTGATTCAAAGAAGGACATTATCAGGGAAGGGTTGTTCGACACATACTGGGAGTGGAGGGTTGGGGGTGGTTGGATGGGAAAATACACAGAGGGTGGAGTCAGTTGGACAGAGGGAGTTTCACTGTTTGCTGGGGAAACGTGATTCTAAGGAGAGGAGATAGATAGATAGATAGAGGTCTTTATTTGGCTGAAATTGAGACCAAATACTCCCTTCTTCCATTTAACCCATCGTCGTATACATATTAAATTAGGCATTAAACTTATAGTTACATTCATATGTACACATAAATACATATAGACAGACATAAATTCATTCAGCACAGATATGCACATCGAAAAGAAAAAAGTGTTTATATATATATATATATATATATATATATATATATATATATATATATATATATATATATATATATATATACACACATACCTGTACACACACATACATACACATACACACATATACATACATATATGCATACACATACCTACACATATGCATACATATCCACACACACATACATACACACATAAACATACATACATGCATTTTATAGAAACATGTTAATTTAAAAGAGTATTCATATTTAATTTTACAATTGTTCACTCTTTCACTCATTTGAAATTAATCCTGAGATTCTACACTACGAAAATAAGGGCATAAGGCTTCATAGTTTAGAACAACTTGAAAGTGTTGCCTGAAATCGAAACCAATTACCTGCCAGAGTCCTCTGAATAGTGACCACAAGTCCTTAGCTTCCCCCATTCTTTTTACCTCTCCAATTTTTTAGTTTCTCTGTTTCTTTGGATTTTCCATATTTCCCCTCTTTTTCCCGCCTACCTTACTCCTCACTCTTCTCCCCCCTTCCTCAAAAAGATATCAATCATCACAAGTTGAATCTTGTCTTGTACCTGAAGATGGTTTGAGGAACTGACACACGTTGTACGTCACAAATTGATCTGTGGAAAAGTGCAATTTTTTTTTCTCGGCATGACGAACTTCCACTACATCTCGCCTGGATCTGTTCAATATAAAACGCGATGAAAGTAGAAATGAAAATGATATGAAGTATGGCAGAATTATCACAGTTACCTTTATCCGTCGATGCGTACATCGAGAAATTTATGTAGAAAATAAAGGAAATATACAAATTTGGCTAAATATGCTCTGGTCCCCCGGTGGTAGAGCTATACTTGCAGAAAAGAAACATCCGACAAGGATACCAGCCACTATGGAGAGGAGTGTGAAGAAGCATATGCACGTGCACCTTCGATGCTAATGACAATAAAACTAAAAAAATGGTCCATAGTAGCAATATGGATAGAATCCATCGATGAAAAAATCTCCAAAAGGAAATAGCTTGACTGCTGGATAGCTGGAATAAGCGGAAGAATTTTCCCATTTAAGAAGCTAAGTCATTTACGACGGGGGAAGCAAGAGGGTTTAATATGTAGAATTATGATAGCTATCAATTGTCTTTCTGTCAGGGAAAAATAACTACTAATATCACTACATATTATTGTTACTAAAATAGTACTACATAGTAGTGCTACTAATACTCATAGACCTGCATAGCAAATAGTATTTCATAATACACGGCAATACTACTACCACAGCTGAGGAAAGAAAATTGGAAGCGTGACAATGTGATTCTAAGAATAATGATGGAAATAAAAGGGGTTGCAAGGGTAATATACAAGGAAGTACTTCGTAGAGTTGGTGACGAGAAGGCCGCTTACAAGAAGAAGAGGTGCAATAATTGGATTCCTCTTGAGTCGGAATAGTTTACGCATAGCTATAAATGAAGGAAACGAAGGGGAATAATTGCAGAGGAAGAACAAGGATGAATTACGATAAGCAGGCGAAAGAAGGAATCAAGAAAAGTGCCTATGAATAATTGAAGGGATTGGGAGGCAACATGTTACCTTGGAGATCTGCCACAAACCCTGGTGATGATCCTCATGGGATATTAACGTTACGCTCGTCAGCTCATTAATATCTGATTCATTTCCGTTACTGCTTTGGCATAAATAATCATTTATGAGCATTCTATTTGACCCTATCATGCACCAAGATGCCTGATTTTTATCAGATTTATGCAAGTAATGATCAGCAAGAACATTCTTCAACTCGTATTGTCCAAGAAGTTTTTTTATTATCCTCAAGACGAGATTATTACAAAAATGTATTGCAATGGTGTGGGTTTTGTATGTATCGCAACATATTTCCATGCATGTACGTTATCCAAAATATCATAAATATCGTTCAAAAAGGAAGACTCCCCTTTGATTTCCATAATATTCTCCTATATGATGCACCCGTCTGTCTTCAAGTACACCTTCTTCTCGTTTACCGAGATTCTGGAAATTCATACAACAATTCAAGCTCTTCCGCAAACCTTGCGTCTTCTTGGATATGACTATTTTGTCTTATAGCCTACAAGTCTTGTATCTCACTTCCCGATTTCAAAATAGATTTTACCGGTATTCCGTTTAAATCGCGGGTATAAACATGCAAACGTTCGATTCCGTATCATCCTATCACATGTCTTTAATTTTTAAGATGGATAAAGCAAGGCATTTGTTAAAAATTGAATATTTGCCAAAAATGAAATATTTATCCCCATTAACAGGTACCCTTCAGAACTGTCCCTTGCGTGGTAACCAACGCCAAAAAAGCTTGATATTTAGTTTACGGAATGAAACATTATTAAGTATTAAGCCTTTGGGCCGCAATTTACTGTCATACTGAGATAAAACGTGAAATTATCACTAAAATAATTGGAGCCTATTATATTTATTATTAGACATAAATATTATATCTGCACTGCAAGATAAAAAAATAATTTAAATTTTTGCTCATCGATACATAATATTTTTCGTGTTCGCAGGCGGAGAGGAACTATGTATCGTATGGTATTTATAAATTTGTTCGTAACCAGCTTTAGATCTTAATGGTCCCAATTTCCCGTTGTTATTCACATCTAATTCAATCAAAGACAGTATTTAGCTTATCATACAGGTATCTTATTCTATTTCAAGTTACTAATTCTTTTTGCTACCACCAAACCATCCTTTTATTTTACACTACTCTGTTTTAACAATCGTTTGCTCAATTAAACTCCCATTACTATTTTGTTGCAGTTTGTCATTCTAATTATGGAATTTCCTTATGATTACATATATGATGGACATTTTAATGAATTTTAATTGTTAATAACTTTGCTGTCAAGTTTTATTCTGACTATTTTAATAGCAAATTGCAATAACTAAGATTAAATTACCCTGAAAATGTATTTTTTTTCTTCAAAGGCTGAATATTTACTCACTAACAATTATTTCATTTGTTTCTCCCATGCATCTTTTTTATGTTAGGGGATACGGAAAAATTCATTCCTGCTTCTATTTTAGTAATCCTAGAACACTTCTTCAAGAAGTTAACACTAATTTTTATTTTTCCATTTAATGATCAATCCATAACAAATTGAGGAGGAGTAATTGCACAGGTTAGCAAACATAAAAATGCAGCGATGCGATATTTCATCACTGTCTCTGTATAGCATCACGGAGTCAGCTATTAGAGATCGTTTGATTAAAAAAAAACAGAGAAACCGTTGTGGCGGCCTGTGCGATAAACTCTGGAACGGAGTTGAGTGTATAAAATTGTGTTAATGTGGCATTTTCTACGGCTCGCACTCACTGTACTAAATCAGGTCCAATGTAAGGGATAGTTGACAATAAATTAGTGACAACGCCAGCGCTTCAAGGTCTGTGGATCTTAAATCTTGCCCGTCAAGGTTTTCTACCTTACTCTATAGACCATAGACCTTTCACTAGTCCCCGTCCCACCCTCGGTAGCCCCTTGCAAGCGCCAAAGGATCCACCACCTTACATGGAATCACTGCACTTCTATTGGATCCGAACCATGATCTCCCACCAATAAACCAATAAAAATACATAATATTTTGAAAATAATTATTCCTCAATATTAATGTAGATTAAATACGTCTTTTATGGGGACTGAAGAGATATTATTAAGGACTTAATTACTGCTCAAACGTTTTGAAGACCTTGATGCTTTCTAGTCATTGATGCTCCATAATCTATATAATATGCTTCATTGATTCTCCCTAATCAACTTCACGCTTTACTCTGTCAACCAAAATCCTCGCACCAACTCGACTCATTCACGATTGAATTCAAAAATCCTTGTTTAAGGAAATGAAAAATACCTTAACGGAATGGCCAAGTACTTGGATTTATAATCCAACCAACGGCGAAACTTTGAGAAATATTTATAAAAATGTTGATAACCTATTCACTCCAGGAGTTGTCTCCACTCCCTGAGCAATCTCAAAAAAACCGCTGTTAGTCAGGCGTTCGCTTTTTTTTCGCCATATGATTTTTCATGAAATGCCGCTTTGGCGTATCTTTCTTCTCACGGTAGATACGCCCGTTTGTTTGCTATGTACATGCAAACATCCGCTACCTACCGCTCCTTGAACAAAGTGAATGCCTTCAAAGGGGCAAAACAATGGCCTTTCCGTTCATCTGCTGGCGTATTTACCGGTCGACGGGAGCCCGCTCACGACAAACCCCCCCTCGCAGCGACGAAGAAGTGGGAGGGAGTCCCTCGGGGAATCCTCGGGCGTGGGCGCGGGGGCGTGTGGGGAGAGGAGTGCGGGGCCGACACACGACCCGCCCCGGTGTCCCTCACCCCACTCCTGTTCCCTTCACGCCGATGCCATCGCGGAGTATTGTCGCTGATTCCGTCCCGAACGATTTCAGCCCTTGGCCGAACGACAAAAGTATCGGCTAGATAAAATTTTCCCTCCCAATATTGAACCATCTCTCGAGGTGATTCCGACTCATTCTCACCTATCATAATTCCTTCGCTATCCTATCTATTTCTCTAATTTTGCATCCCTCTGTTTTTTCTTCTCCAGTTCGTTGTTAAAAAAACTATGATACAATCTTACGTATGGACTATGGCATGGAGTAGATTTGTTTACAATGCCGTTTCTTCCGGAATGTTAATTGGATTTTATGATTCTTGAAATTTGGTTATATTTGTAATGCGAGTTAAATGTGTAGTTCTGTGTATTTGCAGAGCATTCATAAACATAGCTATTTAAAAATTTACACTATCCCAGCTCAATTCCATCACCGACTGTCCATCCATCGGTCGTGATATTGTTGCCAAATTGGCTAGCAGAGGTGATTGTCCCCCCAAATATTCCCTGACTTAATGCCTATTTCTTAGTGAGCGATTAATAACCGTTTACGGGAATAATACGATTTATCGTACGATATTTGCGTTTTGGTATCCAAGGTATATTAAATAACCCATTTGGTTTTTTATTGAATAACCCTTTCTTTTTTGGTATACTAAATAACCCTTATATTCTCTATCGTAAAATCTTATTTAGTAGGACTAAAGACAAAAAATATATTTAGAAGAGGCAAATATGCTGTGGAGCTTCTTCAAAATATTCACGATATTTTTTTAAAACTAAATAATAAATTTTCATTGCCACTATGTTTCTGGAAGGACGATGGAGGTATGTTTGCTTCCATCGGGTAGCTCCTATCTCTTTCATGGAAGTGTAAATTTCTTCCGGTTCAGTAGTCACCCAGACGGTCCTACGAAAAGACGCCCTGTAGTACCACTACACACTCGCCTATCGGAATGGCCTAAATTCTACCGTAGAATCATCAGAAAATTCAAAATAAACCTTTCATATCTCAATTAGCATATATTCTCAGATATGCTGGCTAAGCACATCTTTCGAAAAATTATGATCCATTACCTAAATAATTTTAAAGCCTCATCCAAATTTTTACATGTTAACCATTGACGAAGACTCCTTTGAGTTAGGATGATGAAATGACACGCCTGCACAGCTACAGTGGGTGGGAAGACCCGACTCTTTATTGCAGGCATTCCCTATATCTAAGGACTGATGGCCCCGTCTACAAGCTTGATCCTGCAAAGCCATTTCCCCTTTAATTCTTTCTCTTTTAGTCATTTATCTTGATATTCTTGACTACTGTTTTCAATAAACACCAAGTCCAGTGCTAGCAGTCTAAAACAATTGGCATCCCCCTAAATTAGTTCTACCGATTGCAAGACATCGATTTGACGGTAAATGTATTATGCATACGTATTTTAAGATACCCAGCCAATACTCGCAACACAGCCGCAGAAAATTATGAACAGGATTCTATGTAATTGTCTATCCTCAATTATGGTAGAAGTAATATCTCTCTCTTCTGTATGATGTCCCATTATTTAAGCTATGCTGCTATAAATCGATCCATCTTAAAATTACTTATTGTATATATTTTTGTTCCGTCTTTTCCATTTAATAATATCTTCATATTTCTTTTTAATTTTAAATGCGTTTACATGCCCATTTATGTAGTTACCATGTCATTATTGATTTTTCAATGCCTACTTTATTTTTTTTATTTCCAGAAGGGAAATACCCGCAATCATCTGCAATTGTATGTCTTCATCAACCCTCCTTAACAGTAGAACATCACATTTGGGCAACGCTCCATCATCCTCTCCATTTGGATCTTCGTAAACGGTGAGCGGAAGAAGATATCTCCTGAATATGTGGACATTTAAAAACCTCAATGATTCCCCACTTTACCATTGCTACAAGCTCCAAAAATGGAAAAGGATACACTTTCATTTTTAGTTCCACTCTCTTAAATACCTCGTTCTGTCTCCTCATGCAGAGCCAGATTAATGACTTCTGTTTCCATCAGTTGACACATCGTTGGATAAGGTTTGTCTTGGCCAAGTAGAGCAGGTCGAAGTCAAGTAGAGTCGAAAAATCAAATTCTGATGCGTAGATTGGAGCCTTTTGAGAAATCCGTGGGAGAAGACGCGATAAACAGAAATGGATTGAAATAAAATAAAGAGATGAAATTCCAGAGGTAGTAGAAGAGGAGAAAAAGGTTGTTTGGAGAAATTATATGGAGGCAGGAAATGTGGATGCAGGACATATTTAAAAGCAATGAAAAATTGAGGACTGTGATCAAGGAAAGAGTGAATTAGTGGTAAGAAGTAGTAATTAAGTAGCAAGTAGTAGAGACAGCGGTAGAAAGAGCAAATTAGGGTAGAGTTAGGGAATGCAGGAAATATACGACGTAAACGTATTCTATTAGCATCATATAGGCGGGCGTCCAGGGTCGTTGGGCTTAGAAATATAATGGTGATTAGCTCCTGAACCCATCAAAAACCTACGATGCCGGGAAGGCTGCTTTTATTCATAATAATTATAAACAATGATGACACAATCATAAAAAGAAGTTCGGCGACTCTCAATCTCATAAATGCTGGTCCATATAGAGAATTAATGTCGTGAATCACTGTCCTATGATTATCGAGTATTCTGTCCTAAGTGCATCATCAGTCTAATATATCATTTTTCATCTTGGGCAACATAGCTCGCATATATCATTTTCGCTGCCTATTAAAACCTATGTCAAGGTAAGAGTATGTAATATAATGTTGAGGCTTATGGGTAATATGTGGAAATGCACAAGGTTTTAATCCCCTCGAAACTCATAATGAGTGTTCAATAGGGCAAGCAGTCCCTCATTACCATGTACCCTCCGCTCGGAATCCTGACCATCGCCTCGGCGGTCAACGGGAGCATAGATGATTGGCAGTGAGCCATAGTGCCTCTTTGGAACCTAGTTTCAAATTTAAGAATCGCTAGCTTTGTGATGATCTTAACCTACCGTTTGAAGTGAGTTTTGGATGAACATAATGTAGACTGGAAGTCTCCACATTTCTAAGCCTCGTCTAACAAGGTAACACCTTACACCGGGTATTGCAATAAACTTCTTTTTAATTCAACATGCATTCTACATGAAAACTAGCTAGCCGAGACCGTAAACCTGATTGGAACTAGATTTGTAAAGAGGGGGAAGTAAAACAAAGTTACAAGTAAGGGGAAAATTTGTAACTTTGTCCATAATTTGTAACTACAAAGTTACAAAATTTCCCCAAACTTGTAACTTTGTTTTACTTTCCTCCCCCTTTACAAATCTAGTGCCAATCAAGTTTACGGTCTCGGCTATCTAGTTTTAATTACTTCAAGACCGTAGATACGTTCATGTTATATTTACGTGCATTCTACCTCCCTTCACTCTGTCCAACATACCTATTTCTTCCATTCCTTGCCTCAAATGCATAAGGTTCATCGCAATATGGTAGTTTTCAACTTTTTATGGTAATTCAAAATGATTTGAATCCGACTTATCTATTTCATTTATATTTCTCCCAAAAACTCTCTCTCCTCCCCCACCATTTTTAGTGCTTTTTTGTTTGTTTTTCGTCTTCCTCCACACCCACCTCTCAAAAGATTGTGAACGGTGTCTGGCAGCTTGCCTCAACGACCAAGTTTCCAAGGCACACGAAATCACGCGTCATTCTAATTTTTCACTAATGTTTTCTCAACTTTCTTACTAAAAATCCCTATCAACAACTACCTCCTTTTTAAATCCTCTGTGCCTAACGAAATTATTTTTTAATACCTGTTTCAAATATTAATTAGTTTTCTTTAGTTGTAGCTTTTGGGGAGACGACCAACAGGTAAGGTCATTTGCACCATTAGGCATGTACAGGAAAGGATGAAGGGTGGAGAAAAACCCAGCGTCGGCATTAGCCTACTCTTAAAAAAATGCGCCAATGGGTACGCAGCTTAACATCCCGTCCGACGGACGGCGTGCTACTCAAAGTGCTCTCCACAAAGCACCTCAATTATGGATCGGGATACCACTTAATGATATTTCCCACCTCCGGGATTCAAACTCGGACCCTCAGGGAGGGAAGACAACACTTTAGCTACCACACCTTGCCGATACCTTTAGTTTTTCTCTTTCTTAAAAATGCAATAATCAATTTCTTGGGTACATTGATTCCAATCCCTTGTCTATTACAAAGACTCTTTTATGAGCTCGGAAATGTGCTCAGCTCTTTGGGCGACATCTTCATCAACCAAAATTATGATTTCATAAATTACCCATCGGCTTTTACTACTAACTCTATCTCTTTCCATTCCAGTTTTATATTTACTCAGCGTATGCGTTGAAAATTAAAGGTGATTACGAAGAGCCCTCTTTCCCCAGCCCCGTCTCATCTACCTAACATGTTTATACAAAGTCCACACGTATCTGAGCAGTTTGAGACTTTTGTATGGCTCGGATAAATCGCTTGTATTGCAATCTATCATTTTCTTTCTGCAATACATTTATTAATTCTATCCAGTTAACTCTATCGTCTATCATCTTGAAATCCAAGATATAACAAATATATTCTAGTCGTATTAAAAATTGGGTTTTTAGTTGCCTCATTACTTCTGTGTCACTTACCTCTGCCCTTCCTGAACCAAAAGCATTTGGTCACCTCCGAAATCTTTTATTAATGATCCTAATTACCACCTTGGCCGAGGGTGAAATCAAACTTTTTTCTTTATTCCTCGCATACGGTTGCCTTTCCCTTTTTTGGGATGGAAACTAAAGCAGATCGGGAGAGGTCTTCCGGCCAAATTCATGACTTTCTCATTGACCCATAAAAACTCTTCCTTCCACGTTTTTCTCAACTCTTAAGTTGTTTCGTCAGGATGTTATCTATTCCCACGGCCTTGTTTGATTTCTATTTCTTGGATTCCCTTTTTTATGCACCAGTCTAAGATTATTGAGCTTAAACTATTGTTTTAAAACTTATATCCCTCGATGTCGAACGAACGGTGTCGAACTTCTTCGCACTAAATCATGATCTGAATCCGTATCCACTCACGGATAATCGTGCTAGTTAACGACGCTGTTCCTTAATCTGGGCCTAATCGTAAGATAATGCAACTAGCATCTTTCTGTATCAATCTATATTTTCCATGCATTATTACGCCTGTTGTGGTGCCCGATTAAACAACTCCCATATTAAATCATAGTCTCTCCAAAACTCTTTTGCTTTCTCCACACGGTCATTCCGTGATTTTTAAACCATAGTCCCCTATATCACTGCCATTTCTCCCTTTGTCCACTGCCGCGTTCTAATCCCCTGTCATTATTAAATATTTCCATCCAGGAATCTGCTCTACGAGTATATTTGTTACACTTCATCCAACCCTTTTGCTTAATAGTATTTTCCCTTCTAACTGGATCTCTTCCTCTCCACTGCATTTTACTCTGAACTATCGCTCCCGTAATCCACGCTTTTCTTCCCTTTCACCTCGAACACTCTTAAAATATTTCCATTTTCCTCTCCTCGTCTCACGCTTTGTGATTTTTAATGCCCTTGTTCCCAACAACGCCCTGACATTACAAGACCTTTTCTAGCTGTTTCAGCGCTCTTCAGGGTCTTCTGTGCTTCTTCTGTCGATGCTGCTTCGCAAGTATTTCGTGTGATTACGGCTGCGCAAGCTGGCCTCGTCTGCTGCCGAGCTAAGCACTCGGCCGTTTGGACCGAGGCCTTTAGATACCAGGACTCATATCTATACCTTTGTCAAACATAATTTCTTGGGATAAATAAATGTGTTTCTCATTGCCTTTCTCAATAGTCCGTTCAACGTGAAAATATCACTGAAATGGCCGCCCAACTAAGGTCTGACGCCTTTTACAGCTTCCCCATTGAGCATCAGACACTTCAAGGACTACCCTCGTGTTGCTTCTACCCTTCGACCTATCTAGCATGGGTGACCATACCAGGAGCAATTATCATTGTTTCCGCCAGTGCAGCTCTAGGGGTCAACAGAACTCACAAGCCCTTCTACCAAATTAAGTCCACTGACAGAGTTATTATCACCTATTTAGATTTCCTTCCTCTTAATTATGTGTTTATTCTTCCGTTTCTTTATTTTAATCATCTCGTCTATAAGCCATGATTCTCTTGACCTCTTCCTATTTACTGTTCACATATTTTTCCATTATATTTTTTAATTCCCCTGCCCCAATCATCTTCCTAATACCCCAAATCCCCATTCTGACTTGTTCGGTCCAGTTCGGTGTCTTCTTTGCTGCCGCTACTTTAGAATTTGCCTTTCAAAGATTTCCTGTGATGACGACTGCTAACGCCTTGCCTATCCCACAAAAAACAAACGGCCGAGTAGGCCGAGTCCAGTCTGAGTACTGGGCGGACTCATTATTTTAATTTTCGTGTCCATGATCACTTGTTATAAGTAACTGATATGGTTTCATGTAGCCTTTTTCAATAGTGTTTTCATCGTGACACCCTAATTAAATTCCACTGGGCTGCAAGGATGCCTGACCAAATAATGGGTACCGCATTTGCACTGAGGATCAGACGCTTCACGGGCTACGTTTCGTCTGGCTCCTATCCTTCGACCTATCGATCCTATCAGCTTTCATTACTTTCGCAAGTAAGATCCTAGGGGACATCAGATCACACAAACCTTTCAACCACGTCAAGGTTGTAGTCAATGGGAATAGGAAAAAATAAATAAAGGTAAAAATTGAACCCAATAACATGACTGATTTTATTTGCTTTGATTCAGGAGCAGTGATTATGAATAGGTAAAACTGGATAACTCATAAGCAATAGTTTTTAATACAAACGCTATTCAGATGCAATGTTTAACAATACCGGGAAACTGGTGCTAGGAGTAACTAAAAGAGCCATTTATGGTTGCTATCCTCGTCAACCAGCATGGCCGCTTCTTAGATAGCAGGATGCAATCATTTTGAAAAAAAATCGTTCCTTTGAAAGATATCGCAAAGAAATTCATTAATATTTTTCTCAGCAGTGCCGTTACCCGCGCTCACTGATCGTTATTTCACGCTCTACAGCTCATGTAGAGGCTTTCGTACGAGGTGACGACGCCTGGGCACTCCAATCTCCAAGTCAACCTTGGGGGAATGATGATTTTTTAAACCGTTTGCTTCATATTCACCTGTTCAGTATGGTACTTATCTTTAAGTATGGAGCTTAAGAGAATTGTGCGGACTCATTTAGGAGAAGTGACTTTATAGAATGCGTCGCCAACTCACGCCAAGCTAACCAAGTACATTAAAGCCGAAATTTGTACGATTCTTTTCAAATCAAGTTTTCCTTAGCATTGTGCGACTTCATTGGAAAAAATTATTAAATTTCTTACGAATGAAACAAACTCGGGAGATGTCTGCCCAAAGCGCTTCCACTTGGCTCTCACATTTCAGCCAGGGTGTTTGCTGTTTCGTTACTTGAGTAAACACAGTTCGAGACTCATGATTTTTCATTCGGAATTGAATTAATTTTCATTTCCCTCCATCCATTAGTGTCCTCTCTCATACCATCGGCCTCAGCCCATTAAGCAAAGAACTTTCATTTTTCATCGGAATGTTTCGTTTTGATCTAAATCAAAATAATGTTTCCGCTTTAGTTCTAGGCACTTTCACGATAACAAGAAACCTGTCTGCTCTCCGAGACTTCAAATATAAGTCAATTTCGACATGCTCCGATAAACGGGGTTGTCCACAAGTGAAGACTCAGCGATTGTGCATCATCAATGATCCGATCGAGATGTTTCGCCCAAGTGGTCTTTAAAATTGGCTGGGACGTAAAATTCAATGCCTCTCGAAAAGTTTATATCATATCTTCTCTTTGATTTTTTTCAACGGCTTGACTCAAGGATTTCATACCCGCTTTTTGAACGCAAAAGACAGTTATAATTTGAAGTGATTTGGGAGCGTGATGCGGACAAGGAAAATCGCCGAAGACAATTTTGAAAATAATAAAGCTACATATTATAATTACAAACAGTCGTAAGATAATTATTTTTTTACCTTGTACGTTCTTTCACGTCCTTGGAAAATTTATAAAAGCACATGCAAATCCAGTATTTCAGTCCTAAATTTGGTTCACTCAAACCCTCAATTTTTCGGTACTCAGTGTTAATTCCTTCCACCTCATATATTTTCTATTTTACGTCCTTCTAAATTGATCCTATCTACTTGTTTCTTTGTCTTCCTGGCAAGGTCTTTCCTTCAATTCTCCCTTCTATTATGTACCCAACTTATTGGATTATGTGACACATGTACATGTATAAAACTTTTTTACCGCTTCGGCTCTTCATGGTTCCTAATCCCTACTCATACCGTCGAATTTCTTAATCGAAATTCCCGCTTTCCTGGCTCTCTCCTTAGCATTACGCCTGAAAAACTGCTTACTGCCTCTCAATATCACTCTCTCGCTCCTTCGGACATTTTTATTCAAATAACACTCAAAAGTTTCCTTTCCTCCCCAATCTAATCTTGGAGTTATTCCTTGTTGTTCCTCTCTGTAGTATTTTTTGCCAACCTTCCCTCCACTATAGAATTTCAAAGGCAGCCAATCTCCTCTCGCCTTACTGCAACGGTCCATAATCAAGTCGGCATTGTTTTTTTTTACCTTCCACTCACTACAGTTCTGATCCTAATTTCGTCTCTCTTTAAATTATTACTAATCATTGGAATTGTTAATTTATTTCATAATGCCCTTGAAGTGCTCATTTTCCAGCAAATTACTTACAAAATAAGTGAACATTCCACCTGCTCTTATGTTTTAATGTTAAATAACCGTGAAGCAAACGCTAATAATATTTTCATAATTTCTTTACCAGAGTTATAACTTAACTTTTATATGCCTGATTTATCCCCTTAATATTTCATGTATCTCGAACTGTCCTCCGTAATCATATGAACGTATCCACGCCTGACTGACCGGCTCAGACTTAGTCACCCTGAAATATCACTAATTAAGTCAGGCTCCCGTCAACAACTAGGTGAAATAGTAATTGCACTGTCATGAACAAATATTGGTTTCCTGCTTCAACTCCATTCTGCTCGCTTTTCAGTACATCTGCTATTTCCATCACAACAGCATCTTAAATGTTGTTTTTCCCAATTTCTGCTTGAAGCATCTTATTTCTTTTATTCATCACAAATTCTAATAAATAGCTCATAATTTTCTCATCCGAGGTCTCTTTATTAATAATTCACCACGTATGCACTTATTCTCCCTCATGCTTCTCCAGCTTCTCATTAGCATTGTTTCAAATTCTACTTCCGCTCTGCTGATGTTATGATCATGTTACTACAAAATGAACAGGACCTTACTTACTTAATTAAATAATACATCACCTCATTTATCACCCACGGTTTTGTTTCACTTTTAAACCGGTCGAATATATTTTTAATCTGTATTTTCCTGCTCACCATGACTCTCTTGCTTCTTTCGTCAATGGCGACTGTGCACTATTTTTTATCCCCTCTCCTTACACTAGACACAGTTTTGATTTTATTCTCAGGTTGCGTTTCTCTAATATTTTTCTTTCTCAAGCAGGTTAACAACCTCATTACATCTTCTTCTCCGTTCAAAGCTTCAGTGAAGCATCGCTTGATGATCATTTTCTCGCACACGTCAAAATATAATTTTAACTTTTCTCTCCATCTTAATTAGTTGTCGATTTGGAGATCGATTAGTAGTAGCCCTCCACGCCGCCGACTTTCCCTGAAAACATCTTCATTACTTCAGATTACTTTGCGTTGGTGTCTTTCATCATGTCCTTGAAATTCATCGTTGCCGACCCGTGTGCATTTACCATTTTATGGTTCTTCTCATTAAGGTATTAAGTAACTTGTCGTGCCTTAAGTGCTCCCCAATTAGTTTTCATATTTGCCTTGCGAGCATCCTCTATACATTTCTCTTCTCTCTTCACCCATCTCAAAGGACTTGTTCATTACTCGGTCTCCTCATTTTATTTTCATCAATCTTCCTCGGCGTCACCACCACCCCAACCTTCCGCCTTCTCTCTCATGCCGTTGAATCGCGTCGTCCGGGCCGCGCGGCTTTAGAAAAACGTAACGGCCACTGAAAAACCGTTACATTATATCCGGACTTGGGCTAATTTATGCTTATTCGTCTACCCTCAAGCTTTCTTCGTTTCAGCCCTTCACTTAATTGCCTCTTCTTTATTTCTGTCGTCATTTTGATCCAGCTGTTTCGTTCAAGCGTGCTTTTTGTGTCATATGAAAATTGTCTTCCCTCCTCCAGGGGCGTTTATTTATAATCGGTCTTGATTTCACATTTCCTTTTCACAGATGCGTATTTCTCCTTAGGCAGGTTCTATTTTCTTACTGGTGTATTACCTTGGCCACAGACGGCAGCGAGCTTATCCTTACCAGCGATATTTGGATGCCAAATGCAATACAAACCTTTCTCTCTCTTATTATATGCCTTTAGGAACCTTAATAATTATGTTCCAGGTAAGGCTTCCAAAAGCTTTGTCCACACGACTTCTGTGAATATCATATTAAAATTAAAATAAAAATTCTTCTGACCGGAAAAGAATCTACAAATTATCTTAAAAGTACCTAATTGTAATTATTTAAGCTAATTGTTTTAATGATTTAAACTATAACATCTTCATTCACCTGAAGATGATACAGTGTATCGAAACCATGGTCGGCAATAAAGTTTTAACTGTGGAAAATTACAACGAAGTTTTCATTATGTCTCGATTCCACAATATCACGCCTGACTCTTCACTTTTCGCAATATGCAATGCTAAACCTGCATTTTTTATTACAAGCTAGATATTACTATTTGAACATTTCAATGCAACCATTTCAGAGATTAAAAATCATTTACCCTTTGGCACGAGCGAAAAAACCTTACCTTTTTCAAATCGATTGGGTGTGGTGGCCAGCGTACTGTCTTCCCACCCAGAGAGCCTGGGTTTGATTCCTAGATACGTAAGATTTTTTCAGTAGTATCCCGATTCCTACTCGAGGTTCTTTGTGGAGAGTACTTCAAGTAAGTACGCTGTCCGTCGGATGGAACGTTAAGCTGCGGACCCTTCGGTGCCTTTTGTTAAAATTAGCTAATATCAACACCGGGTTTCTCTCCTTCCAGTCTCCTTTCCCATCCATCCCTAATAGCAAAAATGATGTCAGTTGTCGGTCACCTCCCCTAAAGCTACTACAACTACATTTCTAATTGAAATTGTTTGGAAATGGTTTGTCAGATGCAATCTTATTAACAAAACATTATATTTATCCACTCTTACCCAATCTTATAGGTTTTATCCGTAGGCTCCTTCGCCTCAAAGATATTATGAATCAACCGCTCCAGTATTGATAAACACTTAATAGAAAGGATGGTCAACATGATATTTAATTCAGTAAGACTGATATAATAGACTTAAATAATAAAAAGCAATATGAAGACCATTATTCGTTGACACCTTTTGCAATCAGTATTATAAGATTTGTCACCGTGTTATGAGATATCCCACCAAATTACTTCTAGTATTACGTGGATTATAAAAAAGAAATATGACAAATAAATGTTATATTAGGATATAAAAGAGTTCTCCTACATACTATGAGGTAGCGAAGCCGGAGTATGCCAGGTTAAACACAAATATTGTCTGTGTAAACTATGGGGTAGGAGAGAAGTGCTTGCTGTAAAAATTGGAGTGGGATTGGTTGGATGAGGATTGAATGGGAAATAAAAAAATAATGATAAACTGGTTCCATAGTGCTGAAATAATGAATGAGAGGAAAATTATGAAATGAGCAAATATCCGAGAGAAAATTAAATGGCATGACCAAAAAGTCATGGGTGAAGAAGAACGAAGGGTCTCTCAGGACCAAAAACTTTGGAAGTCTCCGAAAGGGAAAATCATGTGAAAAACAATTCATGAATATGAGTGAGGCGAAAAAAGTATGCAAGGATAGAAAATTATGGAAGAAATCAGCAAAAAATGGGTAAGTTCCCTTTCATTATATGAAAATTCTTCTTCCCACGGACAATACGGGATAGCAACTGTAGGGTTATAGATAGCAAAAATTCCACTTGCCATCCTCAGCGTCTAAAAAATAATTAGTTGTATTTAAATGCATGCTCTTCCACTCCTTATGTGTTTTGCTATAATAACCCATTTTTCCGAATGACCTCATTCGTGTTCTGTTCATCTGTTTTTAAGTTTCCCTTTCAATCCCTCGTCCCTCTCCGCGAGGGCAAATTCCTGCTACCTGCAACGTTGGGTCGTATTCCCTGCCTTTTACAGACTCTTTGGGGGAAGAGTGTTTCGTGGTGCATTTTCATGTGGTGTTTCAATTTCTTGCTTGTTGTGTCCTGGCTTCCGTGTTGTAGGATGGCTTTCGTGCTGCATCATGGGGTGCAGTTTTTTAGTTGTTTTGCGGTATATGTGTTTGCATGAGTATTGGATGAAGGGATTTTTGCATGAGTGTGTGCGCTGCTGTGGGTGTAATTTTCCGTGTTGTTTTTTTGCATGTGGTATTTTTCCTTTTTACGGTTGGTGACCTAACACCCCCCGCCACACGCCCTTGCGGTGGCTTGCGGGGTATTATGTAGATGTAGATGTATATAAAATTACATTTTTCTTGGCAGTGCTAGCCCGTAAGGGAATAGTTTGAGGGTTATGTGCATAAGCCGTGTATAAAATTATTATTAGCATCACAATATGTGTCAAACTTTATTTTGGCGATCAGAACTCTCACCTGTTAGCAGCGCTAATGCTGTCGCAGTTTGCCACATAATGTTAGGACACATAGGTTATTTGTTCGTTTTGAATTCCCTTCCCTGTGATAAGTCTGCGGAAGAGAATATCGTATTTCTTTTTTAAAACCCTTTTGATTTTTACATAAGAACTCTTAAGCTTTTACAACCATTTTTGGTTGATTAATGGATCAATAGCTCTCGGTTCATAGATGGATAGGTTATTTTTAGAAAGTTTGCACATAAGATAGTTTCTCTCTCTCTGGCCCCCGCTGGAATGCCACAATTACTTCGCCTTTACTCGTACTATCTAACAGTTCTGAAGGATCAATATTTTCCTCTAACTCCCAAAATTAAAATGGAGTTTCATATGCACTTATTAATGATACTATTGGTTTCCGATCCCGCAGAACACTATCATAAACCTAACCTTCAGGTGAGCAAGGCTGAAGCTGAAACCCTTATAAAATTAGTGACCAATATAGTTTTGATTTCATTGTAGTAAAAGTGCATAGATAGTTTCCACAGTAATTTTTATTGGTATAGAGACAGTGAAACAGTGAACAAGGAAGAGAGGGACCGAAGTTCTGTCCCTCTCTTCCTTGATGAAGGTGGCTGCGACCACCGAAAATTCGAAACTTAGTGAGTCTCTTTTGTGTGTGTTTCTGCGTTTTTGTCTGGGTCCACTAGTGCTAAATCTTATTCATTATATATAATATATATATATATATATACATATATACATCTACATAATACCCCCCAAGCCGCCGCAAGGGCGTGTGGCGGGGGGTGTTAGGTCACCAACCGTAAAGAGGAACAATACAACATGCAAAACAACAACGTGGAAAATTACACCCACAGCAGCGCACACACTCATGCAAAAATCCCTTCATCCAACACTCATGCAAACACATATACCGCAAACCAACAAAAAACTGCACCCCAGGATGCAGCACGAAAGCCATCCTACAACACGCAAGCCAGGATACAACAAGCAAGAATGTGAAACACCACTACCACATGAACATGCACCACGAAACACTCTACCCCCCGAGGAGACTGTAAAAGGCAGGAAATGCGAACCAACGTTGCAGGTAGCAGGAATGTCCCCCCGCGGAGAGGGACGAGGGATTGAAAGGGAGACTTAAAAACAGATGAACAGAACACGAATAAGGTAATTTGGAAAGAATGGGTTATTATAACGAAACACACAAGGTTAGTGGAAGAGCATGCATTTAAGTAGAACTAATTATTTTTTAGACGCCGAGGGTGGCAAGTGGAATTTTTGCTATCTATAACCCTGCAGTTGCTATCCCGTATTGTCCGTGGGAAGGAGTCCTTGAGGCGGCTAGTTCTGGCAACTATTTCCCGAATTTTATATGCATGATCCAAGCGACCAATGTATGTAGGAGTAGGAATAATTAGCGAGACCTCGGTGCTGAAACATGCGGATCTGAATTTATTTAATAATTTCAATCTTCCATTGAATCGCCTCTCTTCTAATGAATCCCACCTTAACTCCATGAGCATTTCGGTGACGCTTTGCGTTTTATCGTAAGAATTTTTTACAAAACGGGCTGCCGGGCGTTGAACCTTCTCAATTTCCCGAATGAGGCCTTTTTCACTCGGATCCCACACGCTACATGCGTATTCTAAATGAGGCCTTACAAGAGCGTGGTAACAATGTTCCTTGACCTTCGGGTCACTTTTGCCGACAATGCGTCTAATAAAGCCAAATTTTTTATATGCTTGACCGCATACTGTACGTATATGAGTCCCCCAAGTTAAGTCTTTTGTGAATGTAACACCTAGGTATTTTACCGTATCAACTACTGCTAGGTCACCTCCAGCTAATTTGTAAGCAAATCCCGTTGATCTTTTAAAGAAATTTACCACCGAACATTTATTATAATTTAGTGTCAATCCCCAGTTAGAACACCCTTTAGTAATTCAATCTAAATCCTGCGCTAGAATAAAACGATCCTCATCCCCAGATATCTCCGAATAGATCAATTTATATGCATACATCCATATAAATTACATATATGTACACACACGTGTTCTGTCCCAAAAATAAGGAGAATAAATCGGGGGAAAACATTATTGCAGATCAAAGTACAAATAAATATAATTCTTCAAAATAGCACCCGTGTGCATCAACACTCCGATGTCAGCGCCTCTGACACGCTTCTGGTACGCTTCCTGAAAGGTGTCGACGGAAATCTCGTTCAGATACCTCGTCACGGCCTCTTTGAAATAATCCAGCGGTCCAAAATGATACTGAAATGGGTTGTACTTGGGTCGTACTCAAAGGTCTATGTCTCGTGACCAGTAACCACCTATTTTAACAAAATTGGGTCACGTTCACTGAGGTCCAAGAGGTCCAGGCAAGATTGTCACACAAACAGTCTTCCGACAGAACCTTGGGGACCATCTTGGCACGCCTTTCTCATGGTAAGGAAAGGGAATTAGGAATAAAACGTGTGTTGTGATACGGGTGGAAACGTATAGTGTAAGTATTGCTGTTTGTAAGGAGGTTAAGGATATATTGTTATATATATATATATATATATATATATATATATATATATATATATATATATATTATATATATATATATAATTAAAGCCATAAACACGGTAAAGAAACCGAAGATCGGTTTGGTAGGTGATGGTAGAGTTCACCCAGTACTAAGCCCGAGGGCGTGTGAAATTCACACATCACATAGCTTGGGGGGAGCTACAAGTGCCCAGAGAGGCTTGCCCGGGAAACGATCCCGGGCCCGCCGGTCAGTAGTCCAACGCTCTAACCCTCGACTACCCTGACCTACAATGTGTGTGTGTGTGTATATATATATATATATATATATATATATATATATATATATATATATATATATATATATATATATATATACAGGGTTTGTCCGGAAAATAAGTGTACTGATTTTTTCCCGCCGCTCCAGGCGCGCCCAGCACCGCTCTGACGGGCTGCGATTGGAGGGGGGTATGTTGGCAAGCGACGCTGAAAAAGGCAGTCGGCTCTGAGCTGTGGTGTAGTGAGGAGCTCTTTTAACGCGAACCTCCACGCTCGACCCATGTCACGGAACGCGATGCCGAAGTTTTTGGAGCAGCGTTATTCCATCAAATTTGCGGTAAAGCTTGGGAATTCGTCTACCGAAACTGGTTTACGGGGAGTCAGCCATGTCCAGAAACATGATCTTTCGGTGGCACAAGATGTTCGTGGAGGGCAGAGAAGAGGTCGACGACGAACCACGGCCTGGACGCCCATCAACGACACTCACCGACGAAAATGTGCGAAACGTTCGCGATGTACTGAACTCTGATCGTCGTCTTAGTGTTCGGACGATAGCAGAGCAGTGTAATGTGCCAAAAACAATAATGCACGAGATTATTAGGGAGCAATTACAGATGCGAAAAATTTGTGCAAAGTTGGTGCCGAAAGTGCTCAGTGATGATCAAAGACTCAATCGTTTGGAAATCGCGACACAACTTGCGGATCACTGCAAAAATGATCCACATTTTATAGAGAACGTTGTTTCAGGTGACGAGACGTGGATCTTTGAGTACGACCCGGAGTCGAAGAGACAAAGTGCGGAGTGGCACACCCCATCATCACCCCGTCAAAAGAAAGCTCGCATGAGCAAATCTCAGATCAAGGCGATGCTCATGTTTTTTTTGACAACAGGGGAATCGTCCACTACGAATTTGTACCTGAACGACAAACTGTAAATGCTGCATTTTACGTCCAAGTGCTCGACAGGCTTCGAAAACGAGTCGCCCGCGTCCGGCCAGCGATCAAAAACATCTGGCGGCTGCATCACGACAATGCGCCGTCTCACACCGCGCTTGTCGTGTCGGACTTCTTGGCCAAGCACGGCGTGGCAACGCTGCCGCAACCGCCCTACAGCCCGGACTTGGCACCACCGGACTTCTTTCTGTTCCCGAAGATAAAGAGGAGTTTGAAAGGAACGCGATACGGGACTTTGGACGCCGTCAAAGAGGCCGTGACGACGTGTCTTCGAGAGGTTCCCGATGATGCCTTCGCGGGAGCGTTCCAGGAATGGGAACGCCGCTGGAACAAGTGTATCGACTCACAAGGGTCCTATTTTGAGGAATATTAGCTTAAGATATGTAAAAGTCTAATAAATTTTTTTTCCTGAGCTCAGTACACTTATTTTCCGGACGAAACCTGTATATATATACATATATGTGCAATATAATGCGGGAAACGTTGATGAAGGGGGCATTGACCGGCAGTGGCATGTTGAAGCCTGTAATAGAGGGGAAAATGTTAGGTAAACGAGGAAAGGGAAGGAACAGGATAATGATGTTGGACGGGATGAAGGGAGGAAGAAAGTACTCGGAGATGAAGAGGGACCTGATACAGAGTATGATGATGGATTTTGTGTTTTATTAGGAGTCACAAAATATTTATTTAGTAGCTGTGTCCATCCAAAAACCTACCTTAACCGGTAGATTACCTCATAATATATATATATATATATATATATATATATATATATATATATGTATATATATGTATATCTATATACATGTGTATATGTATATATGTATGTATATATATATATATATATATATATATATATATATTTATTTATTTATTTATTTATTTATTTATATATTTGCGTGTGTGTGTATGGAAAGTTGCAATACAAGAATGTCCACAAAAAGAAAGCTGCTGCTGCACTATTTACGAAGTGTTTCGTTTTTTAAATGATTTAATTTTATCGTAAATAATGAAACTTCCCGACCATTTGAGTAATCAAAGTTTCAAGGTTCTGAGGAATTTTATGACGTGATAAAACAACCTTAGGGAAATGCCTCCATATATATATATATATATATATATATATATATATATATATATATACTCATATATACAGAAACAGATATAAGGAAAAGGGATAGGAACACATATAAAGGACGAACACAATAGAGGTGGGGAAGGCGGAATCGAACGGATCACAAGAGTAAAAATATTTCCTCAACCGGGACTCGAACACCGGATCTTTCCACTTGCCGGGCGGATGCTCTTAACCACTTGAGCTATCGAGGATAGTCAATTTACCCTGAGATCCGTGGGTCTAATATGTCGCCAAGCGCCCCGATTCTTTCAGCCAAGAGATGGCGTCAGGGGGCAGTTTCACCCACCAAAGGAGAAATAGACAATACACAAGGAATTCCTTCCTTCCTTCCTATTATATATATATATATATATATATATATATATATATATATATATATATATATACATACATATATATATATATACATATATATATATATATATATATACATATATATATACATATCCTTCATAAATCTGGGTAACTGTAATAAGTTAGATCAAAAGCCCCTCCTATGTGGAACAATAAGTTCCTCATTTCAGGGACTGTTAATTAATGAAACGTCTATGGAAAATTTCTGCTTGTATGATTTACTTAATTGCTGAAAAGGTAATTCTTTATTAATGATAAGATCCTGCCATTCTTCCTCGCATAAATTTCGCCCAATGTTGATTAATGGACCGGGAGGTTAAATCATTCTCTGAATCACACGTAAGTTCACCGTATGTGAAAGCCAGCAGAGGAAAAACTGGAAAATTCAGGGCGTGCCTAAATGGTACCTGCGTTCGGAACATCGAGGTTTGTCTTAGAGGTCAACCTGCGCCACTTGCTCTGCCTGGTTACTTCAACAGGTTATTTGGCAACACCTATTGTCCTAAGGAAAAAATATCTGATAGAAGTGCCAAAAGAAGGGAAAACGGAGTTATTCGCGCGCTGTATCAACGCCGCGCGAAAAAAATCCCAGCTCTGTTTTTGTCTTTCTAAGGCGTATATTTTCAAAAATTTTCTCAAAAGGCTTGGAAAACGCATTCTTGGAAAGTCCTGCGGCCAGTGTTGCACGCGGTGTTTCTGGATGTTTGGAAACACTTAAAATTAGCTTCGGTTTACCCTGATACCTGCCTGATGTCAGGACACTATTCATTAAATAAACATATTATGCAAGATGAGCCTGCGGTGAAACAGTCTAACGACAGTTTGTAAACACTCTTAACTTTGGTTAATGTTATACATAAGTTTATATTAAGTAAGAATTATTTGAATTGAAAGCTTCTGGCTAATATTATTAGTCAGAAACCTGATCGCGATTGGCATTTATGTTGAAAAATTGGATAGATGCACGTAGCTTTTTGTATTAATTTGATTTTAAAATATTTTTTAACCCTTGATTTGGGCAAAAATCACAATGAAGACAGGAGTGCTTACGTTTTGACCATTATGAGTAACCGGCGTTTATTTAGACTTCAGTTATCTGATCCACTCACTAAATGCATGCTATTTCGTTTTCTTCTATTAACGCTTGTTTTAAAGTGTAATGCCAAACAGTGGTTTGAGAATCTCAGCAAAATACTCTTTTGGCATATACTTTAAGATGGCTATTTATCCGATAGAACTGCGTAAATAGAGGAATAGTAACCCAGTGGAGAGCTGGACAACTCTCTTAGACGAGATTCCGATTGACACACTCAGATTTACCCAAGCCATATGACTTTTTGAGTACCAGGCCTACCTGGAAAACCAAAAGTGGCACAGAGAACTAAACCGGACGCTTCAACCCTGATTTCTAATTTACACACCCCAAACGCGGTTCAGTATAAGATGAGCTCTTTTACCCTCACTTGCCAAACCATCTTTGGGTTGATCACTGCGGACAGTGTTAACAAGTTTGATCGCAATATATCCACCTTATACTTTCAGTTTCCTATTGCTTTATGTGCGAACAAGATATTCTCTCTTATGACACCTCTTAATTCGAAAGAAAGAATAAGTTCATATCACCCATAATGGAACGAGAACTCCAACCAAGCCTTATTAAATATTCGAGAAGAAAACGGGGCATTTCCGTCGATCTTTAATGATTTTTAGATTCAAAAAGCAATTAAAGGAGCTACTTTATTTCTTCCTAACCCACATGCTCCCAGTTTGTGATATTTTTGGTGGGAAAGCGGTGGCTAGAGAAATAATTTGTCAAATAGATAAAATAAAAATAAATAATCATCGTACTGTTAGAAACACGTAGCGCAGGTTTCTTTTTAATCTAAAAATTCTGATGGGGTATAAATTATCTGGTTTTATGGCTCATTAACACCGAAGCTATCATTAGTCTCAATTACAGGAAAAAGATTGAAATCTTAAATTCTTTGGAAATCACCGTTACGAGTGGATAAAACGAGTTACATCGGATTGAACTGTGAATTATATACCCTAATTTCACACTATGGTGTCCCCTCACTACAAAATAGATATGGGGTATATCAGCATTATTACTGTGGTTAAAAAACTTTATATATATATATATATATATATATATATATATATATATATAATTATTATTATTATTATTATTATAAGGTAATCTACCGGTTAAGGTAGTTCTTTGGATGGGCACAACTACCAAATAACTATTTTTACAAAATCCAGCAACCTAGTCTACATCAGGTCCCTCTTCATCTCTGAGTACTTTCTTCCTCCCTTCATCCCGTCCATCATCCCTATCTTGTTCCTGCCCTACTCCTCGTTTGCCTAACATTCTCACCACTATTACAATCTTCAACATCCCGCTGCCGATCAATACGCCCCTCATCCATTTTTCCTCCCTCCATAGAATTTCTCCCAACAAACCCCTCTCGTCACCCACCATACCAAGTACTTCCTCATTTATTTTCCTTTCCATGAAAGGAAAACAAAAGAATATATATATAATATTAAAACTATATATTTATTATATATATACATATATATATATACATTAAACCATAAACACAGTAATCAACCCGAAGGTCGGTTTGGTAGGTGACGGTAGAGTTCACCCAGCACTAAGCCCTATACGGCGTGTGAAATTCACACATCAGGGTAGGTGGGCCAGTTCCTTTCCCTGTGCCGGTTATGGTTTCCCAGGAAGGCCTGGTACCCGAAAAATCACATAGGGAGCTGCCCAGAGTGCCTTGCCCGGGAATCGAACCCGGGACCCTCCGGTCAGTAGTTCAACGCTCTACACCCTGGACTACCATGACCCACATATATAAATATATATATATATATATATATATATATATATATATATATATATATATATAAATATATATATATATATAATATATATATGTATATATATTATATATAATGTAATTATAATATATACACATTTGTGTGTATATAATATATATGTATATGTATATATACTATATATTATCTCGTTTATACTTATTTGTTGTAATATTTCGGGTTTGACATTAGATTTCATTTTCGTGTCTCTAGTGGGCCTAATTTTCCATTTTCCAATGTTCTAGAAACGCTTGCCCTTCGTCCATGGCAATTTCGGCTCTTTTATAATTATTTTATACTTCATGAGTTAATCCTTGCTGCGTTAGGAAGCAAGTACTCATGTTCAACATTTAGCCCAACGTGCTCGAAACAGTCTGCCTCTTGAATTTTTCTTTTCCACTCTTCCTTTGATGAAATCCAGTTTTTTTAATTATCCGCAAGGAGTCAATTTGTGCAATATCTGCCTTTCTAGAAGACAGAGTCTTACATGCTGACAAGTAGTTCTCTTTTTAAACGATGAAATAAAAAGCGAATGAAATTCGCTCGCACGGAGGTAATTGTCGTTTCATAGTAGTAATTCTATTCATACAAGGATGGAAATTTATATTTTTTCTGCCACGAGCACTTTTTGTATAGATGTCACTGTTTTTTTACTCTCTGAGGGAGTTTTCTCATTACATTTTGTGAAATATATTATAAATGACTTCGGGTTGAAATATGGGGAAGAACGTATGCTTTCAATTTTTCCCTTTAATATATAATGGTAGCTACCTTACTGTGACTATCAACGGTACAGCTATACAATTTCCAAGAAGGAGGGATATTAAGAACCGTTGAATTTCAATTCATGGAAATTATGCCGAATTCTAACCTTTATTGGAAAAGGAAACAACTGACCTTATAAAACGTTGACATAGCCTGGATAAGATCTTGGCCTGTAGAGGCTTGACTATTCTTCAATGACTAGATTTCCCTGGATCCTAATGGAATTAAAGAGAAAGGATGGCTAACACGAGATCGTGTCTTTACTAAATACACGTACTTATCTGCGTTTCAACATTTATTTTATCCTCCGTAGCCGTTGATCAAGTATGAGAGGGGGTAATTCATATTTTTGGCTAACAGGCTGGTATTAACTATTGGCAGTTACTCTTCAAGTAGATGTAAGAGTAACTGGTTACATAATACAATAGTGCCCCAACGGTTAGGGAACTGCTCCGAGGCCACTACGGTAATTATTTTGTTTCGCCTATGTTTTTGCTCACCGGACGTTATTGATGGTCCGTCCGCCCTTGGAATCCCGATACACCACGCTCGTTTCCAGTTTTCATATTGGTGGGAGACCTGAAATATACAAATATGAGAGCAATATTCGATTCCATGGCCGTTGTTATTATTGCTTCTTCATGGCCTGTCCTCAGCGATAGATCCATAATGGTTGCGTTATCAACACGTTGGCTCGAATCTGAATGCGACCGTCACATGTGATATTTTGAAGCCCACTCATCAATGAGGAGTCGCACGTGTCAGAATCATCGCCCCATTCGATTCGACCACCTAACACGCACGCTCCCGGCATTCGATAACACCTAATGGCGGCCTTCGCAAGCGAGCGGTTGCACGTTCCTCCCGTCCTCCATCCCTCCCTCTCAACCCTGTGTTTCGGTACCCGCGCCCTCTATGGTACGTCTTGGAAAGTGATTCCTCGCCAAGAGTGACGGGGAGAGGAGAAACGGTTAACTCTGTCCTTTTTTTATCTTTTTTGTGCGATGGGACATTTCCTATGTAAGCACTAGCAGCGCTAGCCGCGCGGCTTGACTTTCCAACGCCGCGGAATGCGTGGCTGGATGACGGCGGTGGCAAAAAATTAAAATCATCGCCTCCAGCTCCTCGTTTCGCTCCAATGGTTTTGAAAGTGAGTCTGCGGCGCACTTCGCCGAGAGGCCTTCGGAAGACCGCCTTCACAAATTTAGGAGGACGAAATCCCTGAGGTGGAAATCTCATTCCAGGTATCTCGGAAACAGCATCTACCCAATTCCTTGGACCCACCCTCGCTTCTTCTCTACACCTTTTTTCTCTATCTCCGGTGCTACTGATTTCGGGAAAAGTGTATAGGTTAATAGAAAGGTCGATGTTTTCGATCAAAAATTTGGGGAACGTAAAATGAGTGTGTTTGAGCATGCCAAGGAAATCATACTCGACCACGTGACCAAGCTAAAAAGAAAATAATCGTTCCGATGATTTGCTCAAAGGATTTTGGAATCAAAAGGAACGTCGTGCTTTGCAGTGACGCAATTTCCGCGAACACGAGAGCTGAAAAACACCAAAACGGCAGCGTACGTTTCCTGTGGTTTCATGTGTTTCATAAATTCATTCAGAAAAAACAGGATCATATTTCACTTGTAGTTATTCCGTTTCTTTGGTCCTTTTGCGAAAATTGATGCTGTAAATATTTCAATTGAATTATGATCCTCTTTGACTATATTTGCTGTGGGGAACCTAAACCCCACAAGGCAGTTCTCACCTCATAAATAACTGTAGTTATTTACGAGGTGAGAATTCATGAAAAAAATTGGGATACATCGCTTGAAATCCCACAAGGGAAATGAGTGTGATCATGAGGTGTATTTAATTTAATGCAAATAATGTGATTTCGTGCCTTAATAATGCACGCTTCATGTAAATATATGATCTAATTATTACTTTAAATTCCAATTTTATTCAACTTGTCCATTGTTGGCGATATAACCTTGTCGTAGTGGTTTTATTTGCAGGCGTACACGAAATTGCTACTTTGGGAAATAAAGATCGAGGAAGATAAATAGAAATTTTGTGCTGAGTTAAACTGCCTTAACTTATTACGAGTGTTCATTAAATACTCATAATTGAAAAAAGGAGGAAAATTACTTTATTGGAGAACTCCGCTTCTTTTAATCGTTCTAGGACTGCGGCGGATATGGAAAATATTTTGCAGTATCTAAGCCTTCTCGTAGTAGTAGTAGTAGTTTTGACGGGAGGCGACCGACAGCTGAGGTCATTTGCGCCATAGGGGATGGATAGGAAAGGATGAAGGGTGGAGTGAAACCCGGCGTCGGCATTAGCCTACTCTTTACGAAAGGCGCCAAGGGGTCCGCAGCTTAACGTCCCATCCGACGGACGGCGTACTCACTCAAAGTGCCCTCCACAAAGCACCTCAAGTAGGGATCGAGATACCTCTGAAAAATATTCAACACCGCCGGGATATGAACCCGGGCCCTCTGGGTGGGAAGCAAGTACGTTAGCCCCCGCACCTTCTCGATCCCCCTAAAGGGGGATACTCGAAGAGTATTTGCAACCGTTTTGCAGAAGTGGCCAGAAGTGGAGAAAAATTTATCAAAGAGAATTAAAATTCGTTAAGCGCCATTGCTGCGCACATCAATGTTACAATTGATACGTGCGCAATTGTTACAATCATCATCACTGACTGACCATGGAATAACTTTGCCCAAGGGAAAGTACATGAAGTCAAACCATTCAAATTCTAATTACTTTGAAAGGATGGGTGTAAAGATCGTGGATTCGAATCCCTCCACAACGATTCATATTATTGCTAAGGTTTAAGCCCGATATGACCTCAAACGTCAGTGCACCTTAAAAATATAGTCATTACTACTCCCGTGAAAGGAGCAAAGGCTTAGGTAATACGAAATAGCTTCTCTTTGAAAAAAAGAAGTGGGTGCTTCAGTGGAGATTATAAAAGAAACTGTCTAAACTACGTATTAGATATTAAATTACATCGTTTAACATAGAAAATTTATGAGAAATGAAAGCGAAAAAGAACATTTTGAAATGCAATTTTTCCATTTAGTATAGCGAGTAAAAAACGCACTAAGTTTTCATTTATCTTTCACAAATTTATTCAGCTCCTAATCATTTAGCCTTAATTTATGACATCGTGTTTGGTTAAACTGATTGGGAGCAGTATTTTTACTTACTAATAAGCTTCCGCATGCCATTAGGGGCCTTCCTCAGGCTCTATACCACCTGTATTCACCCAACATTTCCGCTCTGGGAGGTAGTCGAACCGTGACTTTTCTTCCGTAAGCTTTATCCTCCGATTCTTTTTCCTTCCAAGGATTTACCTATTTTTATGTTGATTAAATCAAATAACATTTCTATAATATCTAATGCTAATCTACTTTACTAATATCTAATGCTAAAAGTATATTTTGAAAAAGATACGACTATTTAAAGGGGCTTTATAAAAAAATTATCAGACGATATTCTGTCATATCAGATATATCGTCTGGTATTTTTTTCAGATTACTTACTGATTCAGTAAGTGCTAGCCATTTATACAGCCGTGAAATATTTCACAGAGGTGATCCACCACGTTCCCTTATCGCTTAATGAGCCTCCACTTAACATCTAACTTAGTGCAACGACTTTGTCCCGTGCTCTTCCGCTTACTGCCTTCATTTTTTTCCTCATCATTATGCCTTCCATGACGGCCATCAAGAAATCACCATCTCATTTCAGCATATTTCCACTTTCTTATTCCCCGCGCTGTGTATCTTAATGGTGATTCCTAATCCATTCCCCCAAGAGGTCCACATTTCTCATCTATTCCATCCAATTGATTACTGGCAGTCATTCCCAGTAAAACTTCCCCAAAGATTCCAATCTTTCCCGTTCTCTCGCTTTCCAATCGTCCCTGATCCACAGTGCCACGGACTCCACTCCACTTGACTCTCCCGTAGTCCTTTTTTGTTTGCAATCGCGGCTCTTTTGATCAAATTATTTCTCTTAGCAATAAACACCTAGTTCACTCGAGTTATTTCGCATTTGATGTCCGCTGATCGCCTTCCATCGTGAGCTTTTTTCATACCTTCATTAAATGAAACACAGATTTTATTGCCAATGTTTCCCTTTAATGTACTCCAAGTCTCAAATTCTATGTGACGTATTCTTTAGCGTTGCAAAACGTAGTACATGCATCAGGTGAGAAAGTGAATCGAATATGTAATTGAAATTTCACGCTATATATATATATATATATATATATATATATATATATATATATATATATATATATATATATAATATATATATATATATCTATATATATAGTATATACTATTCTAACACGTATGGTCTGCCATGATTTGAGTTTTTCGCCATCATCTCACTTCTTAGGGAGTTGAAATGATTTCGTTGTTCATCCGTCATGTTACTCCTGGATTCAGCTGAGGTCGCCATCCCGAGAAATGTTCCATCTAAAATATCTTTTCATTTTCTTCAAGTGACCTCTTTTATGGGCCCCACCTAGAGTATGCTGCCAGTATATGGGATCCTCAAGAGATAAATTTGATTTCGGAATTATATCGAGTTCAGCGGAGGGGGGCTGAATTTGTCAAAAATTGTTATAACCAACGCAGTAGTGTAGCTACTTTGCTAGAAAATTTAGGCTGGGATTCCCTTACACAGTGGTGTTTACAATATAGATTAAACTTATTAAAAACATTTAAGGATGGGTCCTTTTCCGATGACATCAAGGACATAATACGAACCCCAACGTATTACGGGCGGAGGGATCACGAATGTACGATTAGAGAGATTGACTGCAGGACAGACAGATTTAAATGGTCATTTTTTCCGAGAACAGTAAGAGACCAGAATGCTTGTAATCGAAATCCCCCAGGAGCCGGCTCGACATAATAAGTATTAACCTACAAGGTAGCGACTGAGCAGGGTTATACGCTTATATTTATATTTTTATTATATATATATATATATTTTTTTTTTGCAGGTTCCCCTTACCTTTCCCCATCCATTTGAAAAACCCTAATCCCCTCATCCCTTACCCTTTCCTCCTGGTGCTGCACCCCCTGCCACACACCTTTTTGGTGGCTTGCAGGGTATTAATGTAGATGTAGATGTATCATTACGACAAAAACGTGGTTTGTTGAGCATAGATGTACGGGTTTTAGATGCAGAGAAATGAAAGATTAAAATATTTTCAAATTATGCATCTGCAGTGCGAATATAATCAGAAAATTCCATAATTGATAATGAATATAAGTTTATTGAAATAAATAAATTTCTATCCAAAACTCATTTTGAGTTAGACTTTTTTATCGTTAAGTTTAATGGCCTAAAAAGGGTGCTTTGCATCAGATCTCCTCGACAATATATTCTCCGAGTTAGTTTTCCTGTTCCTCATGCTTGCCCATTAATAAACACATATAACGACATCCCGTAAATTTTGAAAAATACTTTTAATTTACACATTCTTGGTATTTTTTCAAAGCCACTACGCATGGGAAAAAATTCAAGACGGGGTTATGATTCGTTACTGTTGAATCTGAGTTCATACTATTCATAGAAAACTTGTCTGCTAGCATAAGAACGCAGACAGCATTTCTTGAAGAATAATAAATATTTGGTAGGTATGGCCACCCTCGCCAATGCTGGTAGATAATCCTTAGTTCCTTCACAAAATGCATTTTTCAGCATTTCAAAATTCCAGCAAGAGTAAGCACTACGTCCTATTGATTAGAGCATAGTTAGCTCACTCAACTCAACTTTCTATCCACGCTAAATTTTCAATTTAATATTGATTATATTGAATTAGTGGCCTAGGATGAATGCCTATATCTATTTTTTTAATTAAGTCAAAAGGCTGTAGCCCTTAGAGGTAAACGATATCTGGATGTATTACAAATACATGTTTACAATGATGGATTTAAGGTCAACGTACATTCATGCGTACCCGTCATCCTATTCCCTTTCAGAAGCCTGATTAGAAGACGTATTCATATTCTTTTGAAAAATTAGACATTTTTTCATACATACTCTTCGGTTTCTGAGACATATTCCGTAGGTTGAGAGTTTTTCCAGATTTGGCTGGCCCCAGCTTCTCCGAACATTTACTATTCTCTCTGGTATGACTTACCACACGAATATTTTTCCTGGTTCTCTAAATGCTAAACCTCACATTTATTTCCTTCATGTGTGCCTGAAGGACAGGGTTTTTATCCAAACAAAATTGCCTTTAGGACCTTAAGAATCTCATAAATCAAGTTTTGAAGGAAATGAACAGATGTTGAGAAGGCGCATCCAGTAATGCAGGCGCCAGATCTACGTGAAAGAATATATTTACGGTTAAAAACTGAGAAGATTTTTTATCAATAAGGTTTTCAAAAAGGGTTAATCGCAAATAAACTTGTAGAACCCTAAATAATTTGCTCCAGCTGAGATTTCAAAAAAGGATCAAATAGAAATTCCAAGCGGTTTATAATCGGTGAGCTTTGGTTCTGATAATTTTCACTAAAAGGATTGAGGTAATCGTTTACTCACTCAATTGTAATTCCTACAGTGCTAGATAGGTACGTAAAGGATGTAAGATTATCATGCTAAATATGTAAACAAACTATATATTTTAACTCAAAACTATTGGCTAAACGTGGACTCATTGCTAAATGCACTCATTCGCACGAAACATTGCTTGGATATAGTTTTTACAGTTCCCCGTAGTTTTTGAATCATCTATCCACCAAAAAAACATCAAAATATAGTATGTAGCAAAAGAAAATGAAAATGACTTTTATGGAAGTGTAAGCACTTCTAAAATGCAACAATTACAAAGTGTAAAAATCATTCGCCTTGACCGGGATCCGAATGTGGATCACGGTCGAGTGCTTTAACCAGTTAAGCTATCGAGGCATCCTCCTAAACTCTGAAATTTTGAAGTATCCGGGTTCGAATCCCGATAAAGGCGAATGATTTTTACACTCTAAAATTTTTGCATTGGAATGTATATTAGCGGATGACTCCGTTAAATATTACTGTTGCGGAATCTCCCGTAGTTTCTTTGGAACATCTAAAATGAAAAAATAACTATAATAGTCTACAAAGTACTTTTTTAATTCAAAGTTAATTAGTTTAAGTAAAAACGGGAAAGCTCAGGAAAGCACTCCCAATGAAAGGTGTCACTAGAGCAGGTAAAACATTTGATTAATGCCTACTTGGAAGTGTTTTGGATGAATGTTATTGGAGTAAGGATAATAATAAAAGAATTGGGATAGTTAATAAAGCTTTTGCAAAGAAGAGGGGGCTACTGGCGAGAGACTTGAATTCAAATGTAAAAAAGATAAGGCTAGTCAAAACTTTCAAATGGAGCGCAACTTTGTACAACTTTGAAACGTCGTCGTAGAAGGAAGAGTATTGTTAGAGAGTGTATACTTTGGTCCCGGTGAAGGATAAACAAATTAGTGGACTGAACGAAAAAATAAATTAAAAAGAATATAACCAAGAATTAAAAGAGGAGACCCCTATGCACGATAGGGGGATAAAAAGACACAGGGAGAAATTCGGACAAAGATGGAAATGTATGCCAGGTGTGGGAATTAAGTGGCGAGGGCTGAAAGTGGGTTCGAGAGGAGAACATTTTGAGGGAGGGAAAGATTTTAGGCCAATAAATGAGAGGTAGACGATATGGTTTTAAAAATGGTTAATTTAATATAGGTTTTGAGGGTATTCAGTCATGATAGGAGGGCTGGGATGAGCAGCAGTGGTTCTCAGTTGATAGCAAAGTCCATGAAAAACTTACCTTAACCGGTAGACTGCTCTTAACTCTATCAGTAATAAATATGGACGAGACAAGAATAAAAATCAACGTAAACATTTTGGTAATCACACTTATAAAACTTATACATCCAAGCGACTATGGGATTAAAGACACATTTCATACAGGGGAAAGGCAAAAAAAGCAAAGAAATATATATATATGTATGGCCATTAGAGATAAGTTAATTTCCACGGAAAAGGTATACCAATATCTTTCTTATCAATGTCGTTTTGAGAGTGGTCTCGTTGAAACTCATGTTTAACGTTCAAAAATAAGACAGGATATAGCAGATAATATTCTCAGCAATTTACTGATGACCTGATGCTCTAGAATCAAGGTTATTTATTGAATTACTCCCTTAGCGAAGAAATCCTTTCTTAAGTGTAGTGGGGAAATTCAGCACTACTTGATCCTGCTCCAACTTCCAACCAATCTTTTTTCACCGATACTGACGATCTATGGGAATTCCCATGTAATTACAAATTCGCTTGGTATAGGATACTGCATTATTCATAGATCGTCCTTGTTTTCTACTAGAAACGCCTCTCAACCTCAGGGTCTTATATTACATTGCTGCATTTTCAATTTTTTGGTTCGGAAGCGGAAACCATTAGTTACTGGAAGGACGGATGCCCACATTCCAATAAAAACAACAAGGAAAACAATAGCCTGGTATCTAGGAGAGGGATTAAGATCGGAATGGTGTCTATATACTTCGACATTTAATCTGTCTGTCTTCGACATTTAATATCTGTAGGGCGCTTAGGAGTTACTTCAAATGTAATTACATACGACACTCTCACTTTTACCAAGTGTCATCCGCAGATCGCGCGCAACGCTTTGAAAAATGACTAAAATAAAAAAATCAACGAATCAGAGTTGATTAAAAAACGTGAACAATTACTCCAACTCTGAAAAAAGTTAGTTGCATTTGCACGATTTTCAATTGATTTTTATGTTATTTTCATGAGCACTATTGTATTAAGAAGCCATCAATAATACCCTGAACCTTCACACATGTATAACTGTCTCGTAAACTTGCGAATGCCCCATCAATTTTTTTCAGAATTTATATTACAACAATGTCGGCGGTCTTAGCTTTCGTTTTAGTTAACTAAACAAACGATCACAATATGTTCCCTCTATCGATCATCTTGTGACTTAAACCTTGAGCCGATTTATACTTTTTTACAAATATTAGCTCTGTAGCAATGCCTGGCAAAGAGCTCGGTTTTTTTTCTTTATATGACATCATTTCACACGCTTTTATTCCATGCCCTACGGAATCGAGTCTAGTTTTAGGCTAAATAGAAGACGCATAAATGGATTGTTGATGTGAGGTGACCCTATAATAACCCTATCACAGAAAGATAGGTTTTGGATGGGCACAACTGCCAAATATTTCTCTTGTCTTTCCTAACTTAAAAAAACCAACATCAAGCTGTACAACAAGCCTTTCTTCATCTTTGTATTCATCCTACCTCCCTTCATCCCGTCTTAAACCCCTATTCTACAATATTTTTGCTCCTTCTTCGTTTGCCCAATATTCTCCGGAATTTCAGTCTTCAACATCCCATCGCCATTCGATATGCTTTACATTCATTTGTTCTGTCTCCTTAGAATTTTTCACAGCAATATCCTCTCCTCCACCAGAATTCATTCCTAGCATCTCCTCATTAGTTTAACTTTGAATCCAATTTACCCTCTCGATCCTTCTCCACCCCCGCATTTCCCAAATCTACGCCCGTCATCCTGCATCAATGACCATGTTTCCGCGTCGTGCTTACATGTAACTACGCTCCATATCATAGTTTTTCCTTTTAGCGTTTTCTTAGCATCCTTACTCAATGTCCTTGTCATCAATTCTCTTCTGTTTTTGAAAGCCTCTTTGCCTAGATCATTTTTTCTCCTTACGTCTCTAATACTTTGACCATTTTGGTCCAAAACACTTCCGAGATACGTAACCTGTTCCACCTGCTCTAGTTTTTGCCCTTCTATTTCAACATTTAACTTAGCCTTTCTCTTTCTGGAAAACTGCATTGCCTTTGTTTTATTTACGTTTGATCTTATCCCAAATCTATCGCACTGAATTTGCAATGTACTCAGCAAAGCTTGCAACCCCTTGGCTGACTGGAAATCTTTTAGGTTGTGGATTAGCCCCATGTCTCTCCAATCTATTCCTTTTTTGTCCAATATACTCATGAGTTTTTCTCAATTCACTCTATCAAACGCCTTTCCGAAATCTGTGAAACTGGGAAATACGTCCTGATTGTATTGTATATTCCTCCCGATTAGTAATCTTATTGCCGCTAAGGCATCGCGCTTGCCTCTCCCCTTCTTAAACTCAAACTGGTAATCCCCTAAGTAATCAGTTGCCCTATTCTCTATCCTTTTGTTTATGATCCTTAGAACAGCTTTAGCTGCGTGGGATATCAAACTTATCGTCCTGTAGTCCTCATATGATGTAGCCTTTACCTTTCTCGGAATAGGAACTACAACTGATCTCACAAAGTCTTCCGGCCAGATTCCTTCCTCATAGATACTACGAATCAGTTCATAGTGGCTCTCCCTCTGACATCTTGTAAAATCTTTCAGTTGTTCCGCAGAAATATTGTCTACCCCCACGGTCTTATTTAATTTCATCCCCCGTAATGCCCTTTCTATCTCATCGTCGAGTATGCCTGGACCGAAGCTATCTTCCTCTGCGTCATATTCCATTTCTCTGTCCAACCTTGTTGGCCTAAGTTCTTGATATTCATTTCTTCAAAATATTCCTTCCATCTCTCTTGGATCTTTTCTGTGTCAACTATTATCTTACCCGACTTTTCTCTAACTTTTAGCATAGATCTCCCCTTTCTAATTCCCGATAGTGATTTAACCTTGCTTAATAGCGCCCCAATTTCACCCTTCCTCTGCAAACTTTCCATATCCTACCGTACTGTTTTCCGTACTGTTTTCCACCATACTACTTATGCTATATTTTTTCACATGCCAATTAATTATCAATTGTATGATTTGTATTTCCTTCTGCCTAAAACTGTATTCAAATTTTTCCATTTAATTTTCTCTTCAATTTTTCTAACCATCTAATCCATGATCCATGGTTTCCCTGTTCTTTTCCTTTTAACATTTGCTATAGTTCTTTTATTGCTTTCGATATCCCTTTTTTGATAAATTTTCATTTTTCCTCGCTAGGACTCAGCTCTTTTCCCTTATTCATGACATTCTCTACACCCTGCTGATACTTCTTCCTTGTCAATCTATTTAATGCTTCTACATTCCATTTACTAACCCACCGCCCCTGCCTTATCTTTATGAAACGGACGCTATACTTCATAACAACTGAGTTGTTATCAGAGTCTGCATCCGCTCCCGTGAAGCTGTGCGATTTTATGACACTATTTCTGAACCTGTGCCTAGCCAGAATATAATCTAACTGATACCTTCTTGAGAAACCTGGCATTTTCGTGGAGATGTAGGCCTTTTGTGGTGTTTAAACCAAGTATTGGTGATGACTAACCTCTATCTCCTGCAGAAATCGCTTGATTTGGGCTGCAAAGGCGTCTGACCCAGGGTGGGGTCAGACGCCTTTGCAGCCGCCCCACTGAGGAACAAACGCTGCGTGGACTACCTTTCGTCTGGCTCCGAACCTTTGACCTGTCTGGCATGGGTGACCCTACCCGGATCAATTTTCATTGCTTCCACCAGCACAGCTCTAGCGGTCATCGTAACCCCCCAGCTCTTCCTCCGCGTCAAGGTTGTAGTCTATGGGAGGGATGCAAATGCGTATCACTTTAAACACGTTTGCCAGTATTTAGATGAAACTGCCTCAAAAATGAAAAAAGAAAATTTTTGAAATGCAAAAAGAAAAGGATGACTACGCACTTTTTGCTAAATATTCACGAACGAAAAATCCGGGACGTTTACATGCTTTCGAAGATCAGCTGCGAATAAAAGGATGAGATTTGCTCCGAAGAATTCAGAATTCGCTCTAATCGGCTCCTAAAAATGGAAAAATGGGATTAAATTTGTTTTGGAATTCAGTGAAACGAAAACAAAGGTTTTTCAAAGTAGACTTCAACTTTTACTTTAGTTAACAGACAGCAATGTAATGCATATTAGGTTCATTTCAAACTTCTCTCGATCACAAATTGGCGTTTCCAACCAATTATTTTGTCGAGCGAATTTGTAACTCAGGAATTACGAGTACATTTCCTGTACCCTCTCTCCCCCGTTGAATGCGCTATGGACAAATCAATTCAACATAAATTCGATGGAAGCTATTATAAGTGAAATAATGCTGCCCAATAAATGACTTTTTGGTGGATACCGTCAATTTTATGGGTAACAATGGTTATTTCCTCATGCTTAAACATCTGTTTCACTGATTGAGTATTTTTATGGTATATTTCGACAACAATTGCACTTTTCTAGCAGAAACGATGTTTTAAAAATGATACTGACTCTGCTCGGTCATAAAACATAGTAAAAGCTGTAGCATAATTATTGGATTAATAAAATAAAGACTGCGCTACACGCAGAAATTTAATTAATCTTGAGAGATAGACTCAAGTACTTGGCTTAGAGACGACGTATTAACATTCAACTTTCATCTATTGCCTTCTTTTTTCATGCTTATTTAAAATCACCAGCTAGTTAGTTTTTGTTAATATGAGTCCCTTATCGAAATCGAGGTCTCTATCTTGAATCATCAAGTTCTGCTGATCTTTAACTCTTCCTTGCGTAAAAATATGATATTCGCACATCAACATTTAATCACGAGCAGTGGGGAAGAATCGTCGATTTACACAATCCGCCGCTCTTGATTCAATACGGGTTATGTTCATTATAGAACGAATTTCGCACTTTTAATCTTATAAAAAATCTTTCAAGTTTTGACTCTAGAATTGTGTCATTGCCAGTGTAGAAGATGAATGGCCACAAATATTCACTACTTACCCCAACAGCTCGAAAGTTTTTATGCCAAATGTTGGTGACTTCAAGGGACAATACTGTTTAGAGGATGAGCGATATACTTCCGTAAAATCATATCCTCATCAATAGAAACCTCTCTTTGCTGTAAATACAGCTGGAAATTTTAAGTGAGATAATACTGGAATAAATCTTCTGTAGCCTTGGTGATCCTTGACCCTCGGTCTTATGTTATTTTCTGTGAAATAGATAAATTCAAGAAGAATTCAAAATTTAACTTTTGCTTTGATATTCCCAAAATCTGGTGTCAATGTGATTCTTCTATTGCTAAAGCATGATCGGCATGTTGGCTTCTGAAAATTGCTTGTCAGAAAAAAATATAATACCTTACACATTTCTTCCTCTTTCATTAATTTTGAGAATATTAGTAAAGTTTAAGGTGATGCGACTCTACCACATGACTGAATATATTGTAAAGTGTGCCTCCATTTTTAGGCCCTCAAATACAATTTAAATTCTTACAACTATCAGCGTCCTATGTCACTCATAGGAGAAATGATCACCTTATCCTCATTTTCATCACCACCGGCGTAAATCATGTCAATTTTCAATTGGCCATGAGCCTCATTTTCACTATCGCTAACGAGGGACGAGGCATCACCCGATTCACTGCCTACCATCACTTTATTATTCGACAAGAATGACCTTTTCCTGGATGACTTTGCGACTTCCATGGGATGGGAGAGGGAATCATAATTAATTTATTTTTCAGTGTGATGAAAATCACATTCCTATGCCTATTTTTTACTGACTGAATTTAATTAAGGTTCACTGCAATGGAAACTGAACGGAAATAACGTTTCCGTCTCGGACGTATACTGCCGCAGGGCTGCGAGTCCTGAATTATGCCGATCTAAAGGTCCGTCCATTCACTCACGAAAGTCTCAGTTGAGAGAGACACCCTGAAACACAGATTTAGGACGTTTTCGAATGGCATATTGAGTGTTATCCCCAATGCGCTTATGCCCCACTGCATTACCCTCCGTAAGTGATTACTGGAAATTGGATCACATAGTTGTTCTTCGAGCTACCTTTAGCTTTCAGTCAGAACGTAAGATAAGAGAAAACAGTGATTACAATGGAGTGGGAAGACTTTATTACAAGGAAGTATTGACTTTGTTTTACACAGAGAAACAACGAAATTAATGCATGCGTTAACTCGATTAAGAAATAAGGCACATAACAATACACATTTAGAAATAGTGTATTTCAATAACATATAATTTAATGATGATTGAAGTAATACCGTATTCATCTGCATCTACATCAATACCCTGCGAGCCACCAAAAAGGTGTTTGGCAGGGGGTGCAGCACCGAGAGGAAAGGGTAAGGGATGACGGGGTTAGGGTTTTTCAAATTGATGGGGAAAGGTGGGGGGAACCTGCAAAAAATATATATAAATATACTAGTATAACCATGCAAAGTCGCAAACTTGTAGGTTATTACTTATTATGTCGAGCCCACTAGTGGGGGATTTCGATTACAAGCATTCTGGTTTCTTATTGGTCTTGGAAAAAATGACCATTTAAACCTGTCAGTCTTGAAGTCTATCTCTCTAATCTTATATTCGTTTTCCCTCCGCCCGTAATACGTTGGGGTTCGTATTATGTTCTTGATGTCATCGGAAAAGGACCCATCTTTAAATATTTTAATAAGTTTAATATATATTGTAAACGCCGCTGTGTAAGGGAATCCCAGCCTAAATTTTCTAGCAAAGTAGTTACGCTACTGCGTTGGTCATAACAATTTTTGACAAATCCAGCCCCCCTCCGCTGAACTCGATCTAATTCCGAAATCAGCACGACCGCATATTTCTCGTATGTGCTTTCCCCAGAACGGATCGTGGGTAATTGTTCCAAGTATTTAAAGGAAGCTACCCTCGCGATTTCTTTTTGTTTCACTTCGCGTTGGAAGGCGTTGAAGGGTTAATTGGATAATTTTAACTACAGGCGAATTTATGCTCCTCATCTTTAGGACTCATAGTCACTCTCGTGTAAATAGTCTACCTGGGGTCACACACTCAGCGAATTAAAGTTAGTCGGGATATAGCCACAATACCGTAATAATCGTAAAATAATTCACATAAAAACATTTAATTAGTATTGCATAAATCACTTTATATACTGAGCTACTGTATGAAATTGTTTATTAATGCTGCAATATTGGTATTAAATGTAACATTGTTGGATTACTCTACTCTTGAGATAAATTTTATCGTCTAAGGTGAATTTTTTAAGATTTTAAAAGGGGACATTAAGACTAGCGTGGCAAGGGTGGGGGCATATGCATATTGAGCGGAATGAGGGTAGATGAAATATATGCGGAATCGAAGAACATATCAATTAGTGAAGGGCGTCAGGTTATAGCCACGGGCCGAGGAATGTAGCAACTATTCAGTCTGTTTTCATCCAAAACCGAACTTGTGCGAATGATAGGCTACCAATAAAAAAGCTTAAGCCAGAGAAATCGCGAAAGAAGTTCCGTCAGTGCTTTGCAGAATATCCATTCAGAATCATTTTTTTCAAGTAAATTTTCCCTAGAATCCCAATTGTTCGAAATGACGAGGCAATTCTCCGTCTTTGTTTTTATTTGTAGGGGTGCTGTGGATTTTTTTACCCTGCTCTTTCCATACTTTTCTTTACATAACATGACGAAGGAGAATGAACTATACTCTAAGTTTGTAAATTCACCCAAATAGAGTCCTTTATGATAGTACCTCTAGAGAATAAAACCTTGTATTTCCTGGCCCAGGCCTCGACTAAATCAACGAGACTCTAGACTTGAGTCGAAACCTGACTCTCGGATCTCTCCACTAGTATGACATGGAGTACCACAAAATTACATCTGAAAATATCAAGTTAACCTTTCATTATTTCCCTGTCGCATCGCCCGACGTCAATGTCTCACCCGCTTCGAGGAAGCAAGCAATGCCGGGACCGGAGCCCGGCCCTCTCTCGAGGGCACCCTCCCATCTCCCGGACTGGGCCCCTGGAATAAGGAGAGGACGGGATACCATATGTGAGTTGGGCTCCCCGGAGTGAGAGGCGTGCCTTGCACCAGAGGCAAATGAGGACGGTACGTTGAAAGCGTGTCTCGGTCGGGAGGTGGTGTGGGTTCAACTGTGGCGGGGCTCTAAAGGGGGTAGATGGTGACGGAGCCTCGATGGCCCGTGGACGCGACGATCACCACCGCCCCTCTCCAAGTCCCCTTCATACCAAATGACGGTGACTCCGAAGGGTAGCAAACCGCGGCCGCGCTTCCCGCTTTCTCGGACAAGGTGACGTCTGTATTTATTTTCTCAACCCAACGAAGTTCAAAGCCTTGCTCCGCAGGTCGGACGGTTTCTATATCGGAAGCCACCAGCCTTGCATTGTGAGAAGTATTGGCTTCCTACGAGGAAGTTCCCACTTCTTTAGGGCGTCGAGAAGGAAACTCGAAAGGTCAGTTTGATAGGCAAAGGCAGAGCTTACCTTGTGGCGAGACCTACGGAGTGTAAAAATAGCCGGCTCGAAGTTAGTGGACGCGCTCGGAGGGGTTCCAGTTCCTTCCCCGCGCGGCCGTAAGTTCCCCGAAATATCTCCACGACCGAAAAGAAATGGGCTTCGGCTAAAGAGATCCAGAGGATTCGGTGGTAGTTGGAGCCGGGAATCTCCATTTTGAAGTTCAGTAATCTTTGCAAGCAAGTCACGCCTGCGAGTTTAATTTCGGAGGTACTAATTCAGGCAGAACAGGTTTGGTTTTCTTTGAAGACGATCACCCTCTGAGGAACTTACCAGTTGTTTAGCAAGGTGTACCATTTCCATGGGAGATGGAAATAGTATAGTGACAGAAGCTGGTCACCAGACGCAACTGGAATTTAACAAGCCGCAGTGCATAGAAATAAGTAAGTCCTGTTTTTTATTTTCTAATATTTCCGAGAATAATTGGAGGAATTCCAACAAGAATAAGAGTCGAGGAGGGCACAGGCAAGCTCGCCCCCAAGCTACGCATGCATTCTGCTTCTAGCAAATGGGCCCAGTGGGCGACGCTTTCCTCTGAGCTAGCCTACGTTACAGGGTTCGTCCGGAAAATAAGTGTACTGAGCTCAGGAAAAAAAATTTATTACACTTTTACATATCTTAAGCTAATATTCCTCAAAATAGGACCCTTGTGAGTCGATACACTTGTTCCAGCGGCGTTCCCATTCCTGGAACGCTCCCGCGAAGGCATCATCGGGAACCTCTCGAAGACACGTCGTCACGGCCTCTTTGACGGCGTCCAAAGTCCCGTATCGCGTTCCTTTCAAACTCCTCTTTATCTTCGGGAACAGAAAGAAGTCCGGTGGTGCCAAGTCCGGGCTGTAGGGCGGTTGCGGCAGCGTTGCCACGCCGTGCTTGGCCAAGAAGTCCGACACGACAAGCGCGGTGTGAGACGGCGCATTGTCGTGATGCAGCCGCCAGATGTTTTTGATCGCTCGCCAGATGTTTTTGATCGCTCGCCAGATGTTTTTAAGCTCGTGCACTATTGTTTTTGGCACATTACACTGCTCTGCTATCATCCGAACACTAAGACGACGATCAGAGTTCAGTACATCGCGAACTTTTCGCACATTTTCGTCGGTGAGTGTCGTTGATGGGCGTCCGGGCCGTGGTTCGTCGTCGACCTCTTCTCTGCCCTCCACGAACATCTTGTGCCACCGAAAGATCATGTTTCTGGACATGGCTGACTCCCCGTAAGCCTGGTCAATCATACCGACAGTTTCGGTAGACGATTTCCCAAGCTTGACCGCAAATTTGATGGAATAACGCTGCTCCAAAAACTTCGGCATCGCGTTCCGTGACGTGGGTCGAGCGTGGAGGTTCGCGTTAACAGAGCTCCTCACTACACCACAGCTCAGAGCCAACTGCCTTTTTCAGCGTCGCTTGCCAACATACCCCCCTCCAATCGCAGCCCGTCAGAGCGGTGCTGGGCGCGCCTGGAGCGGCGGGAAAAAATCAGTACACTTATTTTCCGGACAAACCCTGTATGTGTATGCCGAGGTATTTAAAGGACTTCGTTCTCTTTAGCTGTTTCCCATTGATTTTACGTGCCGGGTTTCTTAATATATTTGCTCCAAGGGTCGTGTATTGGCTTTTTTCTAGGGATAACTTCAGTTTGTTACTTTTTGTCCAGGTTTCTAGGATAAGTAGAGTTTTTTCCGCCAACATTTCCAGCTCTTTTCTGCTGTTTCCAGGGATAGTTACTGCGATGTCATCCGCATATGCGATAATATCGCACCTATCCGGGAGTTCTTCTCTTAAAAGCGAATTGGTTAAGAGGTTCCACAAGGTTGGGCCAAGAACCGATTTCTTTTCCTTGTGTTTCCTTTCATAGATATCAATTGGTTTAGAGGTTTTGAAGTGAAGGAATGACGATGATTTTCATAAATATTGGGTCAATATACTACTTGACTTTGCGATTATTCAAGAACAGTGATACGGTGAAAGCGAATAATCTCTTTGGCACTAATTCATTAGTCTCTATAGTGCGATAGTATTAGCTCTTTCATTCTTTATTTGAGAAGTTCTGGAGGGAGGTTCAATTAATATAGACAGCGTGAATTATTGAAGTCAATTTATAATACTCTGGAGCTTAAACTGCAAACTAATTCGTTCTATGTACAGTATATTGTAGTTCGGGTATAACGACTGATGACCCTGCTTAAACGTGTTCCCTTCAGACACCCTGAACAAGAATTGTTCTCCTGATTAGTGAGTGAATATGGCAAAACCTTAGACTCATTTATTACATAATTTTCTTGGAAACGACATGATCAATTTTTTCGAATAACAAATAGGGGTAATTGTTACGGAAGCGGGTCTTTCACAACACAGAAATGTATGAATCAAAGGACACACTGGAACAATTAGTGTGGTTTACTGTAGCTCTCCAACCGAGACCGTTATTCTCTATGAAGAAGGAAGGTATATGAAGGCTCCAATGAAGGCTCTTGGGGCCAATTAAAATATTATTTTTTTAACCTATAATATTTCGCCTCAGTTTGAATGTCGAGCAACTCCAAAGACAATCGATTTAAATTTAGTAAAAAAATATTCATAAGGAACACAATGCAATCGCATTGCTGTCATGGTAACTAAGGTATTGGTGAAGCTAATATCCTCGCAAATGGTGAAGTGATATCTGCCAAGCTCCAAGAAAACGTTCGGGTACTGATTGAAAGTATAATTAATAAGAATAAATTGTTCTATTACGAAAACTCCCCTCTGTCTAAGGGTGAAGAGAAGGAAGTTTACATAAAGCCCCATTGATATACATTGAATGGCCACAGTCAAACTTCCATAAATATTTCAAATTCAAATAGAAGTATTCTCAAACAAAATTTTCTCGTTTGGAGCCCTGATGTGTCAAAATAATACCTGATGATATCAAATAGTGAAAATGGGGTCTATATTATTGCCAAGCTTTAAATTTGCTCACACTGGCGAAAAAGTACCAAAACTGGTCGGAGGAAAGTCTTAATGATTTTGACGACCGAAGCCATTAAGGACTGTGTAGGCCGTGAAAGAGTGGTCCACCAAGAGAAGAGAGTGGCAATTTTACTGCGACTATTGGTAAAAAGTTAGAATATTTATTTTAATAATTTACTTATCTCATTTTAATGGGGGGGGGATTGAGACTACATAATCTCATTCTGCCTTCCGCCACCTAACCCCTCAACATAATAGTAAAGATACATTAGAATATGATAAACTTACACGCAAAGCAATGGTGGATGAAATGATTACGAGGTGCATGGAAGTCCGGTGTGTTCGTGAAACAGAAACCCAAGGGATATGTTATTGTTAAATTGATGAATGGAGGAGAGCTGTAGTGAGGAGTTCACGATAGTTCTTATAAGTGTACACGTCATATAGTTCCTATACCAAGCGTACACTATCGCGTGTCGTGTGCACGCAATAGTTTACACGGCTTATTGGATTCCGACTGTCTGTGTGAAAGAATGATAGTAGGAATGGATATTTGGGGTGGTGTTAGAAGGGATAAAATGCCTTCGGAAAAGAGGTGGGACCAGTTGATAACTCCTGTGATTAAATATGGAGAACACTTGGTAGTTGTGCGCATCGGAAAAGGGTTATTTTGCTGGAAATTGTTGTTTCAGCATAAAGACGATGAAAAGTGTTGAGTAGAGCGAGAAACGAGAGAAGATTGCTGAACACAATCAGAAATAGGAAAACAAATTGTCTTGGACACGTGCTTAGAAGAGACTGCCTCTTGAAGGAGGAATCCTACGGAACGTTGGAAGGATTAGGCAAGAGAGGGAGGAGGAGGGTCAACAAATGGCGGACGATGCGGAAGAGGGTCGTGGGTATGAGGAAACGAAGAGGGCGGCACAGAAAAGGAAAACCTGGCGGAGAAGAGACCTCCATGAACCTGCCAACTACGGCAGATGACCTATGATGATGAAGCTCTTTTGAAAATCGGCAGAACGGCAGGCAAACACGGCAGAATAATGGGTGAGTCTTGTAATAAACGGAACATTGGTAATTTTAGTGTAATGTCTGACACAATTGAAATAGTTTATGGCTTTTGGATTGTTGGTTTTGAGCATCTTTATTATAGTGGTGTCAAGTATGAACGTGAGTTGGCTGTCTTAGATGGTAACTTGGACTACAAGGAGGCTGATGGAAATTAAAATGAGATAGTGGTGATTCCGAATACTGGACAGCGTTCAGGCGTAGATACTGTGAAATGTTGACTTAGTCGGAAGGTCACTAATACTCATTTGTGCAAACTACTCATTGTGTATTCAAAACTAGTTGTGCCGGCGGTTATACAAAGAAAAGAATTGTATCGCACTACAATCGGCATTAGAATTGAATATGTGAATTAAAGATAAGTTAGTTTTTTATGCATACTGGAGAAAGTATTCGGGAAAGATTCGATCAAACCTAATATGCAATGCTGCCTTTTTTAAGGGAATATAAACCTTTCATGTAAGATTTTGGATAAAATCATGTTCTAACTGTAACTAAATTGGTAAGCCTCAACTGATAAAACAATTTGACTCCTTACGCTAAAATAAGACTTCTTCAATTACGCATATTTGCTTCTTGCCTGCCTTCATTCTAACCAGGATTTTCTTTTCTCACGTTTACCTTGTTCTCCTAACGTTCTCTTCTTAACAAAACTGTCTTCAGTATTGCATCACCAATCACAATGCTATTTCAATAACGTTTCCTGCTTTTTTCAATTTCTGCCAGCAACTTCATTTATTACCTATTCGTTTATTTTATATTCAGTCCACCTTACTTTTTCCGTTGTTCTCCACACCCAAATCTCAAAATTCTACTACCTACGCTAATTCTCTTGCCTTAACGTCTAACTTTCCGAGCCGTGTAATACTACAGTCCGATATTTAGACTATTCTCATCATGCAGCCTTGCTCGGGGATGTTGTCATCAACTCCTTCCTCCTCATGAATCTTGTTCTATCTCCTCTTTGCCTAATTCAATACTTCCTCTCCTACCTCCGCTAACTAGATCAGGTTCGCTAAGAAATCTTCCTAAATATGTGAAATTAATTCGTGTTCTAACTCATTTCCTCTCTTTTTAATTTTTAACTTAACGTCCAACTTTTGAGAACCTCATTACCTTTGTTTTTTATTTACATTGAGTGTCATTCCATACGTATAGCACTGATAGACAGAAGGTAATATTGGAAAACAATATAAGAGTGCAATTTAGCTTTATGCCTGATCGTTTTCATCTCTTGGCACCTTGGTTATGCATGGATACGCGAAAGAAAAAGTTTGTACATTCCTGACTTAGGGAAGGCAAATCCCAAAGAAACAGCGGGAGATGCCGCCCAAGGCATCCGACAGAGGAAATAGTATAGGTAGGTGGTGAATGGTTTCGAAAGTAGATGGAATATGTGAGCTGTTATTAAGTGCTATGAAAGCGTTGTGTGGAAATAGCACGGTGGATGAAATTATGAATGGGAGTGACTAGTTTCAAAGATAAATTAATGATAAACAAGGTCACATAATGTCAACGCTGCATTTTAATATTCATACGAGACATGTGTGAGATATCAATGACTGTTTTAGGTCGATGAAATGAATGTATATGATAAGGTATCCGTTTTTAATGTGTAATCTATGTGTTGATGCTGGTCGCAGGCCCAAAAGGGGGAAGAAAGGAAATGAGCATTTTTTATGAGATCGGAAAGAATGCTTGCAAAATGAGTGAGAACGGCATATAACAAAATGAATGTTTGTCTAAATCAACAAAAACGGCATATTATTAAGGTGTGGTTAGGTACGTACTTATTTCCACCTAGGGAGTTAGGTGGAAGGAAGTGAAATGCGGGTAGGCTAGCATAAGAAAAAATTTCGCCTAAAAGGGGCTGGGGCTGCTTTGAGGGATGTTTTTCGCTAAAATTGAGTGGAGCGAGGAATTAGTTGGCTACTCAAAATTACGAAAAAAATTAAGAAAGCAAATAAATAATTAATACAGAATTTTTTATACAACGTGTCACAGAGCAATTTTCGCACATCATTGAGGTATCCACCACAAATTTTATTCGCGAGCGTGAGATCGTTCCAACCAAGGTCAGCGGAATGCGTTATAATGCTACGTCTCGGTGGGGAATCACGGCCGGAGTGTTCAAAACTCATCCCCCATCCTCGAACTGACTAATCTATCTGGGATATCTCGCCTCCCTCTCTATCTGACCACGCCCGTCCACTCCATTTCCCCAGCAATCATGAGTCGCATCCTTCGGCGGCACGTCCGCCTTTGATCCATCACGGCGGTGCACCTCGGGATTCCCGACGGCCAGCTCCGGTGGCCTTCCCGGCGCGCTTCCTCCTCCGCCTCCCTCCCCCAGCCTTCGCCGCGAGGTGGAAGTAGAGCAAGCGGGGGACATCCCAAATGCAGCGGGTGACGCACGCGAGCGGCACACGCGAGAGAGTGGAATGAGTGGTGCCGTGCACGGTCGTGACGACCCCGACCGCGTGCTGCCTACACGCCGGCGGTCCGGCGGGGGGGGGGGGAGGGGGTAAGGGAGTGCCGGACAGCCTCGGTGGCCCGTGCCGGGGAGAGGAAGAGGGGAGGTGTGGTAACGAGCTCTGTTGTCGCCCTTGCGGGGCGTAGAGCACCGCCAGGGCGTACGTAATACTAAGGAATATAATATTCAATGCTTTATACCAAAAAAAAACTCAGAATGATCAAAATCAAACTGAATTTGACTATGCCAAATTGTCTAAAAAATTTCAAGGCCACGAAACCTACGGACAAAATTCTGAACTTTTCGTGATTTGAATAAGAATTTATTGAAGATTATCTGAAAGCTTGACCTGCACAGTTTACTGTAGCACACGCTGCTAAATTTGCGGGCTCCTTAAATGTGTTTCTCACCGTCAGTCACAACTATGTTAATCTATTTTCTTCACGGTAACGTTTCCTGGGGTCCAGGCTCAGACTCCGCGGGGAGATGTTCCAACGCCGAGCAGCGAGTGGCATCACGTGACTTACGATTCGAAATTGGCGATCTTTGTTTACGTCTGGTGTTCTTTTGCATATTTTGGTTTGTGACCCTGTCTTCATTTCTAATCGAATGAAATCGACTGTCGTGGTTCTTTGAAGCAATATAAAGTGGCACATGACGCAATGAGATGCATATTCTACTTCCGAGGGGATGCTCTTTCGACACATTGAAATATGCAATCGCTCATCCTTACGTAATTGGAATAGCAATGAAATTATGGTTTCGGAAAACGGATATATAATAATATGAGTTTCAAAGACCCTCTCGCGAAATTTCGTATCGAGCGTCCTATTATGACCACACGAAAAAGTTCGAATTTTATAGCCAATAAGAATTGATATTCCATGGAAACTGTGAAGAGTAACTAAGGAATACTAGGTTTCGAATAAAATTGATTGTTTTACGTTCCATCTGGCGCATTAATGTTATCATTCTTGCCTTAATATCACACGAATTTATCAAAATTATATTATTTGCATATCACATACCAAAACCATATTTTATATATTTGATCAACAAATTAAAACTTCAAAGTATTTCAAAGGCCAGAAGTTTTTTCAGATATGGGTTTACCATACAGTATTCTTTTGAAATGAATGAAATTGCGGAAATAAAAAAATGAACTCGAGAGTTAACGAGTAAACTCGTTCTTCCTATTTTATCCTCCACAGAAGATTTTATTGGTTATCTTCGGTTGAGAAAGGATTACACTTGTTAGTATTGCGATGTAAATACAAGGGGTTCATCCAAGATCTTTTATGATTGTGATCTTTAATTTTGTCGCTAAAAATTTTTTTTATATTCATAGTCCATATTTATTGTATTCATAATATTCAAACTCAAAGTTCTTGCTTATTTACCCAAATGTATCCATCGACTATTTGAAAATTAGTAGAATTAAAAACGTTACCTAGATATGAAATTTTAACTTAATTTAAAATTTTTCCGATGACCACAATAATGCACTGCTACCATTGCTATAAAAATTTACATTGCAAGAAAGACGCTATTAGTTTTAGAAAGACTTCTTACTTTTAGATATGCGTGCACCAAAATGTACAGCGGTATTAACATCACTTTATTTCCTTTCAATGATCGGCAGCGAGTCAAGATCTACGAAGTTTGGGTTTTTTTTCTGAAACTGTCCAGCATTTCCTAATTGGAGCGTTTATTGAGAAAAAAAGGCAGATGAATGTTGGGAAGATGAAATTTCTTTTCCAACTAGCCGGAATTTATACTCCATAAACAATGTTTTGAAGGCATTCTTTCACTGGACGTAAAGTAAATAGTAATTTTGATATCTTTAACCCTTTGTGTTGAAACTCAAACGGAGGTGTATTATAGCTGAGTAATCTTTGGAATGGAACTTGCACTGAAACCTTGAAGTCTTAGTTAGGCAATGAGAACATGTAATTCGAACTCCAATAATCACAAATAATACCTACAATATAGACACTTACCCTGTTAATACTATCTATCTATGAGTGACCTAATTCAAATAATTTGTGACGAGTGATTTTCAATAAGCGGCATCATACGTATATAAGCTCGGCAACGAACGATTTTACATGTTTTTTTAAGGTAATCTACCGGTTAAGGTAGGTTTTCGGATGGACACAACTACCAAACAAATATTTTATTACTCCTAACAAAACACAAAATCCATCATCCTACTCTATATCAGGTCCCTCTTCATCTCTGAGTACTTTCTTCCTCCCTTCATCCCGTCCAACATCCCTATCCTGTTCCTTCCCTTTCCTCTTTTGCCCAACATTCTACCCTCTATCACAGTCTTCAACATCCCACTGTCGGTCAACACCCCCTTCATCCACTTTTCCTGCCTCCATAGGATTGCTCCCAACAAACCCCTCTCTTCGCCCACCATACCAAGTACTTCCTCATTTGTTTTCTTCTCTGTCCATTTCACCTTCTCCATTCTTCTCCACACCCACATTTCAAAAGCCTCCAGTCTACGTCTATCCTCCTGCTTCAATGACCACGTTTCCGCGCCGTACATAGCTACGCTCCATATCAAAGTTTTTACGAGTCTTTTCTTAACATCCTTACTCAGAGTCCCCGTCATCAACTCCCTCCTCTTTGTGAAAGCCTCTTTGCCCAGCGCAATTCTTCTCCTTACGTCCCTACTACTTTGACCGTGTTGGTCCAAAACACTACCGAGATACGTAAACTGTTCTACCTGCTCTAGTTTTTGCCCTCCTATTTTAATGCTAAGCTTGGCCTTTTTCTTTCTAGAAAATCGCATAACCTTTGTTTTCTTAATAATGATTCTCATCCCATAGCTGTCGCACTGAATTTCCAATTCACTCAGCAATGCTTGCAGCCCCTTGGCTGACTGACAAACTAAAGCTTGGTCATCAGCAAACCTAACTGATTTTACGAATTCCCCGCCCACTTTCATTCCTACCTCGAGTTCTTCCCATGCCTCTTTGATCATTTCCTCTGCATACAGGTTGAACAGCAACGGTGATAATGGGCAACCCTGCCTTACACCCCTTCCTAACACTGCCCATCCTGACTCCCCGTTTCCCACCCGCACCTGAGCAGTCTGAGACATGTACAGGTTGCGGATTAGCCTCCTTTCCCTCCAATCTATTCCTATTTTCTGCAATATACTCATTAGTTTTTCCCAATTCACTCTATCAAACGCTTTTTCGAAATCTACGAAACAGGCAAATACCTCCTGGTTGTGTTCTATATTCCTCTCGATTAATAATCTCATTACTGCAATGGCATCACGCGTACCTCTCCCCTTCCTAAACCCAAACTGATCATCCCCTAAGTAATCATTTGCCCTACTCTCTATCCTTTTGTTTATGATCCTGAGAACAACTTTAGCTGCGTGGGATATCAAACTTATCGTCCTGTAGTCCTCACGTGACATGACGTGGCCTTTACCTTTTTCGGAATAGGAACTAAAACTGATCTCACAAAGTCTTCCGGCCAGATTCCCTCCTCATAAATACTACGGATCAGCCCATATAGCCTCTTCCTCCCACATTTTCCTAAGCATTTTAAAAGTTCCACGGGGATGTTATCTACCCCCACGGCCTTATTTAGTTTCATCTCCCTTAATTCCCTTTCTATCTCATTGTCTAGTATGCCTGGACCTAAGCTGTCCTCCTCTACGTCATATTCTTTTTCAATACCTAACTTTGTTGGTCTGAGTTCTTTACCATACAGTTCTTCTATATACTCCTTCCATCTCTCTTGGATCTTTCCTGCGTCAACTATTACCTTACCCGCCTTATCTCTAACTGTTAGCATAGCTCTTCCTTTCTTACTTCCCGATAACGATTTAACTTTGCTGTACAGCGCACCGATTTCACCCTTCCTCTGCAGACTTTCCATATCCTCGCACTGCATCTTCCACCAATCTTCTTTTGCTTTATTTGTTGCCCGCCTCAATTTATTGTTCAATTCTTTGTACTTCATTTTGCCTAATTCTGTATTTATATTCTTCCATTTTCGCCGCTCATCCATCTTTGTAATCATCTCATCCGTGATCCATGGTTTCCTAGTCCTTTTAGCGTTAACGGTTCCAATAGTGTCTTTTGCGGCTTTAGACAACCCTTTCTTGATCATTTCCCATTTTTCTTCGATAGTACTAAGCCCTTTACCATCCTCCATGATTTTCTCTACCGCCTCTTTGTATTCCTTCCTTTTCAACCTATTTAATGCTTCTACATTTCATTTTATAACTCGCCGCCCCTGCCTTATCTTCTTGAAACGTACGCTACATTTCATAACAACTAAATTGTGGTCTGAGTCCGCATCCGCTCCCGGGAAGCTGTGCGAATTGATAAGACTGTTCCTAAACCTGTGTCTAACCAGGATATAATCTAGCTGATACCTTTCTGAGTCACCTGGCATTTTCCATGTATACCTGCGTCTTTTGTGGTGTCTAAACCAAGTGTTGGTGATGACTAACCCCTGTCTCCTGCAGAACTCAACTGCTTTCTCCCCGCGGTCATTCCTCGTGCCTAAACCGTAGTCCCCCACCTCATCACCATCTCTTCCTTCGCCTACCGTCGCATTCCAATCCCCCATCACTATCAAATGTTTCCCTGCATGAACACACGCGATCATGTCCTCTAACTGATCGTATATCCTATCGACCTCTTCTTCCTTATGGTTGCTCGGTGGCATGTATACCTGAATAATAACTAAGTTCGTCGGTTCTGCTTTTATCTCCACTAGTAGTATTCTATCCGTTACCTGCTCTATGTTGACTACGCTTCTTCCTACCTCTTCATTTAATACTATGGCAACCCCTCGTTGGCTCTCGTCCCCGCCGCTGTATATTATTCTATACTCATCACTCCAGTAATCCCCGCTATCTTTCCATCTCACCTCGCATAGACCTAAAATTTCTATATTTCCCCTTTCCATCTCTCGCTTAACATTCTCCAATTTCCCTGTCCTCATCATTGTCCTAACATTCCACGTTCCTATTCTAACTAATTTGGTCTTCTTCTCCTGCGTCTTCTGTCCTGCTGCTGCTGGTTTTCCCTTGCAAGGGTTTCGTGGGATGACGACCGCGGAAGCCTTGCCTCCCCCGCTGCCGGGCACGACACACGGCCGATTGGGCCGAGCCCCGTGGTTGCCAGGACTCAAAATATCTCTATTGTCCATCATATTTTTTTAGGGAATGATAATTGAGGTGGTTTCCCGTTGCCTTCCTCAATAGTGTTTTTAACGTGACACCATCACTTACTGGCCGCCCCACTGGGGTCAGACGCCATTGCAGCCGCCTCACTGAGGAACAGACGCTGCGTGGACTACCTTTCGTCTCCCTATGGTTTAATTGTAACAAATCTTATTGCGTGGAAAAGATGAATACGCCCGGCCAAACAGGAGCAACTGTAGTGTTGAAATGTTCCAGGGGATTCGGAGAGCGTAAATGAAGGGAACTGAAGACTGACCGTTTGAAATGTGAGACGTTGAAGAGGTGGTCCATGAAATACCCCGTGGAAGGGTTTAATTATTGGGCAAGAAATGAGTCACAGGCCTCCGGAGCCGTGAATTGTGGCCACAGTCAAAGTGAGTGGATGAAATTAATGACTGGGAACCAACGATACGAGTCACAAATGAAAGGGAGGTACGGGAGAGAGCCATTAGGCCTGTTAAGAGTTTCCAAGTAATAATCTATCAAACAATAGATACTTTATTTCAATCACACTCATCAGATCACTAGGATTTTAAAGGGGTTTAGCCTGGAATAAAGTACGAGGCAAGTTACATAAGGACGCTCATCAAGAAGGCCTAACAAACTATTGGATATTTAGATAATTACCGTCTCCACCAATCTGGGTAGTCCGATATTATATCGGAATTTTACCTAAAGGCATACATTGACCGATCGGTTTCTTCTCCCAGCTCCCCTTTCCCAAAACATGAATAATACCGAAATTCTTTGAAATTGAATTTTATGCTTGGTTATGACTCCGACATTAGTCAAATGATTTGAACAGTAAAATTGGTTCACATGAAAAGAAAGTTACAATTAATTTTTATGAAACTACTTTCTACCCTTCAATAATTATTAATTGGTAGTGACTGCCCTTAAAAATGTTACCCAGAAAACTGGACCAAAATAATTACAGGAAGTCGGCTTCCACTGTCCTTCTCTGGCTAACAGGTCAGCATCTCATGTACGGCTACGAAAACCCATCTGCCATCATTTCCCGAGCACGTGAACGCATTAGATATAGTAATTAAATTATCATCCGAATGATATGCTCAGCTTCCTTCACACTCAAGCTAACCTTCACACTTAAATGGACCCCTACACTTCACCTATGAAAATATGAAACGGCGTCCTTTTATTTCCTCTTGTGTGCATTGTTGTAAGACACAAAATTTCGTGAAGGAATCGTGGCACCTCGGACCCTTCCCACTAGGAATGAAAACGATCTGTGTTGAAACAGTCACTGCTCGGCTCCCATCCCCCGGGATATAGAGCATTACAAAATATTAACCGTTTCCCTCGAGATTCTAGCGGTATCCCCCATCCCGTCTCTATTACGCGATACAATGTGTCGGAGGGGCCGTAATAGTCGCCCGTCATCGCTACTGGGAGTGAGACGTGGGCTTCCGCGCGCCTCGGCGGGGAATCGTGACTTCCGTCGGCTTCGGTGAAACGCTTCGAATGGAGTGAGAGGCGGGAGTTGGAGGGGGGGGGGGTGCGTCGTTGACGAGCGGCAGGAAAAGTGTGAGGATTCCAGAGGAAGAGGAGGGAGGGAAGGTGAGGGAGAGAGAGAAGGGATGAGGGAAAATATTAAACGTCCACGAATCGTTAATGCCACGGGAAACGCGGTGAGGTGGCTCTCGAGTTTACGAGGGGGAAGAGAGGTGGAGATTTCCCGACACCCCATCCCATCACTACCTCCCATCCCCCCGGATGTCTCTCCCCTCCCTCCTGTTCTCGTCTCTTATTTATCTTTTTTCGCCGCGAAAGGAATAAGGAAAATGAAAAAGCAAAAAAAGAAAGCCAATGGGTTCCGTGTAACGTCCGAATGCTGGTACGTGGTTTACAGGGTCCTCGCAAAGGCCCTTCGAAAGATGAGGGTTCACGCGACGTCGACCCTGTAACCTTCCGGCGGTCCCTCCGATATCCACTCTTCCTCTCCAGGGGTCCTGCGCCAAGGGACGTCGTTCACATCTTCTCGGCCCTCTGAGAACATTTTGTACCACCGATAAACGTTGCTTCGGTCCATAATAGCTTCTCCATATGCCACCCTCAACATTCGGAATGCGTCTGCGCACTTAATATCGTTTTTCACACAAAATTTAATACAGATTCTATGATCCACTTTCTATGATGCAAAAATCGAATACAAGCCAAAATACGTCCAAGCAAAATACCTGTAGCTGTCAACTGAGCATTCAAAATGGCCGAAATTTTCGGCATACGTGAGAGGCATAAGTACTAACATAACGCCACAAAAAAATCGAAAATCAAATATACGTAACCCGCGAAAATTAAAAATTCGCGATACTTTTGGAACATTCCTCGTTTATTATCACCGTCATGGAGCCCGAATGCTGAGCAATAGCTTCTCATTTTTTTAAAGGTGTTTCCAGCTAACTTAAAAGATTCTGTCGAATTAGTTTCATTCTTCAGCAAAAATTAGTGCCAGGTTTTTTCAAAATTTTTCCAGAATAGGAGAGACTTTTTGATTATCAATTCACATAGTCCACTTTGGATTTAAGGCTGCTTTTGCTCATTTTATATTAATTTAAGCAGTCCTAGTCTTTTCCTGTCTCGCAATATTTGACTCTTCAATCGTCCCATTGTCTGTGAGAATGAGGAATAATCACTAATATTCATTACTAACTCCAACAGCTCGAAAGTTTTGATGCCAAATCTTGATGAATTCAAGGGACAAGACTGTTTGGAGGATACTCCATCCTTCCATAAAGTCGTAGACTCATTAATATCTGTATTTGGTAAATACAGATGGAATTTTTTTCAGGTGAGATATTCCTGGAAAAAAATCTTGTGTAGTTTTCGCTATACTTGATACTTGTCCTTATTTCTTTTTCTGTCAAATGGAGAAATATACAAGGAACTTTGAAACAAAATTTTTATATCACATCCCCAAAATTTTTTGTCTATATGATTTACTAAAAATGATCCGTGAGTGAGTTTCCGAGCAACGTCTATTAGCATTAACAAACCTGACACGAAGCACATTTCTTCCTCTGCACTGATTTCAAGGATATTGGCAGAGATTACGGTGATGCCACTCCAACACATGACTGAACACATTAAACGGCGTATTAATTTGTTCCATCTTCGATTGTTTTAACAAAATGAGAAACGAAATTCATTTCAGAAATAACAACAATATCTATCAAATTCTGTGCCTATATTTGGAGGCCCGCAAATGCAATTTAAATTCTTACGACACTCGACGTAATATGTCACTCCCAGGAAAAATTATCACTTCATCCTCATTTTTATCACCACCGGCATTACTTTTTACTGACTGAATTAAATCAGGTTAGCTTCAATGGAAACTAAACGAAAATAATTTTCCGCATCGAATGTACCATACACTGCCGCATGGCTCTGAGACCCAAGGTACCGGCATAAAGCTGGGAAGAATAAGCAACTGATAGACACAAGGTTTATAATAGGTAACATGTATCTATTGCCTACTATAAACCCAGTTCAAATCATAGTCCCAATTTGCACATCTACTGTCAACATTGACTTTTGATTTTAACTCGGCGATTTTAACCTTATAGCGAAGAACGTCCTCCTTCCTACCGTTCAAAGATCTCCTTTGCAAACGAAAGTTTTCTCGTTGACTTTTGATTTTAACTCGGCGATTTTAACCTTATAGCGAAGAACGTCCTCCTTCCTACCGTTCAAAGATCTCCTTTGCAAACGAAAATTTTCATTGAAATAAGCCTGTAAAATAGATGCAGGATATTTTCAAATGACGCATCGAGTTACACCTCTAGCGTGCCAGTCCCTCGCTGCATTACCCTCTATTTCATAATAAGCTTTTTTTGAGTACTAAATGGCATTAAATCAGCACATTAAAATTTGAGAAAGCAGCGATTACGAAGTAATGAGAAAAGAGGGATGAATTTGTTTTTCATTGGGAAACAATAAAAATATTTCAGATATTAATTTTGAAAATATAGGAACAATAATAATCAACATAAAGCCTTCTATCGTACGTAAGTATCTGTTATAAGATAGTGATCAAATCAAGAATGGTGACTTGTATAAATGCAAACCGATAACTCTGACCGTAGTAAGACGTCGGACGACGATATAAGTATGAAGATTCCTCTGGACCCCAATATCACGTCTGACTGAGGTAGGGTTAAAAAAGTATGGGACAATGCGTTATTTCTTAATTTTTTACCTTCATGAAGAATACACGGCAAATATTTTGGCCCTTTGCTGTAATTAAATAATCGGTTAAGCGTTGGAAAATACATGATTAGGATTTGAGTGATTTCTACAAGAATAAATTTGGTGCCACAGCATAGTTCAAGGAATTAATATAGAACTCCATTTAGTTTCGGATTCTTCATCCAATAATTTTCCCGAGTAGTCAAATATTCTCTCAAGGCCCATGTACTTTCCAAACAAAGGCGCGCGATACTCAATTTTTACTCTGAAAAGTGGCGAATGTGACTAATGAATGTTCAGGCTTAATTTAGATACTCGTTCCATATAAGGAAACTAAACACTTCAGGACATATTTTCATTGTTTTAATTGCGACACAGTAGTAAAAACTGTTAAAAATTACGAAGAGCTATTTTGAAACTGTTGACTAATTTATATAAGAATGTACAACAAGAGTATATTCTGAATTCAATGCAAGTTTTTCTTCGTGTGAAAGAATGAAGTTCTATGCATTCCAACACCTCTAATAGAAAACCCTAGTCCTTATCCTCCCTTTCAATGACGTAACAAATTGATTGTTTAATTTTCTACTGCGACCTATTATGTAAAGACTCTAGCCCCAGCTTCACTGTCCCGTTCATCTATACGTGGGAAGGGGCTTCATGGTTCGTGCAGGGAAATATAAATTCAAGCAAAAGCCTAGGAGTAAATATATGTAGAGTACGCAGTTATTATGTTTCTTATATTTAAATAAGTGAATATATTTGAATAACATTACCCATTACATTGAACCACACAACAGATAGTGTTTATTAAAAAATAAACGAATAAACATAAAAAATATCAACTACAGTAGAATATTTTATGGGAATTCATCTATAAATTTAGATTCGTGCGAATCCATCATGCGAATTATCATATACCAAGTTGGGTGGGGATCCAGGTCCCTTTTCCTAATGCCATCGAATCACTGGAGAAACGTGGTCACTGAAAGGCAATACGACTAGGAATTAATGCAGGACGTCCAGAGATAACACCAAGATCCGAACCCGGAACTTTCCCGGCGCTCTCCCCGCTGAACCACCAAACCTAACATATCTCAACGCGTGGGCAGCGCCGCCGAATGGGGAAGGCTCACTGGGCAGGGCTTCCTCGCCCAGACTGTTTCAAGACCGCTCTGGGAATCGAGGGGAAATGCCCAGCGAGGGCCAGAGCCTCGACAGGGGTCACTCCGCCCTGCCTTTCAATCAAAGGCGCGAGCCGTGAGTTGCCCGCACGTACGCTGCGACTTACCCCGAAGCCGTGAGGCAGAGTTTCCTGGAACAAAAGCGGTTGAGTAACTATTTCCCGTCTTATAAGGAGTGTTTTATTCCTTAAAGAAATTCACGCAAAAAAGCTCCACGTATTATACGGTCAGCGTCAGTTTTTGCCTAGTACCGCAAGTGTTTGGTGCTCCTCTATCACGAAAGTAAAAAAGTATTTCTAATTGGTTATACTATGGTAAAAGAACAGTTCATCTGCGAATGTTTTCTGGTAAATTTACGTTGCACCTCACTACTTAAATACGTAACACTACTTCATTATGTAACAAATGTGCTTCCCCCATCCACCCTCATTTCGCGTAGATTAAAATAATAGTTATGTTTAAATTTATTTGAAAGCATAGTAATCATTGTGGCGGCTAATCGTTTCATTGGTCCTTTGATTACGTTGGTATCAACCGAAGGGTTTTCTTCCTTATTCGAAAAAATTCTAAAAAGTTAAGGAGAGTCTTATGTGCATGTCTCTGCACTTACAATGTCAGAGAATATGGTTCAAGGAACAGTGAAGCCGTATAAGGAATTTAGGTCTTCATTTCATGGGAAAGGAAACTCTGCAAACCTAAGAGGGTAAGTCAATAAATAACTCGCAAAAATGAATAGAGGCAATAATAATCAAAGTAACTTGCATTATTTCACTCTTCTAAATATTCACCCTACACATTCAGACACTTATCTCATCTCTTTACAAGTACTTGATAGCCGAAGAAATGAAGTCTTCTGTTTGCTGTCGTAGCCAACGAGTAACCTCTGGGACTATGTTATTCGTATCATTACTTTCAAAACGTCAGTCACCCAAATGATTTGTTAGAGGCCCGAACAGATAAAGACCAAGCTCTTTGGGGGGTTTTCCTTGAAAATTCACATTATTTCCATCCTCAGGCTTAATGAAGAGCATGAATTATTACTCCTAGTTTGTGATTTTTGAAATTCTTGAGACAGCTAAAGAAAACTGAGGTCAAACACTTTGTTAATGAGTCGATTAATAAATGTTTAGAGGAATGAATCTTCATATGGAAATTGCCCAGATTCTTACTCATTTAATAGTTATGTTTAACGCCAAATTGCTTTTCAAATAACTGATTCCCATATAGTCAGCAATTGAGTCGTATTTACTTAGAAATCGATACCCATAACCGATTATCCGAGACAATTTTTTGAAACAGTGGAATTCTATTGTGCCATCATATGCAATTATTTCAAGTAACGAATCGGTCCACGATGGGTAAGCCATCCCTCTTTCATTCATGTCTAGGATGCGTCAATTATACGCAGATCGTTTCCAATAACAACTAATGATTTGTCTACAAGTTGCCTGAACGGGGAAGAAAAAATTAGTATCCCACGAAAATGTAAATATTATTTATGTGCTTTCCAGCTTTCTGCAACTGCGAATAATTCATATCCACGACAAAACACTATGACCGCGCTCGGCAATCATTTCGGTTGCCGAGCGCAGTCCCAGTCTATTTCCCAATGTCACTGCACGGGTGTGCATGTCGGAAAAATCTTCTTCGTCCGCTGCTGCAGATCCAAGGTGCGCGTGGCCTAATTTAAATGCTGCGGAGAGGATCTATTCAAACCATGCCGCCAACTCCCTGTAAATTACGCTCCCTTGCAATACCACAGACGACTTCCTACACGATTGATCACTGCTCACCGCGGCCCGAGTCCCTTATAGAAATAACTTCTCTTTTGCCAACAACATAAAATCGCCGTTTTCGAATACTCGATAAACAAAGTATAAATTTCCTTATAAATGCAGAATCCTTTGCTGATAGTCAAATATTCATTTTTAGATGCAAATATATTGACAAAATCCAGGCATTTTTACTGAGGTACACAGGCGTTGAGGAAGACTGATTGGGTAGTTAGGTGAGGCAAATGGAATCCAGCATTTCTGGTATTATCACAGTTATTTCTTCAACCTTCATTAGATTTTATTTCTCGGAGATACTTTTAACATTTGTTTTTCTCATATTTTTACGGCGAGAATTCAGCCTCTTAGTCCATGAGTGTTTCGATGTGCTAACACTGTACTTAAGATACCGTGAAAAAAATAATGTAGGATGTTGCTGTCTGATTGTGATACATCTATAGGAAATCTCTTTTTTTCGAGCCGTAAGTCTTAGATTTGAGACTCCAAAGTCAGCGTCACTGTGAATTCAGCGCTTTCATATCTCCTGCCATTTGTAATTTTCAAATATTCTTATTGAATCGCATAGATCTACTGCCAGCAGCTAGGGCGTCGTTCAAGAGGGCAAAAGCCCCCACGAATTAAGGGCCCGAGGATGCCTGAAACCGAGAATGATCTCGGGCATAGGAGAGTTCAGAATTCGCCCGCCATTTTCGTCGCTAAAGCGATTGACGACTAATTGCTCCCGTTTCATTACGGGTCTCTAGAGAAAATACGTCTACAAATAACGCATATAGGGTAACCAGTTCCTCTACTCAGTTGGTTCCATGCGGCCAATGCACCGGAACTCTGGCATTTATAAGAATGGACTCCTGCTTGGGTTCAGGCCATGGGAGTTAATTAGTACATGGACACTCTTGGAGACTTTCCATAGAATACCAAGCTGCAAACGAATTTCGGCCCACGCCATGAACTCAAATGTTTGTGTTCAGGCCAATATGCTTCGGCCCAAATGAATCACGGGAGAACAAGCTCCTTCGCTCTCTCCCGCATTGAGCTCCGTCTCGGGGACTCCTGCAATTTATTTTCTTCTTTCCTCCCGGATGATCTTCAATTTCCGGAGTTCCAAATTACCATCGTTCCCAATCTTTCCTCTCCCTCCATCACCATCATCACCACCGTCTCCCTCTCCTGTAAACGTATTCCATGATCATGATAGATTATCACCCATACAATCTCAATGGGCGTCGAAGAAATCGTTAAATCATGATATATTAACGTCATCATTGCGAACGCTCAGTGCCGCAACGCGCCGAGTCCGAAGTGATTTGAGTCAAAAACATTGCCAGGCGACCCAAAAAAAGCGACGATTTAGGGCTTTTTTTAGCATGGACGGACAAATCTTGGTTTGCCTTTCAAAAGAAGAAAACCAACTGCTTACAATAACTTATCATACAAGAGGGATTGACCCAGAAGCATTGGAAATTGCCGATGTATTGCATAGGAGATGACCCTTCTTTTTAGCATTTGGCCAATTGGTCCGTTTCTATGAATTTTCTTGCCATTCGGTCAATTTCTCTGTTTCAAATACTCGTCAAACACCAAACCCGTATCGTCGCGTGAGCACCCGTTTGACGAAATGATTATATCGCGAGCTCATAGGCAGGTAGTGAATTTATTTTATCTTCTATTTTTTCAACTTTATAACCTAGTAGCATATTTTAGGGGAGGCGACCGACAGCTGAGGTCATTTGCGCCATTAGGGATGGACAGGAAAGGATGAAGGGTGGATAGAAACACGGCGTCGGCATTAGCCTACTGTTAACGAAAGGCGCCAAGGGGTCCGCAGCTTATCGTCCCATCCGACGGACGGCATACTCACTCAAAGTGCCCTCCACAAAGCACCTCAAGTAGGGATCAAGATGCCTCTGAAATATATCTGTTGCTGCCGGGGTTCGAGCCCGGGCTCTCTGGGTGGGAATCCAATACGCTAGTCACCGTAAAATCTCGATCCCCAGTTAACACTTTCGATATGTTCGAACCATACGGGATTCCCTCAAAAGAACCCACATACGTCTGTCCAATTAAAAATGTCCATTAAGAACAGAACAGACTAATGTGTGCGTTTAATTTCTCTGCAATGAAAAGGAGCATTAGAGGGCATCAAAGCAACACACGAGGTGTACCGACTACGGATAGCGGTGAGTTCAAGGCCACGTCTACAAGGAATAATTCAATTTGCGATTCTCTGTTGATTACTCGATGTAAGTTTTTATTTGTTTATGGTAAATAACTATGAAATGGTAAACTACAATGACCTAAATCGTATTGCTATTGTATGAACAAATATAAAACCCAAACGTTGAACAGTTTATAGAATATTAATGGCAAGATGTTTAATGAATCGAAAGAGGGTATTTAACGATTAGAAAAGTGTGCAGTGAAAGAAATTAAGGAATACAAAAAATTTTAAACCTGGACCTGAATAGAACTTGCCAACATCGGCTCTTATTCCATATCCTCGAGTGTCTCCCTACCTTAGAACGAATTAAATATAGAACGTGGATTATTAATAACCTACTTAAAATCTAAGACGGTTTTTATTTTGTGTCATGCATCCGTAGACCTCAGAAGTCAACTTGGTGAGAACGTGCTGATTGTTGGAGAGGTTTAACTAGTTGGTCTCAAATATAGCAGGCAGAAGAATTTGACTCGGATTTTATGAACAGTTTTTCAGTAAATAATCAAACTTAACTGCTCATTGTTTTTTATTCGTTCATGTTTAGGATTTATGCATGTGAAAATATAGCAAACGGCAATCAATTATCGTCTAGGTCTCTTTATTCTTCATGAATTTTTAAATATTTATATTTTCGTTTTTGGTATTTATTATTTTAAAATTGAGAAACACAGCATTTCAAAAGCTCAAAATGTGACAAGTAACGTTAGCGTTAACGCATGCAGCCGAAATTATGCCCTATGCGTGCATTTTGAACGACAACTTCCAAAATAGAGTTGATTACGGAGTTATTATGCATTGCTCTGATTCATTTGTTTGCTATTAGGCTCGTACACTTCAATGTGATGGATATTTTAACGTTATAAGGGGAAAGGAATAAAATGAAAAATTGATTTTTTTCACTCCTAATTCCTAAAGGTATTTAACACAAAGAATTTGCTACTATCTCATCGTTTTCATGATAAAGAATCCTTGAGGATAATATGTCCTAATTGATATGAAAAATAATTCCCGATGCGTTAAAAATTGTCATATATGAGCATAATGGAGATATTACTCATGCGGTATTGCTCAACATACCGGAATTCCGTGTCTAAAAGCGAAATATTTTTAAGTAGCATAAAAAGGGAATTTTTCACACGATCATATGGATGTATTTTCGTCCTCCGTCCCAAAGTTAACATGCCATTTTTAAGGAAAATATGGTAAAATAATTGAAATCATTTAAACATATTGAATATTAATAAATATGACGGCATTCTGTCTTTTGTAAAACTGAATTGTGGAATTATTTTTCACGAAATTTCCTTGTGAGAACATCTAAGAAGATTCGTCAAATGTTCACGTTGCACCAAACGCTTGAGGTAAAGAGTTACTGAAGCGAACGTTTGCTTTCGCACGTGTCGAATTAGTTTACTCATTTATGTAGCCGGTACATCTTATAGCCTTCTGTCTCTGCCCAAAGCCAGAAGGCCATGAGTCACTTGGTCCGCCCTCTTGATGACGGCCTTCTGTAGACCAGCGCTCATCCAATCCATCCCTACCCGCTTTCCCCACTTGTTGCTCGATCCCTTCCAAATTTAGCATCTGAGGAAAAGTAGACGCCGTCCGTGCATGAAAATATCTTCATCTCAGATCTTACGTAGGCAGTTTTCCTGATGAATTTACATTCCTTATTCTCTTAATTATGAACACTACTTACTTTTCCCTATCTGCCATATTAAAAATTAATGAATAATGAATGCTCTTCAGATTTTAATCTGTCGAATTGCGTATTCCTACGGTTTACGGTTATTTCTCCACGTATTTTTACGGTTATTAGCTCGATTAGAAACACTTTTTGGACGACGGATACTAATACTTTGTAGTTGGCTCTGGTGTATCATTTCAAAAGTAAGTAATTTCAGCAAATAAAATCGTCGTCTTATTTTCATATTGACGAAAAAGAATCATCGTAATCGGTCATTTCTAAGTAATTATCTTTGAGCATATTCTTAAGCAGAAATTTTTTAATAATATAATTTAATTAAGAAATATTTTAATCATCGAGTTCAAATATTCAAATTGACCAGGTAAATGTAAATAATATTCCAAGCTTTCATGTTTTACCCATTCATGAGTAACGATTCTGCCTGGAAAAGCTTGGTGCCTATTCTTTAATGCTAGGCATCACAACGTCATGGATTAGCTCGAATAGAAACACTGTTGGGACGACGGGTAAAAATACTTTGGTCATCACAATTCCAAATGATTTCACTTCCAGTCCCAAGATGTCCTTGCCATAGCACGGTATCAACATAAATCCTCACCATCATCAACGTTGGTCATCAATCGTCAAACGGTTTCACGTAGCTCTTTTCTGAAAGCTCCCAAACTATGATCGCCTGAAACGCTTCCATTCACTTTCATGCTTCAATCGCTCGTTTTACGTATTTAAACCGGAGTCTTCCTCTCCAGACCTTTCGGTTCTGTTTCCCTCTTTCTGTCCCTCTAGCTTCAGGCCTCAACACAACCCCATAATTTATCCCATTTTCGTTTATTATGTATTTTGGAGGGGTTATCTTATTCACCCACACTTCGTACATCATCTTCATCATCTACTCTAGCTGTCTATTTAATTTTCTTCATCCTACTGAAGCAATCAAAACATATCCATTTCCCTCGCCACTCCCACCGTTTCTGCCACCGTCACTCGCCCCTCTGTGGATGTAGTGCATCTGTAGAGGGGTGAGTTTTTTCCACGCTTATGGAGTCTTGTCATCAGTTTTTTAATTTCGTAGTTCATAATTTGTGGATATTTTTTCATTAAAAGAGCCGTCTAGATTTGTGCTGCTCCGCTACGTTCGTTTTGCTTTCTTTATATTTTGGTGGTCCTTCTCCTTACAGAGCAAGCCTTTGGACTTTCAATTTTATAATACTTTTACCTTTTTCATTATGGTGCAAACCATTATCTTGATTTAGATTTGATTTGTCTCAAGCTATGAATTGCTTAATTTTTCATATGTTATGTCAAGTCGAGAGAATTTGAAAAAATTTGGAGCACTTAATGGAGATTTCATTCATTTATTTTGAATCCTTTTCGGATAGCCTGAATGTAAAATGTGCATTAGAAATTAAATGTTTATTTGACAAAATATGATGATATTTTCCTCGCCAGGTTCCTAAATATGTGTGTGTCCTTACCATTTTTGGATTAATTGCGTGATGATGTTTCATAAAGTTGACCGGAGAGAAAATTATGTTTTTTTCATTAAAGCATCTATTAAAATTATTTCTCAATAAAAATTTTTGTGAGACTATATCTACATCGAAAGTGGGAGAAACAAGGGTGGCTAGTTGACAGAAAAGCACAAGCTAAGAAGAATCTCTGTCATAAGTAATAACCACGAATCACAAATAATGCTACTCTGAACATCAGAAAACGGTTCACAAAAAATCTGCATGTAGACAACGGCTACTTTCATACAAATTTGAGACCTAAACAACATTTTAAGGAAAAAAAGAATGTTAAATAATCGGATAAATGTGCTAGCATTAATTTACTTTAAAGGATTTCAAAATTTAAGGAGAGTTAATAAGAAATGTCTATTAAATGCATAGGATGGTAAACGAAGTGAATATGCTTTGATGCATGATACAAGTAGTTGCTGTAGAAATGTAGAATGCAATCAAGTAATAAAGAAATATTAAAACGGAATTGACCAGGGTTAGAACGAGAAGCAAGACATTTGACAAGGAAATAAATTCTTAAAAATATTTGAAGGAATAATGGCAGCTTGATGGACTGGCACAAAACAATCCTCGGTTTGACAAGCAATAATGACGATTGGTTATTATACTTTCTTGTTCCATGATTTAAATATTTAAAAAAAGTATTGTCATTCAAAGTAGACATCACATCGTTATTTGTTATTTTTGTATTTGGGGCGATGTATGTATCCATTGACATCCATTGACAATCTATTTGGATATAGTGTTGTATTTCAATTTGGTAGAATATTATTTTTGTAAAGATTCCAAAGGTCTTGGATATAAGTAAAAATAAACTTAAATTAAGTAAAAATATAATTTTTTCCGACATAACTCATTATAAAAATCGGTAGCGTGCTCAACCACTAATCCGAAACGTTGAGTTTTCGAATTCTGTTTTGGCATGAAGTTTGAATTGCCATGAGTTGAGTTGTTCTACGAAAATTACTAGTCGAGAACAAATATACACCACTGGTTTAATTTAATATGCTAAATTCTGAGGATTTATGAATTTGTTATTTCACAGTAGGTAACACCATCATCACGTCGGCTACGAAACATTGAAAAACGGGGAGTATTTAATTCACGATGCGATCTATAAGATGTTAAAGCAACAATCAATTTTCGAAGATAACCACAACCCTCTAAAATGCTGATCTCATTCTAGAGGAAAATTCAAACCTGGAAAATACCGTTTCGGTACACGTGAGCCCGCGTCGCATTCCGGTAACGCATCCTCGACGCATTAATCCAGGATCCACCGCACTTAAATCCCACGGAGTGGTGACTTCGGAGGATTGTTTCCATGTAGCGGGATCTTGGAAAACCCCCCTTGCATTTAAAGGCAACACAAAAGGACTTTCCAGCCTTTCTCTTCCAATGAACCGCTGGAATCTCTAGATCAAGGGCGAGAGGTGCCTTCAGGACGGGCCGGGAGGCGGTGGATAATTGGGAGGACAGGGGCAGTGACAGGGACTCTGGGTGGACACCGTAGCTTATTTATTTGGGTTTCGGAGTGGCCCGAACAATGCCCCGCCCGCATTCAACTCCCCGGCCCAGCGACGGTGGCGTGGCCTACTTCCGCCTTCCCCGTTCACCAGGGTCAAGCCCCAAACGTTACCATTTTCAACCATCCGACGCATCACGCGCGCCGCCGAGGTAACCACACCGAACTCCGCCCACATCGCCTGGGACCCCCGTTGGCAATTAAGGGCACGGACTTACCTGCCCCTGAGACCTCTCTCTCTTTCCCAAGGCCCCTTCCTTCCTCTCTCTCGCTTACCCCTCCCGTGACACTTGCTTCCTCTCGCCGAGAAATTTTTCCCGAGCGACATTACTTTCTCCGCTTCAATCACTCAGCGCACACGGTCTAAACGGCTAGACAGTGAAAGCAATGTGAGGGTGTGATTATGAGTCCCTTCCGTCTGTTAGAGGTACAAGTGTGGATTTGAAATATCCTGAGGCATGCCAAGGATCATTTCTTTTTCTTCACGGTTGAGGAATCGACCCGAAGTTTGGTTTAATAGTTGAGGGTCGTGCTCACATAATAGTAAGCTCAACGGCGAGAAAATTCACAGTTTTGTAAGCTAAGATGTCCAGTTCCTTTTTCTGTGTTGCCTATGGTTTCCGAGTAAGGTCTGGTACCCGGAAAATCATTAATCTAGGATGAAGTTGAGGGTGCCCAGAAGCGTCTCAGGGAATCGAACCCTGGCCCTCCGTTCAGTAGCTCAACGCTGAAATAAATGGGCTACTACACCATCGGCCATACAGTGTAATGAAAATCATTGTCATTCTTTATTTTCAATTATTTGATTATAAAATTAGATTTAATTAAATGATAACGTAAATTTTTGCAGCCTAAAAGACTGTTTAATTTTCCTATGCAGTATGTAAAAACCTGGGTATAAGCAATGACGTCTGTGTTTTTTTACGTCTTAATCAAGCCTAAAGTAAGATATTTAACAGGTCTTTAACGTGGAATTATGATCTTTACGAGTTAATATAGAGGCAACTCTTAGAATCGTACATCACTCTGGGTGCATATTGAATAATTCCATCCGTATAAAATTTTCGTTTTTTTAAGTAAGTCATGAAATATTTATTAACGATTATAAGGATTAATTTATTCAGACTGAATTGATTAAACATAATATATACTAAGTTATTCCTTTTTCAAATTGTGAATCTGTTAGTGGTTGGACATTGAACACCTCTCAACAAGTACTTTGGAAGATCTCAGCCTTTCGAATCATATGTTCGTTGTTTCTGCCGAGCACATATTTTACTATCAAAATTTTAGCAAATATCAATTTATCTATCTTCCATTATCTTCATTTAGCGTTCGTTGCAGATAGTGTTTTTACACGATTTAGTACGAGAGTATCCTTAAACCTTCACTTTTGTTTAACTTACCCATTTTGAAAATAAATCGTGACATAAGAATCCGAATATAGTAGTTTACTACCTTGATCAAAAAGTTCCCGGAATAACCACCGTGTGGCGCTCCCATCGTTCCGATTTGAGTTCTGTTTTTTTTGTTAAATTGGTACATCTGTTGTTGATATTCCCTTTAAATCTTAGTGTCATAACTTGACATTTGCAAAAGTTACGTAGCCAAGAGTACATCTATCTCTGTGTGTGTTGGCGATTTTTTACAATTGCAGAAATGGATTTAAATTTGCAACAACGAACTTGTATTAAATTTTGCGTAAAAAACGGATTTAGTGGCGCACGGACGTTGGAAATGTTGGAAAAGTGTTTCGGCAACGATTCTCTAAAAAAAACGGTCGTTTACCAGTGGCACGAGCGGTTCAGAAGTGGTCGTGAGTCAATCGAAGATGATGAACGCAGTGGCAGACCATCGACATCGAAAGTCGGTGAAAAAATTGATAAAGTAAAAGAAATGTTGGTCAATAACCGCAAATTAACCATCAGAGAAATAGCGGAGGACTTGAACATTGCCTATGGATCCGCCCAAGACATTGTGGTTAATGATTTGGGTTTCCGTCGTGTAGCAGCAAAGTTGGTGCCAAAAGACCTCAATTTCATGCAAAAAAGAGACCGTGTTGACGTCGCAAAAGACATGATTTGCGAGGCTGAATCCGATCCCACATTCATCAAAAGGATCATTACTGGAGACGAGACGTGGGTTTATGAGTACGACACGCAATCCAGACATCAGGCAAGTGAATGGCGTTCACCAAATGAGCCGAGACCAAAAAAACCACGTCGTTTTCAGTCAAAAAAGAAGGCAATGCTGACGGTTTTCATGGATTACAACGGTGTAGTGCATCATGAATTTTTGCCAGAAGGCCAGACAGTAAACAAAGAGTATTATTTGGGCGTTATGAGACGTTTGCGTGAAGCAATTCGCCGAAAGAGACCAGAAATGTGGGCAGAAAACTCGTGGATTTTGCACCATGATAACGCACCGTCGCACAGTGCTATCATTATTCGTAATTTTTTGACGAAAAATGCAACAAATACCATCCAACAGCCACCGAATTCACCTGATTTGGCTCCCTGTGACTTCTTTCTGTTCAATCGAGTTAAAAAACCATTACGGGGAACGCGTTTTAGCAGCCGAGAGGAAGTAATGGAAAAATCGCAGGAAGCACTGATGGACATACCGAAAACCGAATATAAAAAATGTTTCGAGGATTGGATCAAGCGCTGGCATAAGTGTGTTGCAGTCGATGGGGATTACTTTGAAGGGGACAATATAGATTTAGATGAATAAACTTGTATTTTTAATTTTCTGAATAAATTCCGGGAAATTTTTGATCAAGGTAGTAATTTCATTTTGCAGCCATAATTCGCATCGGTTACCAATTTTTAGGTTTATATACCTGTAGATCATCATGTCCAATACAGGGTTTTAAGAAATACCGACTTTAAATTTGGATATTATATAATAAATAAAATATACATACTTTATTCATGCGAGCTGAACACCGAGTATTAACTTGAGATAAGCTGTTAGATGACTAGAGGTATAGAAAAGATTTAGATTTTTCCCTAAGAAAGTTGAGCTTGATTCATCAATGTCACTAAGTATACCTTAAGGAAGAAAAGAATAAGAATTTATCTATGCAATGAAATGTGCATAGTATATTTCTGGAAGTTCCAGATCAGAAAGGAAAGTCGGAATATCGTCCATGAATTATTCACATTATTATCCTTTAGTTTTTTTTAAGGAAAAAAACTAAATTAGCGATAACTAATTCATTAGTATTACCAATAGTTATCCGCAGAAAACTCATCTCCTTGTTTAAAACTGGTTGATATCGAAATTTATGTTGGAAATCAAATGGTTATAAAACAATGTTTTAAAATATTTTTGGTAAAGTTTCCTCCTTAGAAATCAAAATGATATCATAAATTAGTTATTTCAACTCAGTGATTGTATGAAGACTGTAGTTCCCCAAAATACAATCAAGAATTCGAGAAAAATTAATAAGAAAGTGGCAGTTAAAAATGTGACAAAATATATGTAGTGTAACAGACAGATAGCATTACATTCAATAGATTCAGGCGAGATGTAGTCGAAGTTCATCATTATGAGTAAAACAAAATTTGCATTTTTCCACATATTTAGAAGTCTGTGGAAAATTGCAACTTTTGTTTATCTCATAGATAACATTACACATAAAATATGGGTTAATATATCATACTTCTTGGTTGAGATAAATAAAAATTAGTTAGGAAAAAAATCTTTGAACCTGATTGGCTGTGGAAATCGAAGAAAAGATTTATTGAATCCAAGGCTAATGGTTACATATTAAAAGCATCAAAACAAAAACGATACAGCGGATTTATTAGGAATGGAAGGACGTAATAAAACTCAAGGCTTGAATTTTAGTGTACGCGTATTACGACAGTGGCAAATTCGCGATGAAATCCCACTGGAAAAAACTTGAAGATTTTATCGCGCATCATTTCTATGAGATGTGCGTTACGAAAAAAACTCGAGACAAGTGAGGACAGGAAGTGTGAAACTTGAGCGCGGGACACCGAGTCTCCTCGTTCGGACCGTGGCCATCACAATGTGCTTGTGAGGAAACGCACGTGGAAGTGATGTCCAAAGTGGCTGGTTTTTCTCAATGCGTAACGTAGACCAAGCGCGTTCTTACGAAGTCGGAGGCGTCAATGCCAGCGAATCATACGGGGTGACTGTAAAACGGGGCAGTAATGCCCAGCAGAGTCGAGGACGCGGCTGCGCCCAAGGAGATCCTCAAGTGCGGCCACGCTCCGCGAGCGCATTCCGCGCGGGGAGAATGGGACTGACCGGCCGAACCTCTTGGATTCTTTAAGGAACGATGTTTTCTCCTCCTCCCCCATCTCCAGTAGGTGACGTGAGGCAAGGTTTTTTAAATGTTGAAAAGCATGAGGGCCGAACAATCTCACGTCTCTCTTGTTCCTCGTAGAATAGTTCGTAGTTTTCCCTCTTTCGTACGATGAAAAAATCAAGGTCGAATAGGCCAACAATTGTAATGCATAGTCCTTGTTTTCATATGAATGTTAATTTACTAGTACCTCATGCACTGAGTTCATAACGTCCAACAATTACATAATGGAATAATGTTGACCTTGACAAAGGCACTGAAGTGTCTGGAAAAGTAGATATAATAGTGAAGTGCGTTTTCATTAAAGTATTTACCACCCGAAGGAGGACTAAAGAGTGATGCAAAGTAGACTGGATTTAATCCAGTGGTAAAACCTTCCCTCCGGCTTGGCCCAAATTTTATGATTTCGACTTGGAGTTTAAGGCGTGATTTCGCGCCATATGTTCCACTTCAATGTCGACCCAACTAGTTCCCGCGCTGGGTGTCGAGTTTGCATGCCAATCAGAAATAAATGGAATTAAATCCCGCTGCCAGTATGGACACTGTGTTTACGCGTGATTAAGTACTATTGTTTCGGTTTACATCGCGATTTGACCTCATCCACCGAAATATTTGAAGTCTCAACTACTACTACCACTATTCCGCTTTATTAGTTCCTTACGGAACCAGTACTGTGGCCTAATTTTTATATTGCCACAGATGGTGATGGGGTTTTTTTAAATTTAGGGTTCAATTTGATCACACCTACCTACGTTGCGCGGAATCCTGTTACCATTAATATCCCAATAGTTTTAAAAAAGAACCCGTAGAGATAAGGAGTATACAGTCGTGGAGTAGGTCTTTCTACATTAATTAATGCAGATTCAGGTCTTCTCAAGAGAGCAAAGAAAAGGAAATCTGTATTTTTCGTGAGTTGATTCAAATGAGATTAGAAGTCCGGAACCGAAGGAATTAAAAAAAACAAAGTCAATTCAGTATTTTATTTTAAATAAATTCAGTATTTGAACTGTCAACCTTCCTTTAGTAATTGAAAGTTTACATTGGTAGATAAATGCATAAGATTTGCGTACTTTGACCCATTACTTAAATCATAAATTCGCACTAAATTATTGGAAAGATACAGTAAACCAATAGATACACCTTTAGATCTTCGTAAGTGAAAAGCCTCAAAGACTTGGCCCTAGACCTCGTTCACGACACTATGATTTACTATTTCAGATTATAATGCATGCCAGATGTTAACCGAAAAGTATGCATCGACACAGAATGACGCCTCATGCCATTTTCATTACTCTGTTTCACAATATTTCCATTATGTCATTTTTCCTTGCCGTAATAGGTTGATCACGACGCTTATTTTGAAATTCATTGCAGGCACCGGTCCTCTTCAGGTCCTTGCGTGGCATATACATGAATCCCAGATGCGTCAAACTGTTACGATGAGCGATGATGATTTAGATGCAATCAGGGCATTTCGGTCCTTCATTACGCAAATAAGCTACCCAAGCGCCGAGAACCACCACGCGCGGCAGCGGCGAAGGCCCTGCGCCAGTCAGGCCGCCTGTTCTTCTCTTGTCACTGTCCATCACGCACCACCGTTAAGCTTAGAGGGCTCGAGCTCACACCCGAGCGGAGCGCCCAGTCATTCATTCCTTTCCCATTACACCCCCTTTCTCGTGAAGTTGGGGAGGAGGAGCAGCAGCGCCCACCACCAGACATCTCGGGGCGGAAGGGAGTGGGGGAATGAGGCCGCTTTGGGAGAGAGAGGTGAGAGGTGGGAACGAATTATGTGAAATATTTTCGGGAGGCGGTGTCGGCGAGGGGATGACGGGTGGGGTGGTGAGGAGGGTGGGCCGGCCCGGGCGGATGGTGTTGAGGGAAAGGCGTAAAGCACCTCGCTTCACAAAAGGTAACTGGGACGCACATTCGTGATAAAAAAGTTGTGTACGGGACTTCTTCCTGGTAACTTTTGAACTAGCCAAGTCACCCGCATCCATGACAGGGACACGCGGTCTCGGTAATGAGAGGAATCTCCTTCCTTCAGGGCCAAGATTCTGTTCTCTGGTAAAATAAAGTGTTTGTAATAATCGCGTGGTAAAGTTAGACACGAAAGGAATGAGCTCCGTCCCGAGGGAAGCCGGAGACTTCAGAAAGGTAGATTTCGTTGAGTAGGTACCAGTTACACACATTCGTAAGGGGTGGGGGTGATTGACCCTGATTATTGATTAGAAAAAATTACCATCTTCCTCTATTCTATCATACAATATACCAAATAATTACTATCCTCCGGGAGGAAGGAGAAACGTATCATATCGTCCTCTATTGGGTCCGGCACCGTTTGTGCGTGGTGGCGCTAGGAAAAAATAAAGCGGGTTTCATTATGTATACCTTCAATAAATTTTGGAGAAACAATGAATAATTCCTGGAAAGACTATTTTGTGAAAAATCCTTAAAATTATCTCCAGTTAAATATGAATTCGCCATTAAATATTGAAATTTCAAAATTTTTCCGAAATCTAATTACTCGTTCTGTTCATGCATGAACAAATCGATGGAGTAGGGAAATATATATTAATCACGAGAGCCGCTTGGTAGAGCTACAGCCAAGTATAACGTTCAATTACAGTTAAACGCACAGTAGAATTACCTAACCCTATATTTTTATCGGTTGGCCTCTATGTTGGAGATTCGGCCCATCAGAGATATTAAATTTCTTGCCTGAAAGTTCATATATTTTGATATTTATGATTAAGCACTGAATACAAATATGATTAAAAAGTGGAACCTCATTTCTTAATACAAGAACGATTAGTCTAACTCCAATGGTTGACATCTTTCATAGAAGAGTGGTAGTATGAGGGTGGACGATAGACAGATGAGTACAATTGAGGCATTAGCGATATGCGGGTATACCCAGACAGAGGTCGATGTTCAGGTGTTAAGGGAAGGTAAGAGAGAGAAATACAGCGTCGGCATTAGTTTTCTCTTATTTAAGGGCAAAAATTGGTCCACAGTTTTAAGTCTCATCCGGCGGAGGGGATACTTTGCCTGAAGTGGTGCACTCCGCATAGAAATCAAGTAGAGATCTGGATTCATCTGAAAATATCTACCGCCGCCGGAATTAGAATCCGGTTTTTAGGGGTGAAAAGTCTGTGCACTAGCCACCGTACCAATGGAATCCCATAAAACTTTGTAGTGTTATCCTAATGAGGAAGGGAGTAAATAATTCTTAGGCCCGGAAAAATGCCTGCATGGCCCATGCCGTCCTTAGTAGGAAGAATTCTTAAACATTATGCATAGCGACCAATGGACGACGACGAATACAATGGAAAAAGTTTTAACTTTGGAGGCATTCTAAGTATGGTACAGTTTAAGAGAAACAGCCCTGATTACAATCAGATGCCAGAACTTTAGCGGTCGACGAGAGCGTCCAGATATCCTGATCAGTAAGTAAAATTGATCGTTGAAATCACTACACACCCGGGACTTTCAGTTGGAGACTTCAACGATCGTCGTAGCACTAACTTCTCAAGGGTAGTCGTCGGGAGTGTTAAAGTCGTCCGAATATCCATCGTAGGCGAAGCTACGTCGGTCATTTTCATTGGCAATATGAAATCTAATGCATAAGAGCTTCGTATTTAGTTTAATACTTTAGCCATAAAATCGAAGAAAGTTAAAGGAAACAAAATATAATTAATCCCCTTGAAATTAAAAACGGTGGCTTGCATTAAATTGGAATGGATGCTACAGGTGTGAGTTAAAAAAAATACAGGCATAATTAATTAGGATCAGGCAGTTTTTTGAAAGCGCATTGCCATGCGACAATAGAATGAGAGACCTAACTCTATTCCTGTAATTTAAACGTCTAATCTGTCACTAAGAAAATCAATCACCCATGGCTTACATTAGAAAAAATTCTAATTGTAATAAGTTAAGGATGGAGCCCTTGAGCGAAGAATTGGAGAATTATACTTATATACCATATTTTAAAATTAGAGACCATGACAATCATGAAAAATTGATAAAAGAGCAGAGTTTACGAGCACTGCCCCAGAAGTATTATTTCCCTTACTGTGTCAAATTAATTTTATTATAACCTTTCCATTTGTCTCATTCTTCGCGGAGTCATTTGTTTTCACTCACTTCGCTTTTAGAAGTCTTCAATAATATTTTATGCTTCAAGTTGCTTTGGCGATCACAAAGCAATGCGCAGAATATTTTGTAGACTTAGATATAGATGAGTGCGTAGGGCCTCGTATATCTACTTTGGACAGTTAATGAGCTTATGTATCTTTAACTACTATTGAACACGAAGTTTGGTCCTCTGTTCCCTATAAAATTGTGTGTTGCTTCATTTTCCACAGTCATGGCTCAATTCTATGATGCCTTTCTTTATTTATAATAACTAGTTTTCACTGGATGTCTTTGCAGTTCTCTCTCGTATTTTTCTTCCTTTTTGATTTATGCGATGCAATTCAAACGAAACTTGATAATTAACCACAGACAGAGAGATTTGACTTCTCACCGCAGGCTTATTTTATGGTACTAATTTTATGCGTTATTGACTGCCTTTCCAAGCATCCCACATGTCTGTAGCACTTTAAAGGAGATTAAAATATAGCATTAAAACGGAGCAATTATAAAGTAAATTATTCACTTTTTGTGATACTTGTATCAATAAATGTCAGCTATACACTATGAGGTTATATTTGTATAGTTTGAATAATATGAATAAATACATTTATTACAAAATAATTATCCCGTATTCTCATCTCCCTTCTCCATCCATGTCACTTCTTCCAGACGCTTCATCTTCCTTCCATGGGCTCCCCTTCTCCTGTGTTCCGTTGACGAGCAGTATTCCCGCGAGGCTGCACCCCTGTTCTTCCCTCATATTAGACGGTGTCCCATTGTCAGTCATCCAAACAGGGCGGTCCATACGTTCTTTTTTCTTCATGAACCTCCCTCTCCAACTTTCCATCTAATGTCGACCGTCATGCCACTCGAGGTTAGGTGAGCAAGAAAGATTTAAGTCTATTCAACAGACTTAAAGTTTTTGTGTTGCCTCAAATTTTACATTTTGTCAGATGAGGACGTTAGTTGTCAGAGGAGACGACCAACTGACTGCACAGGTCATTTTGGGTAATGCGCATGGGTGGTTAGATGTGGATAGGAAATCTTTTAGAAATCTAAGGCAGGGTGATGAGAATGCCGGCGGCAAACTGTGCTTCAATTAAGAAAGGAGTCGTCAAAAGTTTTACGCCTTGCCGCCAGAAGGTACGGAGCATTTCAGTTAAGTATTCCCTTCTAGGCCCCAAATATGGATCGTAATGCGGCTGAATTCTAGATTCGAATCGGGTCACCGATGTTAGTACACTCCTCCTGTAGGATCACTTCCATGAAGTGTGTCAAAGGAGTATGTGCTGCATATATTTTCACAGTACTATATTGCCCCTATTAGATGATTCTCTACATGGCTGCAGAGCAAGGTTTCACAAACTTCCACCCAGTAGGTCCACGTTCAGTTCCCAGGACCGGAAGTAGGATATTCTTGACTTTACAAATCTTAGGGGTTTTAAGAATAAAAGGTGGTAGCCAATGGGTGATAAACTTCAGTGATCAGTGATTATTATATTATTGTACCTATTAAAATATTGTTTGTATGTGATGTGGACAGCGTTAGAATTTGTATTGCATAAGTTAATGGTGTGTTTACGGTACGTGATTTTGAACGGTATATGAAATTGAAGATTTCATGATTATGAACGGAGTGTGGCGATGGACGGTGCGTAGTATGTATCCGTACGGTGTGAACCTAGCCCATGGGTGATGGTAAAAGTATGGTTAGTAATCTTTAAGTGTCATTGTATATAAGAGTATTTTGTTTCTTATTTGCTCTTCCTGTGTGTGTATGTATGTATTTATGTGCATTGTAAGAGTAATCATTGATCAGACTTGACCGTTGCCACCAGGACAATTGCCTAATTGCAATGATAAATTTTTAAATAAAAAATTAACAAATTATGGATTACTAGTTCTATTATTTCTCTCTTAATTTCACATCTACTAGTCCTTCAAATTCTATTTCCGAACTAATTAATCTCGTGATTTCTGTCTTCGTTTCGCTCGCTTACCATTTCAGGAACAAATTGGATGCGAATCAATATTTGGGCAGGAGGATTCAAAAAAAGGACCCAAGTGTCCGGATAAAATTAACCTAAGCTGGGTTCTTAAGAACGGATCGTTCCTTTAGATTAAATAATTTTTAACTGTTTGTGATTTTGAATACAAATAAATTTGATTTTTGTTGAAACTTGCCGCATATCCCCGTGTAATACTTGGGCATGTAAAAGTGAATTACTCCTTCCCAAGCTTTCTAATATTGATTGAAAAATATAAATTTCTAGGTCTGGCGAATATTATACAATTTAAAGAATTAAATTTCCAAAACAGCATTAACCTCGTTATCATGTAAGCCCATATTTATCGCGAAAATTTGGTCATACACTTCTGAACAATTTTTCAAGATTTAAATTGTCATGCTTCCTCTAAGATTAATCGCGCAGGACACCGGATTATGCCCATTGAAATGGCTTAGCTAAGGGGATAAGTTTAGAGGTACAAGTTTAGTACGCCAAATACAGCTGTGAGACCATCGATGAACAAATAGTCAACATAGAGAAATATCTCAGATGATATAGTTCACCAAGTAAACAATGGAAAACGTGAAAGCGATGAAATATCAATGCAAACTGGTTCAGGACATTTGGATGGAGAGCGTCCAACCAACCCCAAGATTGATGATGACCTTTGTGAATTCGGCAAGCTTTCACGATGCCACGTTTTCACATAAGCTCTTACGCAACTTTAAAGAGTGAGCTTTGTGGTTCCAAAGAAAATTTCGCAATATTTACATTAGCATGTGCAGTTCCAAATTTGGTGACCTTCCCACGATCCTCGGGATTGTCCCGGTGGTCCAATTTGGGACGCGACTGTAGATTTGGGAACATCAGATGCAGTTCACGGAATACTGCTCTCATGTTCTCTCGTATCGAAGACCGGGCGCATGTGTCCATTGCACAAGTGGAGTGGATACTTGCCTCTCGAGGAAACGAATGGGGAAATGACATCCGCGGAAGTCGTTTCCTGTTAAAGCCAGTGCACAAGACTGATTTCCGCAATGTTGACGAAGTCCCTGTATATCCTCGACGAGAGGAGTGCGTAGCGTGTGATGTTCAGCGGAGCAGCTGCGATTAGTTATGACCCGAGCCTCCCCGTAGTTGAATCACAAGGACGCCTTCTGCGGCCGTACGACTCGTTTCAATAAATTATTCTTGGAACCTCGGCGGATTTGTAACGGATGGGGAGGTGGCGGAGGAATGGAGGAGAGATTGCTCGCGTCAACTTTTAACTCGGTGGAACACGGCTGGGCGCGTGCTGGAAACCAGAAAAATGGTAAAACTTTCTGCTTAAAAATTAATAACTTCATACCGCCAGCAATAAAATTTAATCTTAGTCACAGAAACATGGACGCTTGTTGCGCCTCTGCCCACTGAGCTGAGTGAATTAACAGCAATACGAACCGATGCATTTGCGGCATACTGGTAATGACGCAACAGAATCGGCAACGCGTAGTGTTTATATGAGATTTTTTACTGCAGGGGCTATGGACAGTTGTTAATGTGCAATAAAAGTTTTGTGACACTTATTCTCTCCCGAAAGAGTTGAATTAAATGATAATATCAGTGCAGTCCATGTTATTGAAGCAGAAAATATCGACTTGCATATCAAATCCCCGCGACAAGCGATTAATAGAGATCGGCACTACGTTCAAAAATATTGACCCTTTCATGAAGGCTAGAATTGATATAAATTGCTTTCAACTGGATGCATACTTTGAAAATATGCCTTTTGCTAGATGTATTCTTTAATATTCTAACTCTATCGCTTTGCGCTACTTTTTTTAGGCATAAATAATAAGGGGTTTTTAAACAGCAGAATTTAAACACAAGGTCTATTTCTAATACATACTTGATGTAAAATAATATATTTTCTCTCCTAATTTCGGATCACTCCCAAATCTCAGTTGCCCCGGATTTTTCTGCTGTTAACAGTCTTCCGGAATAGGGAGTACACAATGGAATTCCATCCTTGATAAAGCATTCAAGGAGAAAAACAACAAATACCCACGGTTAACGGCCCTGCGTGAAGCAACAATAAATATTCTTAATTGGCAGGGGTACCCGAACAATCATGAAAGTGCTTTCCGATATCAGTCAAAATAATTCAGCACCCTCTCACTAAAATTTCGCATGGTACTAAAGCCCCTCTGTTGGTTATCCAGAAATATCTTATTTATTTATTTATTCAGTATAAGTCCGAAAACAGCACATTTTGGCCTTTACATCGAACTATTAACAACGATAACAATGGTCACATTCACAAACACCCAAGCCCTAGGTTGAGGAAAACTCACCCAGGCGGGAATCGAACCCACGACCCCTGGAATAGCCGACGAGAACGTTTCCCCACCGCCACCGTATCGCTGTCTGCCTCGATAATCTTGGACCATATCAATACAATGTGGATTTATTTTCTGCATGATATTAGTGAAAGTATATTTAATTTTTTTCTTGATTTTTAATTACAAAAAAATATCAAGTAAACTAATAATATATGGTACTCTAATAGTTTGCTAGAAAGTGCCAATACAGAAGTTAAGTCACTAGTGAGCTCTATTAAGATAAGGTGGTAGGGATGATTCGGCTACACCTTGAGACTTAATGATTTTTATCATAATAGAGGGGAAAACAGAAAAGAAGGCGACATTGGGAAGATCAAGGGACAAACACATACGTCAAGACGTGAAGGGTGATTGACGGAAGACCTCTCATGGCGGAAGGGAATTGGCATTGCAAAGGAAAGAGTGGATGGCAGCAGTCAATCTGACCTCAGATTGAAATACAGATAGTGATGATGATGAGAAGATCGCAAAGGGAATTCCACATTGGAGACCATGATTAATTCCACCCCGATACGGAACATATATAAACACATCAGAGCATTGACCCATGTTTCCCCTACCATCACATTGTGAACAGTAGGAGGATGAAATCGCCAAACGTGACTTTCGGGGGAAGAGCCCTGAGGAGTAATTTCATTTGAGTCTTTGGTAATTGGTTCTTTTGTGATTCAGGTTCACCTAGAATTGTAGGCAATGGAGGGATGATTCGGAGACACCCGACGTTACTGTCACCTTGCCTTAAAATAAATGGGACATAAGGCTGTCCCAAAGTCTCATCCGACGCATAGTGGGGCACTTTTCTTAAAACATGGCCATAATGTGAACCGCAAATGTGTTTCACTATTATTACTTCAATTTTTTATTGTGACTACAAAATCTATGGGAGGGACTAATTTTGCATTTTAAATTGCAAATTGGTATGGCCGAAGTACAAGTCCCTTTCTCATTCCAATCTTTCTTTTTCTTCGTGCATAATCCATCCAGCTACAACTAGGACGTGCGGAGTGATTGAACACCAGGGGAACATCGTCAAAAGTTAACCACGCAACTATATCAGAGTGAAAAATCATTCGCCTTAACCGGGAATCGAACCCGAATCTCTCGATGTCCAGTCGAGTGCTTTAGCCATTTATGTCATCGAGACGTCATCTTGTGCTCCAAAATTTTGGTGGCTTTAGAGGAACAAGATGTTGTGACTAAATACAGTATATGTAATGTCACAGATATTCGTAGTTCTGCGTAAAGAGCCACAGTCCAGGTTAAAGCCAACTTTAAACAATATGGTGTTTTACCTTTGGTAAATTCCAAGAAACTGCGGGAGAAACCGCGACAGCAACTTTTAACGGAGTCGTCCGCTAATTGTGCATCATATATTTTTTACGCTCTGAAATTGTTGCATTGAATACCCGTTTAGCCGATGACTCCGTACTTACTGTTGCGACATATATCGCAGTTTCTTGGAATTTACCAAAAGTAAAGTGTTGCTTAACCGTGCTGTTACCAATAAATTCATAAAATATTTCAAATAATGCAAATAATATTGACAACATTTATATGCACGGTATCTTAAATTTCAAAGTTGACTAACGGAAATCTTTCTCAAATATTTCATCCTCGGCAACTAGTGTTTTTGTTATTTTGCAACAGATAATCATTTTGAAAATATTCGTTTAATTTGATCCAATTAAAGGATATGTACACGGTCTGTCCCAAAATTAGTATGACTTATTTTTTCCCAGATACGCGGACTGACAAGCAGCGGTTTTTCTGGCAGGTTTAGAGGAAGGTGAGTCTTATGAAAGGCTGGAGACCGGTAACAGTTGGCTTCTAGCCTTTTCGGAGTGCGGATAGTTCGTTTGCGAAACCTCTATAACGTTACCTCGTTACACTCTGTCATGAACATATTATTGGAACAGCGCTACTCCATCTAATTTTGCGTGAAACTGGAAAAAAACTGGAAAGGAGACATACGACATGCTCAAGGCAGCTTATAGTGATAACGCCGTGCGTAAATCGTGTTTTTTTGAGTGGCACAAGTAGTGTCGGGAGGGTAGAGAAGATTCTGAAGACGCCGAACGTTCAGGAGGCCATTTTGCCTCCAAAAGTGACGATTATCTTATTAGAGTGAAGGATTTGTTGAGCAGGGATGGCATGTTCATATGATTTCTGATGAACTTGGTATTCCTAAAAGGGATTAGGATCGACTTGTGACTGAAACATAGGCATGAGAAAGGTGTGTGCGAAATTGGTGCCGCGAGTGCTCTCGGACAAACAAAAGGAAACTTACATACGGATCTGCAAAGAGCTTCTCGATCATTTGAGTGAGGATCCAAATTTTTTTAAGCAAGGCCCCAACAGAATTCTTCCTCTTCCCCCGCCTCAAATCCGTGCTGAAACGACGTCAATATGGCTCGGTGGAAGTATACAACAGGCCGTGATGACGGATCTTAGCAGCATTCCGGGCTCCGCCTCACAGAAGACGTACGAGACGGAAAATCCTCTGGCAGCGGTGCGTGGATGCACAAGGGGTTCTAATTCGAAGACTTTCGAGTAAATGTATTTATTCTGGCATTAATTTTTATAAATCGACTCAGCCCTACTACTTTTTGTGACAGAACTTGTTTTATTATAAATAAATATATAAATATGTATTAATATATATATACACATATTAATATATATATAATAAGTTAATACATATACATATTAATATATATAGCCATATAATTATATAACCATATATATATATACATATACAGGGTTCGTCCGGAAAATAAGTGTACTGATTTTTTCCCGCCGCTCCAGGCGCGCCCAGCACCGCTCTGACGGGCTGCGATTGGAGGGGGGTATGTTGGCAAGCGACGCTGAAAAAGGCAGTTGGCTCTGAGCTGTGGTGTAGTGAGGAGCTCTGTTAACGCGAACCTCCACGCTCGACCCACGTCACGGAACGCGATGCCGAAGTTTTTGGAGCAGCGTTATTCCATCAAATTTGCGGTCAAGCTTGGGAAATCGTCTACCGAAACTGTCGGTATGATTGACCAGGCTTACGGGGAGTCAGCCATGTCCAGAAACATGATCTTTCGGTGGCACAAGATGTTCGTGGAGGGCAGAGAAGAGGTCGACGACGAACCACGGCCTGGACGCCCATCAACGACACTCACCGACGAAAATGTGCGAAACGTTCGCGATGTACTGAACTCTGATCGTCGTCTTAGTCTTCGGACGATAGCAGAGCAGTGTAATGTGCCAAAAACAATAATGCACGAGATTATTAGGGAGCAATTACAGATGCGAAAAATTTGTGCAAAGTTGGTGCCGAAAGTGCTCAGTGATGATCAAAGACTCAATCGTTTGGAAATCGCGACACAACTTGCGGATCACTGCAAAAATGATCCACATTTTATAGAGAACGTTGTTTCAGGTGACGAGACGTGGATCTTTGAGTACGACCCGGAGTCGAAGAGACAAAGTGCCGAGTGGCACACCCCATCATCACCCCGTCAAAAGAAAGCTCGCATGAGCAAATCTCGGATCAAGGCGATGCTCATGTTTTTTTTGACAAAAGGGGAGTCGTCCACTACGAATTTGTACCTGAACGACAAACTGTAAATGCTGCATTTTACGTCCAAGTGCTCGACAGGCTTCGAAAACGAGTCGCCCGCGTCCGGCCAGCGATCAAAAACATCTGGCGGCTGCATCACGACAATGCGCCGTCTCACACCGCGCTTGTCGTGTCGGACTTCTTGGCCAAGCACGGCGTGGCAACGCTGCCGCAACCGCCCTACAGCCCGGACTTGGCACCACCGGACTTCTTTCTGTTCCCGGAGATAAAGAGGAGTTTGAAAGGAACGCGATACGGGACTTTGGACGCCGTCAAAGAGGCCGTGACGACGTGTCTTCGAGAGGTTCCCTATGATGCCTTCGCGGGAGCGTTCCAGGAATGGGAACGCCGCTGGAACAAGTGTATCGACTCACAAGGGTCCTATTTTGAGGAATATTAGCTTAAGATATGTAAAAGTGCAATAAATTTTTTTCCTGAGCTCAGTACACTTATTTTCCGGACGAACCCTGTATATTAATATATATATAATAAGTTAATACATATATATATTAATATATATAGCCATATAAATATATAACCATATATATATATATATATATATATATATATATATATATATATATATATATATAAACACAGTAATCAACCCGAAGGGGTTGGTAGAGATCACCCAGTACTAAGCCCTATACGGCGTGTGAAAATTCACATATCAGGGTAGGGGGGCCACTTCCTTTCCCTATGCCGGCTTTGGTTTCCCAGGAAAACCTGGTACCCGAAAAATTGCATAGCTTTTGTGGAGCTGCAGATGCCAGGGAAGTATGCCCGAGAATCGAACCCGGGACCCTCCGGTCAGCAGTCCAACGCTCTACCCACTGGACTACCGCGACCCATTTATGTATATATATATATATATATATATATATATATATATATATATATATATATATATATATATATATATATATATATATATATATATACATGTATATATAGAGGAGAATCTGACCTGAAGAAGGCCGAAAGCTCTAATATTCTAAAATGTGAGTGCCCTTTTACGTGTCATCTATTTTATGTTTGTGTTCTTTTGTGACGTCCAAGTGTTATATAGTAGTAGTAGTTTTGAGGGGAGGCGACCGACAGCTAAGGTCATTTGCGCCATAGGGGATGGATAGGAAAGGATGAAGGGTGGAGAGAAACCCGGCGTCGGCATTAGCCTACTCTTTACGAAAGGCGCCAAGGGGTCCGCAGTTTAACGTCCCATCCGACGGACGGCGTACTCACTCAAAGTGCCCTCCACAAAGCACCTCAAGTAGGGATCGAGATACCTCTGAAAAATATTCAACACCGCCGGGATTTGAACCCGCGCCCTCATGGTGGGAAGCCAGTACGTTAGCCCCCGCACCATCTCGATCCCCCCAAGTGTTATATATATATATATATATATATATATATATGTGTGTGTGTGTGTGTGTGTGTGCATGTATATATAGTATATATATACATATATATATATATATATATATATATATATATATATATATATATATATATATATATATATATATATATATGTATATATATATAGAGAGAGAATGGGGGGAATATAGCTTTTATTAAGGAAATCAGAAATCCGTTGCCTTAATTTAAAAGTATTTTATCAGAAATTTATTACACCGTTCATGGACGAATAAAACTAATAATGGATTTTTTCTTGAGCTCGCCTTTCTATAAAGTTGATACAATTTATCTTCTCCACACATACCCTGCTAAAAATTAGTGCCCGGAATATTTATCTGCATGTAATTCACCTTTTCTGAAAAGCCTTTCAATATCGTTAAGTAGATGCATGTGTCCCTTAGCAATTACTATTTGTTATTCTGTATGCCTATCTTATACTAAAAATGGAAGGATGGAGTTGCTTGGGTAATTGAAACACAATTTAATAAAGGAGCATTTTCCTATATGAGTTTCTAGGGTGTTGATCGTTGAAAGGTGTTTCCATGATTAATATCGTATTCGCAGCTAATTTTATGTGCGGGGTCCCCAGCTTAACTCGATGGTCGAGGATTCAAAGCCCAACTTCATGATAAATGTTGTGTGTCATCTCGTCGTGAATTTTTACATCACTGCTGGCTGAATTTATAGATCACCCTTCCATGTTTAATTGCAACTGTATGCAGCACATGTATATTCATCGGCTAATGTGAACCATTTGACCGCTTCTCTGACCCCGGGGCTGGGGCTTTTAACATCTCTCCCTTCAATTAGTAGTGGTTTTCAGGTAGGCGACCGACAGCTGAGGTATTTACGCCATTAGGGATGGATAGGAGAGGAAGAAGTACGGATAGAAACCCGGCGTCGGCATTAGCCTACTCTTAACGAAATGCGCCAAGGGGTCCGCAGCTTAAAGTCCCCTCCGACGGGCGGCGTACTCACTCAAAGTGCTCACCACAAAGTACCTCAGTTAGGGATTGGGATACCACGGAAAATTATCTGCCGCCGCCGGGATTCGAACCCGGGATTTATGCGTGGGGAGCCAGTACGTTAGCCACCGCACCATCGTGATCCCCTCTTTCTTCAAGGGGACTGCGAAATCAATTGCGTCCCGTGTTCACACACTACTGCATCTGCCGATACTTAATGTTCCGTTCCGGGAGGGCTGTCTCCCTCATCTCTCCCCCACTCCCTCCCCCCCCTGGCCACGCGACCCCACTCGGATGAGCGACTGACGGCTGGCCGTCTGCGGGGTCGAGGGTGTCGTCATCTCCGCGGCAGCACATAAGTACACTCCGGGCTGTCCGCATCGAGTCAGCTCCTAGATTGCGACGGGGCGGGTAGACGGAAGCTTCGCCTTATCTGGTCGTGCAATTCCATATACGCGGACGGACCCAGAGCAAGTGCAAGCGGGACCCCCAGAGCCTTCGATCCCACGCAATCACTCCCCCCCCCCCCCCAATCCCTCCCGTCATCCTCCATTCAGTGCACCTCAAAGCACCTTCATCCGGGGGCATGCCGCCCGCTAAGGACGACGGGAATGCCGCGAGCTCGGAAAGCCAAACCTCTTCATCCAAGTCGTGTGGGAAGCGTCTTGGTGCTATCCCTTTTGAAAACTTCTTCGGGCGTCTCTCCTTGAGACTTTATATAGGGCGCCGGCGGGAGACGTGCGTCTTCAGTCCTCCGCCTCGTCTTTTGCGCTTTGCGGTGGTGCAGGTGCGCGAAGCCGGGCGTGAGTGGTTAAGTATTGCACGATCAAATGGAGTAGTGACAACGATGAACGTGTTGCTACAAGGAAACTATTTGGTATGAGATATGCCGATACGAGACGAGCAAAGAGGTGGAAAAATTGCATATTCAATTAAGTGAGATTATGACCTGAATTGGTATGGTCACGCCCTGTAATGATAATCCTACTGGCCTAGCCTTTGCCTCTGGCTGTCTGATATTGTAAAACTTGTCTAAAGCACAAGTGAGCGCAGTGCATTAAAACAGGAATAATAAACTTTAGGGGTAAAAATCTGGATATTATGTACGCTGTATGTACAGTCTGATAAAGACGCAATTCCAGTTGAGTACCAATGCGTGCCACGGGCGTGAATTCTAACGTGCCAGCTCTGGTTCCGACGGTGAGCGTGCTGCACGGCTATTCTGTTCAGCTATCGATGGAGATTTAATTTTCGTACTACTCCCATTGGAAGCGATTTAAATATCCTATTCATTAAATATTTTAAACAAACAAGTTTACGAGAAGGAAGAAATAAATTTCTGGCAACGTATCTTAGGTTACTCAATGAGGCCTGGAGTAGTAGAGAAACACGCTTGTTAGAATATCGATTTATGAACTCAATGAAGAATTATAATGACAATCGCACATAATATACGATTAAAAGTAAACATTTTGCAGATAATCAAAGAGAAAAAATTAATACATATATATGATATGGAATGTGGCCGAATGAGAAAGAATCAAGTTTGGAAGTACGTGTGTAATATACGTCCCACACTGCGACATTTTTACAGAGAAAGGAGTCCTCGGTCGACCGATACCGGTCCTGAGAGGGGAAACCGGAAAGTGAAAACGGGAGTGGAACAAGGGCGGCAGACAACAGGAAGAAACGTCGAATGGAAGAAGAAGATGTTAACTTGGGAAAGAGTGACTCAGCAAATGTGAGAGGAACAGTGAGTATTTACTGAAAAAAAACAAGGTCCTTAGGAGAAAAAGTAGTTAAAACTAAAAGTTAAAAGTTAAGGAAAAGTGAGTACAAAGGAAAGGTTTTTTTCTTTAGTCTTATCATATGCGAAGAAGAATATAAGAAGCAAAGGTTTTCTTGCAAAATATGTAAATACATTCGCTGCATCGAATAAGAATTCTTTGGACGGCTGTTTTGATGATTCATTATATATTTCCCAGAATAACGTGAATGACGGCTTAAAACATAAGATTTTCAAACTGTTATTAACGCAAGGTGGTCAAAAAAACGCCCTTTGTACACGCCCTCACAAAGGCGTACTATCCCCGGTCAAGAGAGGATAAATGACACTCATTAGAGAGCATTACCGTAGTTTTAGCGGACCGTACCAATACAGAATATAAGAAATCTGACTGTACGCCTCACCGGCTGAGTGAATTTAACGTACGTGGTCCAATTGCTCTACAGATTGAAATATAGTCACGGTAGTGTAAAACCTGTCAGATAATGGGAATATAACGGTGAGGTTTAAAAAAAAACGAAATTACCGGATAATTTGTCGTTCACTGTATCAAATTTTGATCCCCTCATCGATAACGGGGAGAACCTGTCCTTTCCAACAAAACTCCATGGAAATTTGCCTTGCATCAGTACAAAACTGATTATGACATTAAAGATAGAATTAGATAATGTTGCAATGAAGACGGTGCTCTGGTATGCCAGATAACAGTAGCGTCATGGTAATGGTGATTTCGTGAAATGGACATATTTTGCCCTCCGTGGTAAAGACAAGGGAGGGTGGTGATGTATTTGCGTTTTGCTCTTTGATGACTGATTGCATCCACGAGTGTCTAAAAGAACGTCTCTTCAATTGGATCCGACCCGACAAACAGCACACTCGACCCCCATTATAATAGCACGTAAATTAAGTCATCGATGCATGACGATGATGGGATGTTATGTGAAATTACGAAATTACAATTTAGCAAACAATTTATCAGCTTGAATTCATGAAATGTAATTTTAAACTCATCTTCCCAGGGAAGGATCTAAAGCAATCAATATAATACAAAATCGAAACAAAGAACAAATCGTTTCCATATTGGTACGCAAGGAGTATTGCATTTTTGGCCTCCTTAATGCATATTGGGTCAAAAAATATTTTCTCTTTCTGTTAATACACCGGATATGTTGTTAATAATCGAAGGAAATCTACGTGAAATTTGGAAATGTCTCGTGAAAACCACATCTGTTGCGGTTCTCGAGTTATGAGTGGATTCATGTCGCATTAAAAAGATGGACGTTAATATATAAATGGTTTCTTTAAGTGGGAAATAACTATATCTAATAAATAACATCGAAGATATTACTTAAAAAAGGATTATGAACAATGGTTGGTGGATTTATTCATCCTAATAGCCACCTGAAGAATGACCTCCTCCAAGGATAAATCAGTGGGTAAAACAAATAACTGGATGGAAGCCATAATCACATAGGCCATAATACATCTGGCGTCAAAAAACTAGTGATTTGGAAAATCTAATATTTATTACATGACCAAAGTAAAGACCACAGCTGAAACATTAGGCGCCCACACGTGCATTACACATGTGGAATGGGAGTAAGACTCGCTTTGATTGTGCTTCTCACCGTCAAAGTGCCCGACGTGGTTAGAGGACAGGACTGATGTGGGCAAATAGGAAGCTAGACAAAAGGACTAAAGGTTCCTAAGGAAGAATTTCACCTTCTACCTTCAGTCTTCCCGTCCTCTCCTACCTGGGGTTAGTTGGTAGAAGAGACTCCATTGTCTCCATCTCGCCCCAAAAAAACGACTATCTATCTATTTACCACCTGAATCTGGACCACCCCTGCCTTTTGTCGTATCTCTGCTGTTGCTGTAGAGGTTGAATGCTACAGAAAGATACTCAGGAATGTTACAGTAAGGTTATGAGATCTTGAGGTCTTTATTCTAGCCCTCACTAAGAAAATTATGACCACCGCCAAATCGATAGTATCAGGGGATGAGAGTAGGATTTTACCGGAGGAAGAATTTCACGGTTACAGGAATTAACGGACTGAATAATTTAAGCGAAGAAAATTCTTCTTCTCCTGAAAAAACTTTTCCATTATCTTCAAATTCTTCATTTTCGACAAAGAACTTATGTCACCTTGGATGAGGGATTCACAGTTCTCATTTCGTGGTATCTCTTGTGAGAATTGAGGCAGATGTACCCGGGCAGCTCTTTTTAGTTAATTGCTCCCATAGCAGGTATGCTCGGTGCAGTGAAGGACTACCTGAAAGACAACACCAAATGAATTTTAGCCTGCAGGGCGGCGGTGGACATAATAGTAACAGGCATACAGCAGGCTGTCCTCATGAGCCCCTTCCGTCTGCCTCGAGCGCATGACCCCATGGCACGGTAACCACATACGACCAGACGGTTGTGAACGTCGCTTTCCAAGCACACCTCCCCTCCTTAGTCTCCGTCGATCATTGCAGCAACGAAACCCGGCCGGATATTAGGAGGTGACTTTATTAAAATATATAATGGATAATACATGCAAAATGGAACAACCATCTTCGCTTTCGTGAATATTTGGGTGATATTCAGAGCGGACTTTGGGAGAGTCGACAGCGAATGCACTAACGATGCATTTTAATTGCAAGCATTCAAAGAAGACGAAATAATGACAGAATCTGAGAGCATTTACCTCGAAGAATAAGCTCAGTTGCTTCATCCTTGTGACTCAGATACATAAACCTCCGGTGCGAAACATTTTTGAAACAAGCTGGCAGTGCGTGAAAAATGAAACTGAAGGGCGTACAGCAGGTTCAGCCGGCTGGTTAATAGCCCCCGAGCAACGCACATGGGACCGCGTGATCATGGACCATTTAAATCTTAGAGAGAATTGAGAGCGTTTCTTTCGCGTTTCCTCTACGGTCGATCTTCTCAAGTCTTCGAAACGGGCGGGTTCCCTGGCCGACGGACACCCTCCCTCCAACCGTCGGGGTGAATGGTCTTTCGGTCGCTCCCTCCTCACCTCCGGAGTTTTCTAGGTCCGCCCCCGATCCCACCCACCATTCTCTACGCGCATATCTTCACATTTTACATCGTTTAGTGACACGGGGAGGGATATAAAAAAATCATGAAATTCCTGGTGCAACTTGAGGTGAAACACGGTAGGCGTATCAGGACGTAAGGCGAGGGTGGGTGTGTGCGTGCGTGTGTGTGTGTGGGGTGGCGCGGAGGGTTCTGCGGAGCGATCTATTCCGCGCGCCCATCCCTATCCCCCCACCTCATCCCTCACTCTCCTACTGCTTCCCCCCCCCGAAGCCACCCCACACCCCGCCTCCACCACTTCCTCCCGCCCGCCCCTCCCGCCGCAGATTCGACCCTCCCGCTCCGCGCGCCCAGATCGCCTGGGAGCGAAGCCGCGCGGCTCACTTTCACTTTTTCGCTTTGTTTCTCTCCTCCGAGAGCCTTTTAAGCGGGAGATAACGTCCATCCAAGTAGGCGGCAGTTTAATGCTCTGCCCATTAAATGTGATCGCGCCCGCAGAAAAATCACGACTACCGACACGCTCCCTATGATTTGCATCTCCGCGCGACCACGGTGTGGTTGTGCGGTTTATGTTTTCGACTTTTTCGCACTCTTTTTATTTATTGTCGCGACACTTGACGCCGTCCATTGATTTCTATTAAATATGCATGAGTGGGTTTTCATTTCGGTGATCGAAGGGTGAAAGGGTTTGCTGAGAAGTCATGGGCGTTGGAGGAACTTTTTATTTCCCTTGGCATGTGATCCGATTGCCATTATTTTGGGGTGATTAATCAGCACTCGCGCGTGGGTAATAATGTGTGACTTGGTTCAGTCTCGTCACTCACGTGAGTATGCAGTCGTAACATCATGCGGTGCTGTTCCTTTTTTACCCGTTGGAGCTGTTGAAATTTATCATATTCAGGTGTTATAAGGCCAGTTGATCGTTACATGCGTCTTGGCAAGGGTTCTGTCATGTAGAATGAACCTACTACGTGGAGGTGTTACAGAAGACGTCAATCACGTATTATGAATCCTATTCCAATAACTTATGTTTTAAGTGATTTTTTTGGGAAGGAAGGCAAAAATTTAAGAACATTTTTCCACACAGTCTTAGCGCAATAGAAATACTCCAGGTGTCTTTTTCCCTGGTACCGGATTCCAATCCAAAGACTTGAAAATTTATCAATTGAAATCGAATGCTACTTTACTTGTTAACATATGTGTTTTTTTTTAATTGACAACGTTTTTCGGATGACCAATCAACTTTTTATCATCGTTTTCTACTTTTTTTTAAAAAAAAATGAAACGTATTCATACTTATACTGGCAGGTTGCATACATTTTTTAGTTATATCCTTGAAAATGGAGCCAATGAAATTCACAAACTCATAAACCTATGTGCTGCCTTTTATCTCGTAACATGTTTAAGACAAATTTTGTTTTTCTATACATTTTCCCTTTTTGTTGTATTTAATAATTTTGAATACATTCTACTGTTTCATGGTTCACTTTGTAGAAGTATTTATAATCCATACTAAAAAGACATTTCCCTTTTCCACAGATTTATTTATTCCATATATTTACTTATCCCCATAAATGTGTGGAAAAGTCTTTTTATTATCGATAATAATTTTGAATTGAAATTCGGCGATACTCTTTTCTCTCTCACTTCATTTATCATTTATTTCTTTTACGGATGCTCAATAAAACATTTGATAAGATGCTTACATATATATATATATATATATATATATATATATATATATATATATATATATATATATATATATATATATATATATATATATATATATATATATATATATATATATATATATATATATATATATATATATATATAAGAACACATAAAAAGATCACTCACACGTTATTTCTTGATCATTTCAACGGAATTCAGCTCCGTCTTCATCGGAAGAAATAGAAGTAATGGCATTCAGCTCCGGTCAGTAGTCCCACGCTCTACCCCCTGGACTACCGCGACCCCCAAGATATATATATATATATATATATATATATATTTATTTATTTATTTATTTATTTATTTATTTATTTATTTATTTATTTATTTATTTATTTATTTATTTATTTATTTATTTATTTATTTATTTATTTATTTATTTATTTATTTATTTATTTATTTATTTATTTATTTATTTATTTATTTATTTATTTATTTATTTATTTATTTATTTATTTATTTATGTATTTATTTATTTATTTATTTATATACCTATATGTGTGTGTATGTGCGCGCGTGTGCGTGCTTGTGGCAATGTGCCTATGTGTATGGATTATATTTGGATATGAAATACTTTTTTTATCGTTTTCGTAGCCATAAATTCTCTAAGAAACGTTTGAAGGAAGTAATCATAATTTGTGAAAAAGCAAATTCCCTAGTTCGAAACTTGAAATATGAGGCATATATTCATTCTGTCCCATGTCTGGAATAATTCAATTGCGGAGCCTCTTTCGCACTACTCGTCATCTCTTTAACTACAGCTGACCCTGGCTCAGTTTGATTTCGATGTGATTATATTTCCGCAGTAGATACTGGCTATGATTATTTTCATAAGAAAATATCCAAATCCAGGTACGATTCCATTCGCAGAATATAATGACCGTTCGCCGTCACACAAATTACGAAACGCGACATATTATCTAATACAAATATATGCATACATGATTGGATGCCGACATGTGGAATGATATATTGAGTTTGAAACCGCATTTAAATTACCTTAGGAATCTGGAGTATCTAATTATCCTCAAATCCTTCCAGTTGGAAACATTCTTATTTCGATAACGAAAATGTTGCCGATCAAGTCCTTCGTAATTTGACTCGGCTAACCAAGGGGATATGAGTTCTTCCTTTTCTCCTCGATTATGCCAACTGGAGCAAACGATCTGATTGGAATCGAAGGAAACGAGATTTTTTTTCCTCTCAAATTCCAGCGATACGAGGCGTGGATGAAAGTGGAGTAGCCTCAGGAAGAAGGAAGGGGTCAACGGCGCTGAAACAAGTTACGCGGCATTAGCCACTTGCTGAGGAAACCTACGGGTTTTTGACATCGTTTTCCCATCGCTTTTGGTGCTTTTCCGAGAGATTTTTGAGTGATGAATCTAATCTTATGGCCCTAACTTCTGGATATCTATCTGGAGCGGACCATTTCATTTCACTGAGAGCAAATACAACCCTCAGCGCCGATATCCGTGATGGACGGAGGGACGCTAAAAACGACGCCGTGAAGCATGGGAGGCTTTTCGAGTGTGCCCTGTTAAACAGCTGAGGCCACTAACCCCGATCTCGCAATGCCATGCGTACAGGCATTCCTAGGAGAGCACTGGTTAGTTCCTATCGGCACAATAATCATATTATGAATTTCAGGGTGCATTGGTGTTTTGAGGAAAATAATTCTAATAAGCGCTAGGTAATATACAGATATTAGTGATTCTATCTCTCATTATACGTAAATGGACTGAGCTTGAGCTCTATTCATGATGCGATATGATCTCAAATCGGGGATCGCATCAATCTTTATCCTATCACTCGTCCTTTTTTTTCAAATCTCATTCATCTAATGTTCATGAATTGGATTATCGTCCTCCCAACGACTTCATCATGTTTCATTATCTATTTCCTGAGCGGGATTTGAAGCTATTATTTACGTTAGAAGAGCGCTGCATCTTGTCAAACCAGTTGTTTGGACCGCTTACATGAACGACGACTTTCAAACACCCTTCACCTGGATTGTTCTGCTCGAGTGTTCTATAATTTGCCGTTAAAACTTAATTTTCTCTCAAATTAAGTTACATTTACTATTTTTCAAGCCTCGGGCACCCCAGCGTGGAAACTAAGTAAATAATAACCATTATTAATGAACCTTTAGCAAAAAAAACCTTCAAATAATCAAATAGAATGAACATTGTAAAATCCAATTCTAATTACACAAACGAATTAGATCAATACTTCCCCCGGTCAGGTCTATGTTTTCAAATTAAAAACCATATTGAAGGGTGACGTGTTGATATAGAATGTTCCTGTGAGATGCTTTGGCTGCGGTATTATCTCCGTTGCAGGTCTTATGCAGCGCTACGCATTCGTCTACGCGCTAGGTCACGCGGACTTCCTCTGGAATCGCGTAATATACCTTCTCCAACCACTTCCAAGGAAATGAAGACCATCGTCCACTGAAAACGATAACAGCAGTAACCCCTCCCTTCGTTTGAACGCGAGAGCGACCGGTGTCGGTGGGTACATGCAAACGTTGGCACCACGGTGACAGCGTCAGCCTCACCACCGAAGCCCCTACCGCGTGACTTCTCCCCCGTGCGGGCCCTCGTGGCCGGCCAAATCAATCCGCCATCGATTAACATTCCCTTCAAAACCACTGTTGAATATTCGAGAGACTATGACCCCTTCCAGCGGATAATACGAATCACGTGCTCTGTAACATTAACTATTATGCCTCGCAATCGGTCAAATTTGAAAAAATCGTACAAGTAGTAAAAATGAGGATCCCCCATGATGGGCCATGCTTATGGTTACAAGTTATTAATTTCTGGCATGCTGAGTACATATACCGTCCAGTACTGTCCATTCCCCTTCCCTGGTGGAAGAATATCGGCACAGACAATTCCTTTGCTCTGTTCTTCATAAGGAGTAATCGCTCGATCCGCATGGCAACAAACTTGAATGTTTCCACGATAAAATCGCAACTTGATTTATAATATCGGAGTCAAGAGGGGAGAAGTGAAAATTGAAACTTCGCTCTCACCAATTCCAGTGCCCTAAGCAAATGATATTCCTTATTTTTATTACCCAAGATTGAAATTTACTGGTTAAAAATTTTACTTTTGATTACTCACTGCAATATAATATTCAGTTTTAGAAAACAAACGTCAGTCGGGATGGACACCAAATTGTACCTCTCCAAAGGCAACGCTTGACCATAGCCCGGGGCATAGAAACTATTTAAGGAGTGAGTACTCATTAGGGCATTACGCGAACCCACTTCACGTTACGGTGATTCCTCATTATTTCGTATAGGAAAGGCATTCCAGTGATTTAAGCTAGGTGTATTGCATAAATTTCGTCGCCGGTGTAAAGCACTTGCCGCAACATAACAAATATATCTGCTCCACCCTCTCTCTCACCCCCTCCCTTCGTTCGGCTTTCGCCCGGGGCAGGCGTCCGCCTCGGCCGCCCCGCCCTAGTTACCGTACAGCATGCATCCGTCCGCCGCCGCCCCACGCGCCCCCCGCCCCCCTCCGGACTCGTCCCTTTCGGGAGAGCGGTGGCGGGGCGGGAGGGGAAGGGAGGAGGAATAAAAAAAAGAGCCGCGGCGGCCGTAAATGGAGCACGCAGGGCGCGGTGTCGGTGAAGGGGACATCCTTTCTCCGCGCGCAATCCCCGCGCGGTCGAAGGGGGATGGGGGGAAGAGAGGCTCATGGGATGAGGGGGAAGGGGGAGAGTGGAGGGCCGATCAAGGGCGGTGCGGCGGGCCGACACGCCCACCCGGTGAAAGGCGGCGAACTCACCCACCCACCCACCCGTCCGCCCGCCGGCGACCCCGCCCCTCCACCCTCTCTGACTCCCTTCCCTTTCTCGCACGCGTGGGGAGAGCCACCCCTTCCCTCCTCACGCTGCCCCTTAACCGCCGCCCTCGCGTGGGATGCCGAGGAGAAGGGAGAGAGAAACCGTTAGTCCCGTGGTGGGTTAATTGCACCGCGGGGGGATTCACCGTCCCGCCGCGTAAGATCCACGCTCCACGTCCTTGAGCGGGGCGGAGGCCCGGAGTCCCCGGCGTGACGTGACGCCATGTGGCCCGAGTCATGCGGACGGCTCCGCGTGACGTGACGCCGCGTGACCCCGACATCCATGCTGACGCCGAAGAGTGACATGATTCGACGCAAGGGGTAGGTTGGATCACGGTCCATCCCTCCCCCTGGCCCCGGTGGGAGACACGATTTCGACGGCAACCTTGTTTTGATGGATAAAACCACTATCTGATCATCCTCGATTTCTCAGAAGTGTGAGTCTCCATATAATGCGTCAGAATTATTGAAGATGAGAAGGTAGCGCAATATATTTCATGGAAATAGAATGAATTTTGCTTGGTGTAATTGAAAATGGTCCACCAAAGAGGAGACAATATTGATCCAAATGTCAGCAATTACACTGAGTGTTACGTAATAGGTATGCGATAACGGCAAGACAAGCTCAATATTAATAACAATCGCAGGATGGAGGACCAGGAGAAAAAGAATATCTACTTTGATACATTGCACTTATTAGGGATATCAGTTCCATGTATAAGGTATTTGCGGTAACCGTTTGCGGTATTTAAATATTTCAATTATTTTTAGTTTTTTACTATATTTATTATTGGTCTTATTTTCAGTTAATTATTTAATTTTATAATTTTCATCGATTTACTGCTTGTATCTTCTCCAATTTCCCTCACCCATCCTTTGCCCATTTATAAGAGTACGGCTGGTGTGGACTCTTCCCGTTATGTTCCATGTATAGTTCTATAATCCTTGTTCCAATGACGAAATTATGTGTTCGTTCCTACAGCACATAAGGTAATAGGTCGAAGGAACCCATGGAAATACATTTTGTAGCATACTACGAGAATAATTTGCATAAGATATTCATATTTTTTATCTTGTAATAGTCCTTGCACTCATGCGCAACAGTGTTATAGAGGGTACGTCCACTCTGCTCGTGTGATGAGATAAATAAGATTCCTGGGTAATTCATCAGTCTCCGAAAATATATTCCGAATAAAACATTGGTGAGCTATTGAAATCATTTATTTCCAATGGGCTTTCTGTATTATTCCCCTAAAAAATTTGGAAATGTTCGCGTTTTCTGGGAGAAGTCTTTATGCATGTACTCTACTAAGTTAACGGAAGCAAAAAATAAGCCTTTGGGGCGTGTGATGCCAATGTTTGGTGTTTGCCATATAAGGTACATCAGATGGTACTTTTCTCCATCTAGACAAGTTGAGTTCTATTAAAACTCAATGAGATCATTACATTATTATTAAAAAGCCCAAGAGTAAGCCGATTTCATTGTAAAAAGAAAGTGCGTCCAAGAGCGTCGTCATTTACGCAAAGGTTAGGAATAGTATCCCGCGCATTAAATGTTTTTCCTTCGGTCGCGAAGTACCCAGAGTCAGCTAACAAATAGGTGCGTATTAGATTGAACCACTCGTTTGATCACCTATATCCATAGAAGAACGCGCTAGTTACACCATAGTTCACTGTCTACGGATATCATCATAGGTATTTCAGTAGTGAGAGAGATAGGCTCACGCACGGTCACAGGGACGTAACTTACATGCATAGCGAAGGGAGCTTGACTTAATCAGATGGTATTTTTCCGACCATAATGGCATCTTTGGATCCATTTCATTACAACCACCGCTCATCGGGTCAAAAAATTATCTTCTACGTCTCTCAATTACTTGCCCAAATATTGGGCAAGTAATTCCCTGTTATTCCCTGTTACCTCGTCCAAAAACCTTCTGAAATTCAGATTTTATCTTCTACCATCTTTGGATGCTCTCGGTGCCTATTTCCAAACTCCAATAACCCTCTTCAGGACCCTTTACCTTGAAGCATTCTTCTCCTGTCTTCCTGTGGATTCAAATATCTTGTTCCATGTTTCCTTAAACTCGCATAGCAAATTCTCTCAGAAGCCACAATGATCCTCCGTCCTGTCCAGATTCCTTATCAGTTATCTTTATGCACCACATAAATGTGTCATTCTTCCATTAGCCTCTCTACGTACACGAGCCCTTGTCAACTGCTCCGACCTTTCGTAGGTAACTTTTAAAGACAAGAATATGTTTAGCAAAACGAATTACCCTTCAAATTTCTTCAATGCCATACAAAAAGGTCGAAATGGGAATAATCGGTGAGACGATAACATGAATGCATGCATAATGAACCGTGGAATAGTTTCAATAAGTATTACGAGTGCAAACGCGCTTCTGGGAATAAGTATTATAACCAGTTCTGGATTGTGTCTGAAATTAACTACCCACACACAGTGATTTTCTAAAAATAATCTAAATAATAAAATAGACTTCCGATGCATTCAAACTGGTCACTTACGTTCCCTCACGCAAAAAATAGGAAGTAATCAGTGCTTGAATAATTTCATCAGGGAAACAAATCTTTTGAGAGAGAGAATGAAATAGAATTCACTAATTTCTTTTGTGTGTTCATGTATTCAATACTGGATGTTGAAAATGAACTCCGTTCCATAATTTGAAAGCACTATTTATTTCCACTTTCTTCAATCTTTCAGGTAACCTTGGAGCCACTTTCGACATTTGGGCATTTATATTTAACCAATATCCGCTTCTAATTTTTCACACTGATTTTAGCGTGACCGTTCCAGGTGATTTGTGAGATGATCGATTCAGCTTTCCTAATTAGGATATAAATTTTATAGGTAAGCATCGGGTTAGAGGATTTTCATGCCAAATAAAATTATTTATTAACTGTATCATGTATTTGGAAGAAATGTCTACAGACGTCCAGCAGGACGTGCCATGTTGGGACTCACGCTACAATGAAACGTACATTTTTAGTCCCGCTCTCGAGTGAGTGAGGAATAGATAATGACAACGGAAGAAGAACGGAGGCTGGAATCCTTGGAATTGGCGAAGGTGACTCAGGAGAATGGTGAAGCCCAAAGGAACTGATCACATAACTAACGAAGGAGTTTTAGGAAGGGATGAGGGAAAAAGATATTTGAGAAAACTCAAAAGCATGGGTAACTTTATCAAACTATTTTAAGACTAAACAGTAGGATACGACGACAGCCATTGAAGGACAAACAATCGAGAACTATGGAGCAAGACGGCGAATGAAATACGTGGATCAAAAGATGGCTGAGGTCAAAGGAAGGAAGGAGGTAGTAGCCAATAGAAGATTTGGGTAAAGAGCTACAGCAAATCAATCTTATTGGTTAATGACCCTTGATGGATGTATGTCTAACGAAACCTACGTATTGATGGCCCATGATAGATGTACCTGTATGACTGGTGCACTATCACCCCATGCAAAACACCTTTGCAGAGGATTATGAAGTACTGGTAGATACACGAGATGATGAGATGGTAATAATGATGATAGGAATTTAGCATTACAGTCATTTATATAATAATTAATTATATTATTATTATATTATATTATAATTATATTATATTATAATTATAATTATATTAACATAAATATTAATCGACCAATGCGAACCTTGCTGAAAACATACGCTGGTGTAATTAGAAATATTAATGAATCCACCTTTCATATATCATATTGAGCACTATCCATATGATCCCATACGATTGAAGTTTCCCAAGTGATATTGCGATCTGCGCTTGTGAGTCGAGGGGGAGGAAGCGCGGACTCCTCCTGGACGAGGGAAGCGGGCGAAAGCCCCTTGACGTGGTTCGTCAGAGAGCGGCATCCATCTCCTTCCCTCCGCGATCCACAATGCGACCAGGCACAACCCAGGCGGTCATCCCAACGGCAAGCAATCGGTCAAGCCTCTGCCCACTCTAATTGGCTCTGGCGGCTCAACCCAAAAGCGGGAGGCCGTTCGATTTATTGTTTCGTTGCGAAATTTTTTTGACGGGAGAGAAACGGGGAGTCGCGTACGGAAAGGGAGTCAGTGTTTAACGGCGGGAGGAGGGGCGTGGATGGACCGCCGGCCCCCGCGGCTGCCCCTCTTCTTTATCTTTCCGCCGTTACGCAAAGTTTCGCTTTCTAGCGAGTGAGAGGTCCGGCTGGGCGTAAGGGATGTGGATCGGAGGCGCGGAGGTGGCGCTGATGGGCGGGTGGGATGGAGGGAATGAGGAGGGGCAAGGTTGCCAATTCGGAGCAGCAGGGTGCGGGGGACCCCGCCCTCGGCTCACAGCCTTCGCCCGCGCGCCACTCGGGTGCCTCTCCTGCGGGATATAATCTACCTCTCGCATCCCACCAATCCCCCCATTCTCTAGCACTCACCCACCCCCGCTGGAGCCGACGCACTGACGCGCGACTGGCTGGAGCACGCGCGGAAGCAGTGCCCGGCGAAAATCCATCGCCTCCGATAAACCTATCCATCCACCCCTCGCAGCGAAACGTTCTCGAGGTCGCGACGAAGTACATATATCCGCATGGCAATACAAATTGGGAATGTGAAAAAAATATATATGAATTGCGGCAAGAAACGCATTGAAATATCTTGAACCAAAAGCCGTTTCTCGGAGCAGCATTAGTTGGAGACAATTGGAGCATGCGGAAAAGGTATGGAAAATGGTATGAAAAATTGCCCTTGGTGTGTGGAGCCCGCTGCAGGAAGGTCGGCGTCTACTCTTCAGGACGGTGACGCGACAATTGAGAAGCAGGGCGCAGGATGCCGTGTATGAAGCTACTGGGTACCGTAATCATCAGGAAGGCTCGTGGCCTGATGAAAGGGCAGGTTCGAGAGAATCCCAGCCAGGCCATCTCTTAGAGCTCGGTGTTGTAGGTGATGGTTGAATAAATTTTCTTTTGCTTTGCCGCTGACGGTCCGGTAACCCCTTGGGATCACAATAATAATTTGGCTTGCCAGTAAGTGTGTGCCAAGAGCCGAACCATCTGAGTTGACACAACACCCATGCCTGAGGCGAGATTCGTATCCAAGATCTTTGGGTTAGCAGGCGAGCGCGTTACTCACCAGACCAATCCGGTAATAAATGAATTGCAAGACGTAATGATAAAATTGATTGTTTGACTACAGGACAAGTAGTACGAAATCATATAAAAAATCAGAAAGGAACATGTGGATTTCCGGCATATCCTTTCTTCAAGAAGTTAAGGAGTGGCTCCTGCGTACACTCAGTGGCGGTGGGTCGAGGGAGGAGGCTAATGGGTAAGACTGGTTATTCCTGGGATCCCCGCGCTAGACCAGGAGCTTGTTGAGGTGGGAGTGAAAGGACGCGGTCGGCGTAAATGGGAGGGAAATCGGAAGGTGTCGGGTATGAAGAAAGAGAAGGAAGGCTTTTCTTTCTTCGGGACCGGAGGAGGTGGGGAAGGACAGAGGGCTGAAATGAGAATTGAGGATCGTGTGGTTTGATAGTACGGATGAGTTGAGGGGGTAAATAAATGAGATTTGGAATGCTATAAAGCGATGTGGCATGATCAATGAGAATTTATTTCTTATCGTGAAATGTTAAAGCCCAGTTGACTGATGTCTCTAAGAGACCAGATGTTGGCTAGCTCCACGGTTCGGACTTCGAAGAGCAGCAAATTCTACATCTACGTCCACATAATGCCCCGCAAGCTGCCGCAAGGGCGTGTGGCGGGGGGTGTTAGGTCACCACTCGTACAAGAGAATAAAATCACATGCAAGGCCCAACAAATTCATGCCAATCTACAGCCACAGAGGCGTATAATATATCCATGAAAAAACCTTTTTAACTCATATGCACACAAATACAGGTACCTGTACCTGTACATATACTAGGGTGGTCTGAATAGTTTCCGACTTCAAATATTTCAGAAAATTTCATAAAAAATGTCTTTTATCTTCGTTAGGTCGGAAACTTTTCAGACCACCCATGTACTATCAACTAACCTACACACGCACGTTTGAATATACCAAATGTCTACACAGCGTATAATCTTGTCCTGACTTGTAATTCGAATGTCTTTGATATATATATATATATATATATATATATATATATATATATATATATATATAGTGACTTAGGATTATTATTGTTATTAATTTATTTCTTTCTCCAGCAAAGCCACCAAAAACGGCACAAATAATTTTACATTGGCTGACAGGCAATATAAATAGTATATATAAAAAGGGTAAGAGTGATAAACAATAATGAAAAATTTATAAATATAAATGTCAAGGACAACTGCATGATAGCAGGACAACTGTAAGATACCTATGCAAGCAGAGAGGCCTAAATGACCATCTGGCGTTTAAGGAAGGAGGTAAAAGCGGTGAGTTAGGAAGGATACTGACTGAAGGGTTAGGGAAATAAATGTAGCGGGGAGTCGATGGAATAGGGACGTTGTGAGATCGAAAGGAGGAATTTTGCAATCTGCATCAGACTCAAGTTACGTGCTGAACGAGGGGTTAACTTGTTCTGTCGTAGTTAGCACTGAACCCTATATTTCATAATTTATGTCCTGCTCATCACTTCCTTTGTTCGAAAATTTCAAAACTGCACATTTACCTATGCCAACTACGAATTCTCCAAAGTTAATCCCCGAATTAGGTGATAGGAGGTAAACTATTGAGATTTTGCAGCTGTTATAAAAAATTCTTCCCTGTGTCTGGGCGTGGCAACGAATAGGGAGTTGTGAGTGGAGGCTTTTCAGGACGACCTGCGATAATTAATTCAGTGTTTGAGTTGGGTGTTACATTTATTAACATAAAATGCAGGACAAATTTGCATTGTAATGGGTAAACGACGTTCGTAGTATTGCACTGAAGATATTAATCGGGGCTCCGATGATGAATTCCTTCTCTCTCTCCATATCGTACACACCCAGTTTTCGCATTTAATTCGAAAGTTTTTTGCGAACGAAAAAGCTATCGTGAGAATTCCTGAGCGTAAGTTTTTGGAAGGACATAACTCAAGGTTGAGGAATATGGACCTTTTTATGTTGCCTGAGGGGCGGTATTTGTGGTCCGTGAACACGTTGTGATATTGAATAGTTTATTATGGACCATCATTTGTGTCCCCGGAGACGGAATTTAGTGAGATTACACACGGGGTCGGTTCCTCAAGCGTTACTAGAACCTATAGTATTCGCGGTAGCTTTCCGGGTTCAGTACTCACGACAGTAACCCGTACTAGCGTGATCATTCTGTTAGTACTAAGAAAATCAACTATGGCTAACATCATGACGAAAATAATACATACAAATCCAGCAACACTCCACTCAATTTTTGATCTTCTAACCTCTTCTAGTTAGTCATAATTCATTATTTCCATTCATTATTTTTCTATTATTCCTGTCGATTTATTAATAGTTACCTAATCGGCCTCCTCATGGACAAGAGTCTTGACATGCTTGAGGGCTTTTGCGTTTTAATAACCCCTAGAGCTGTCCTAGCTGGAGCAATGGTTACTCCTCCTGGTAGGGTCGCCTATGCCAGATAGGTCGAAGGGTAGCTGCCAGACGAAAGGCAGTCCACACAGCGTCCGTTCCTCCGCAAAGCAGCTATAGAGGCGTCTGACCCCAGTGGGGTAGGCGCTTGAGTGATAGTATCACATTAAAAACACTATTCAGGAAGGCCACGGAAAATCACGGCAACTAACGTAACTTGTTGTCCCCGGCGTAACCTTACTAACTTTACTCAACTAACTAACCCTAGAAACAATGATGGGCAGATATCTGAGAATGAGTCCTGGTAACTACGAAACTCGATCCAATACGCTATGTGTCGTGCCCGGCAGCGGGATAGGCGAGATGTCTGCAGTCGCGTCACTCTTGCAAAGCGAAATAGGCAGCAGCAAGCCCAGAATACACAAATAGAACTGAAGTAGTTAGAATCGGGATTTGAAATGTTAGGACGATGCTGATATTAGGGAAATTAGAAAATATAAAGGAAATGGAGAGAGGAAACATAGATATTTTAGGCATGCACGAGGTAAGATGGAAGAATAACAGGATTACTGGAACGATAGTTAAAAGATAATATGCAGTGGAGAGGAAGAAAGCCAGTAAGGGGTGGAAATATTATTAAATACAAAGTTAAGAAGAAGCGTAACAGATATAGGTTAAGTTCCAGGGATTAATAGAGCAATGTGCCACGTATTACAGTAGTATATAATATAAATATAATCTAACATAATTACTAATGTTGTAATGCATAGTGGGGGGAAAATGAACCAGCAAGGGGTGGTAATAGCATTGAACAAAAGAAGAAGCGTAATAAATGTAGAGCAGGTGAGAGCTGAGAATGTTATTAGTAGAAGTAAAAGCTGAAGCAATGAACTTGGTCATTATTCAGGTTTATAGGGGTTAGGTGTTAGAAGAAACTCCATTGTGTCAATCTCGCCCCAAAATAAAGACGACTATCTATCTATCTGTCTGCCAATAAGCAATCATTGTGTCGAATGAAAGGGCATATTAAGTATAGGAAATAATACCATGTGCCCCAAGAAGGAAATATTTAATAGTTATGGGGAATAGGGTGCGGCAGTGGGCGATGGGAAATGCGGGATTGAAGTAGGGGATTAGGAACATGAAATTACCTAAGGGGATAAACCAATACAGGTCTGCTGGAGACAGGGTTTCATCATGACGAACGCTTTGTCTAAAAACCACAATAGTCGTTGGTACACATGGTTAATACCCTGGATTTCAGTAAGATAAAAGATATATGTTATGGTTGGGCTCCGATTTAGGAGCAGCGTGATTAATTCGCACAGCTACCCGAGAGTGGATGTGGATTCAGCTCTTAATTTAGCACAAATGATGTGTAACGTCAGATTTAAGAGTATAAAACAGGGAAACGGTTGAAAAAAATTGAATGCACATGGAAGCCGGGGCAATAAGTAAGGAGTGTCAGCGGTCTATAGAGAATATTACGGGAAAGGATAGAAAGGTTGATACAATCGATGAAAAATAGGAATATATTCTAAAAGGGATATCGAATACCGCAAACAAAACTGTGGGAACAGTAAATGGGGAAGGGACCAGGAAACCATGAATTAAGGGTGAGATGATTAGGAAGATAAACGAGAGGAAGAAATGGAAGAATGTAGGACGTGGCAAAGAACGAGGGGGAAGTATATGTATAAAGAGTTTACATTGGAAGAGTAAAATGAATGTGCTGTACATGTTTGTGAAAGCACAATCTGAAAGTGAGGAGAAAGATTTCGTGCTCACTTTAAAAGAAATGGCAGGAAAATTATTAATTGCACAAGAAATAAATGCTTAGATATTCCGGGGAAATATATTGCTTGAATAAGCCAACAAATTCAGACAAAGAATGAGGATAGATGTAGAGAAATAGCTTAGAACCAGGTATTCTTGATTGGGAGAGAGAAAGAGCATTAAATGAATTGAATAGCAACAATATCGTGGGTATAGTTAATATCTCCGCTGAACTACTTAGGAGTCGAGAGAAACATGAAAGGAGGAGATTTTATTGCTAATTAACCCAATTATTGAAGGATAAATTTGGCCGGAACACTTGCTTAGGTCAGTACCCGTATCCAAAGTTCCTATCACAAACAAGGAATGGCAGCTGTATATGTAATTTAGCAGCTATATATGTAATCTAGAGCAAGATTTGATTTCGCTCGTAGCGAAGGAGGTAATATGTGAAGGGGGATAATCAATTTAAAATGGTGAAAAGGGTATTTGATTACTGTAGGGAATGATTAAAAAATGATATAGTACACTCGCGATGACATAGTAATAAATAAATCATTGATAGAAAGAAATGTAGCATACAGCCAGGAAATATTTGTTTCTTTGATGCATTTTCAAGAGACATTTGAAATAGTGAAGTGCGTAGAAATAATGAGTGAATTGCAGAAGTTAAGAGTAGATTGGAGGGATCGACGACTTATTCGTAACCGTAACATGTCGCAGACTGCTCCGGTGAGATTAGCGAATTGTGAATCGGGATGGGTAGTGTTCAGCAGAAGGCTACCCATAATTTTCCGCGCATTTCAACGTATATGATAAAAATGATAAATAGGAACGGAAAATACTGACGATAGGAATGAAAGTCAATGGAAAAATCGCAACTTTATTAAATTTTCGGATACAAACATTAATTAGTCAGTCAGCCAAACGGTAAGAAATAATTGCTGAACGAATTAGGAAATCAGTGAGACAGTTACTCGAAAAAGGGGAAGAGTGTGTTGAATATTAAAATTGTTGGACATGGATTAGAGCTGGTGGAACAGTTTACCTATCTGGCTAGTGTTTTAGAGCAAGATTTTGAATATACTAGAGAAATTAGAATACAAATTACGTTGAGCAAAGAAGGTTTTACGGGGAAGAGAGAGTTAATGAAAAGGATGTTGGGAAAGAATGTTAAGAAAAGTTAGTGAAATCTTTGATCTGATCATCGTATTCATGAATCATAGAGGAACGGAATCATGATAACATAATTAATCTTCAGCAATGCTCTGACAATACAACTTCGATTGTCAAAAAATTCTTTGTTTTTAGTTTCAATTAAACGTTGATATTCTTTGAGAAATATTGCAGTTATGATTTTTACTGAATATTATCCATCATTTGACTTTTCTGCCACTTGGTCGTCGAAGCCTGAGGAAAGACGCAGTTTGAGGACTTTCTATATGTGAGTGCGGAGAAGGATGGGACAAGTAAAATAGGCAAAAAGGAAAGCAACCGAAGTACTTAAACACTGTGGAAGAACAGAGAGGGTTGTTGGGAGAAATCCAAAAGAAGGCTGGAAAGATGTATGGATTAGTAGGTGAGGAAAGGCAGGTGTATAATGCTAATTCACTTTTGGAATGATCTTTTATATTTTTGTCTCATCCTTGCGATAGACAAATTATTTTGCTTATACTCGTTGATGCAGGTAAGCAGACATGGATTGTTTTGCTCCAAATATTTTTTTTCCTTTAGAATTTGATTTAGCAAATAGTAGTTGAGTAAGTTCAATTCCCACATACTATTGTTTCACTTTTAGGATTTGGTGTGCTTGGATCCGTTGAAATCCTTAGAACGGAATATGGCGGGAGTTTCAGGTAGATATTAGTTGGACTATGTTATGGTTAGGAAAATATTTAGGGACAGCGTGATCAAGTCGCACAGTTTCCCGGGAGCGGATCCTGACTCGCATAACGATTTAGCAATTATGAAGTGTAGCATCCTATTCAAAAGTATACAACAAGGAAAGCGGTTAAGGAAATAGAGCGTAGAATCACTAATCTGATCGAATAAGAAGAGGTCTCAGTAGGTTGTAAAGAATATCACGGGTGAGGAATGGGGGCTGGGTACTGTAGAAGAAAAAAGAAAACACATCAAAAAGGGACATCAAAGCCGCCAAAGAAACTATAGAAACAGAAAATAGAAAAAAAAAAGAAAAAAATGATGGATTACGAACGAGATATTTGAAAAAGTAGACAAACGAAATTAATGTAGAAAATATGGTTGTTAAAACAGAGTTAGATTGATGGAAGAACGTACATCTACATCAACATCCACACAATACCCCGGAAGCCGCCGCAAGGGCGTGTGGCAGGGTATGTAAGGTCACCACTCGTAAAATAGAATAAAACCACATGCAAAACCAAATCATGTTACCTCTATGCAAATATTAGTTTGTTCATGCACTTGAAAAACCTTAATCACACGAAAAAAAGGACTCACGTGTAACAATATTTAATAACAGGATACTTGCATTCCAATCATGCTGTAGAACTTTTGAAAAGATGGATCTATTAAATAAAAAGAATATCATGCAGGAAAATGGATGCAAGACATCAAAAAATATAAAAAAACCTTAAACGAGGGATCAACCCGAAGGCCGTTTTGCAGGTTTTGGTACAGTTCACCCAGTACTAAGCCCGACGGCGTGTGGAATTCACACATCAGGGTAGGGGGGCCAGTTCCTTTCCCTGTGCCGGTTATGGTTTCCCAGCAAGATCTGGTACCTGAAAAATAACATAGCTTGGGTGGAGCTACAGGTAACCTGCTGCTACCTTGTTCATAACAAATAGTCACAAACCTAGCTGATCTTTGTTTCACTCGATCTAGTTTCAAAATTAAGCCTACTCCATGAGGATCCCACACACTTGCAGCATACTCAACGTGGGGCCTAACTAACGTGTAAACTCACGTAAAACTCACACAGTTAAACGCGTAACTTATACAAAGAGTTGAATAATTAACGGAGGCGGGTAATTAATAGAGCGAAAAAAGCGTGATGGAAGACGCAGTGCTAGGTCACAGAAACCTGACAAAGGTAGGGTGGAACTAATACGCTGTACAGGAAGGTGAAAGCACTCTCAAAGAGTAGGAATGTAAAATCCACACATACATTCAAGGATAAGTCAGTAAATTTATTATTTAAACCAGGTCAGATTCAAACGAGATGTCAAGATAATATACAAGTATTTAGGGGAATATTATAGCAAAGACATTAGACCAAAATGCTTACTTGTAAAAAGGGAATATGACGTAAATGTGGATAGCTTAGGTCTAGGCTTGTTCGAGAGAGAGAAAGGCCATTAAGGAAGTTGAGATAGAATAAGTCTGTCAAATGTTGTAAAATAAAGATGAAGTAGTACACAATATTCCCGAGGAACTACTTAAAATTTGAGGAGAACGTGAGAGGAGAGATTTTATGGTGTCATTGCTAGCATTTGAGGGAGAAATTTGGTCGGGTTATTTCGTTATAACAGTATTAGTTCCTGTCCTTTAAAAACGAAAGGCTGCTATATGCAGGGAATAAGCAACAATAAGTTTGATTCCACACGCAGCTAAATGGGCTTTAGGATTATTAATGAGAGATGGAGAGCAAGGCAAATGATTACTTAGGGGATGATAAATTTGGACCCAGAAAGAGGCGAGGCATGCGTGATGCCGTAGGAGTAATGAGACCACTAATAAAGAGGAGGATAAAATACAATCATGATATATTTGTCTGTTTCGTAGTTTTCGTGAAGGCGTTTGATGGAAGGAATAGGGTAGAATTGATGAGTGTGTTTCGTGAAATGGATTTACGATAGATTAGAGGGATAGGTGACTAACCCACAATCTGTTTATACAGGGTCGCACCCAAAAGTGGTAGGACTGATTTCCTCTGGCGCGAACGGAGCGGTGGAGGGGGGTCTGCCTGGCAGGGTAAGGTGGAGGAGGCTCTTAGCAACAGACCAACACCAACCTCAGTCGCCTGCGGGCTGTCGTTGAGTGAGGACACCGTTTTTAGTGAAGCAAGTTTTTTGTCCGCGTCGAAAAACAAAATGAATCTGAATTAAGAGCAACGTTATTCCGTGAAGTTTTGTGCGAAACTCGGGAAGACAGCAACTGAGACCCTCGATATGATCAAGCAGGCTTATGGGGACACTGCCTTAAGCCGTTCCACAGTATTTGAGTGGCACAAGCTGTTTAAAGAGGGTAGGGAGCTCGTTGAAGACGACCATCGCTCCGGACGGCCGTTGACGGCAAGAACCGACACGAATGTGGACAGAGTGAGGGCACTGATGAACACAGACCGACGCTTAACCAGTGAAGGAATTACAGACCAGTTGGGTCTGTCTGCATCCAACGTCCAACGCATTATTTCACAGGATTTGGCCATGCGCAAGGTGTGCGCCAAGATGGTGCCGAAAATTCTGAGTGTCGACCAGCAGGCAACGCGTGTGCGCATTTCCGAAGAAGTGTTAGCCAATTTGCACCGAGATGAAAATTGTTTGGACAATGTGATAACTGGTGATGAAACATGGGTTTTTCAATACGACCCCGAAACGAAAAGACAATCCGCGGAATGGCACACCTCCGCGTCCCCACGTCCAAAAAAGGCTCGCATGAGCAAATCAAAACTCAAAACGATGTTGATTGTGTTTTTCGACCGTCGTGGAGTGGTTCACAAGGAGTTTGTCCCACCAGGGGAGACTGTGAATGCGAACTTTTACGTGCAGGTGCTCACCTGCCTCCGAGAACGCGTGAAAAGAGTCCGACCGGCCATTGCAAACTGCTGGGTGCTTCATCATGACAACGCGCCGTGCCATGGCGCGCTCGTCGTCAGACAGCTCCTGGCCAAATACGGCGTTGCCACGTTGCCGCACCCGCCCTATTCTCCCGATCTGGCACCACCGGACTTCTTCTTCTTCCCCCTGATGAAAAGACGGCTCAAGGGACGCCGTTTTGACTCGATAAAGGCCGTTCAAGAGGCTTCGACGAGGGTCATCAACGGCATCCCTAAAGAAAATTTCCAACGGGCGTTCGGGGAATAGGAGCAACGTTATACTAAGTGTGTAGCAGCTCATGGAGCATACTTTGAAGATTATTAAGTCGATGTAAGTATATCGTCATTAAAATTCTTGTAAAAAAATCAGTCCTACCACTTTTGGGTGCGACCCTGTAGTTCAGATTGCTCATGTACGAGTGGTGAATCGGTGGTGAGTCGGGAAGGGTAATACTAGAAAGAGGAAGGAGACAGGGCCATTACCACTCATACTTTTCAACGAATATGTCGATGGGCTAGTAAAAGAGGCTTGGGAAGAACTGGCGGTAGGGATGGAAATCGTTGGAGAATTGATATAATCAGTTAAGTTTGCGGATGATCAAGCTTTCGCTCATCAGTCAGATAAGGGGTTGAAATTGCAATGAATTGCTGGGAGCATCGGGAAGTGACTGGGATAGGTACGGGACTATATTATTATTTAAAACATATGCTTATGCAAACATCATATGAATATTTTTTACACAGACAAAAATTTAAATAATGTGCATTTATGTAAAGGCTCTGCAATTTTAAGAAAGAGATCAACTAAGTTAAATAATAAAATAAGATAAATTTCAGATTCAGGTTTGATGTGCCGGAACCGTTCCATGGTAACAGAGTAGAAAACGCTGGCAATTTTCCACTTAATAACTTTTCATTTTATTTAAGTGCAAAAAACTGCAAGAGTTTTCGTCTCTGCTATAATAAAATAGGAGCTCATTAACGTGCACAGGTGGAAAGTTTACCTATCTTGGAAATCTTTTGGAACCAAATGCTCAGTGTAGTATGGGTAAAAGAAGAATATTTGCGCTAAGGAAAAACATTCACAATGGGATTGATGACTTGGACGTTGAATAAGAATGTTGAGAGACGGTTCCTCAAAACTTTGACGTGGAACGTGGTTTTGTATAGTGAGGAAACATGGCCATTGGAGTGAGACTATATTGTAGACGTGGAATGGAAGATTTTGAGTTGAGGTCTTGGAGAAGGATGGAAAATGCAAAATGGAGTGAAAGGCAAACAAGCAAGGAAATGCGTAAATATGGCTAGGGAGGAGAGGGGATCTTTCGTGGAAGAAATCCAAAGGAGACAAGATTGATGGATGCAGAAAATTTTGATTGACAATAGGATGTTGAAAACTGTGATAGAGGGAAGTACATAAGGCAAAAACTAGGAAGAGGTAGGAATGGGATAGGTATGTTGGACGAAATGAAGGGAGGAAGGAAGTATGGAAATTAAAGAGGGGAATATTGTAGTGACGGATGGGAGGTGGTGCTGTATTAGGATAGACAAAGAAATGCATCATTGAACAATCACGTATATTAACCAAAGAAGTTCAAAAAGGATGCAACCTCTCGCCAGCACTATCCAACGTATATCTAGATGAGGCAATAAAGGAAGCACAAGAATTGGGCATCAAAGGAATCAAGGTGAATGGCGAAGAAATTAACATGCTGCGGTTCGCAGACGACATCGCAGTGGTAACAGAGACTCGAGAGAACCTGCAAGCAAACCTGAATACAATGGACCAAGTACTTCGGGAATATAATATGAGCATAAATAAGAAGAAAACGAAAATCCTTGTGTGTGGAAGAAAGAAGCTGAATACAGATATCACAATCCGAGGAAAGAAACTAGAGCAAGTGGAATCCTTCATCTAATTGGGCAGCAGTATAACTTGGGATGGAAGAAGCTCGGCCGACATCAAGCAAAGAATAGCCCAAGCAAAGAAGACGTTCATTGAAAAGAGGCAACTACTATGTTCAAAGGATATAAGATTGCAAACAAGGAAGCAGTTCGTCAAAACGTTCGTGTGGAGCATAACACTCTACAGATCGGAGACATGGAATAGTGGAAAAGTTGACAAACGAAGAATAGTAGTATTTGAAACATGGTTCTGAAGGTTGAATGGACAGACAAAATGAGGAACGATGAAGTATATAGAAGAGCAAAAGAGGAAAAGATCATATGGAGAGCTCTACGGCAAAGAAGAACTAGATGGATTGAAAATACCTTGAGGCACAATGGATTAGTTAGAAACATCATAGAAGTAAAAAATCAAAGAAAAGATCCCGCGAGGAAGGCCAAGAGACAAGTACAAAGGGCAAATGAATATGGAACCTATCAGAGGGTGAGGGAATTAACACTAAATAGAGAAGAATGTAGGGCTGTAGCAAATCAAGCTTAAGTTTGAAATACTGATGATGATGATAAGTCTATAATTCACGTATTTATGTTTTCATATCCCATTGCTGACTGGCTACCTGAAGCGTCACCAAATTTGACTTCCGTGCAAATCCTCATATATCATCCCACGCACACATCACATACACATGGATTTTATAGCCGCGACAAATTATAATTTCCTGTTAGATTTTTACAAAATCCGAAGGCATTTCGTAAAAATCTGATCCCCAATTTACCTGTAAATTTTGAAACCCTGAGTTTTTAGTGTCCACACTTATTTTCATCAACAGCAGGTATCCTCTCTCACTTGACACAACTCCAAATTTTCGTATGAACGAAGTATGCTAAACAGGTCCTTCTTTCGCTTTGTTGACCTTCTCTTGACTTCAGTTTCCCCCCTTTTGTAGCATTTTGCGACTGTCCCCGTACCTTGACTATTAGTCTTTTTTTGTACACATTCATATTCAATGATTTCATCTGTGATCAGTGGTTTCCTGTTCACAGCTTATTTCCTTGTTGCAATTCCCCTCAATTCCTGTTTCTATCAACTTTCGGCTCCCTTTATTCTACTCTTGATATCTTACTTCGATTGATTCAGTTTTCCTAAGGTTTTCCATTTCTTTCTCTAGTGCCCATTGGAATGTTATCTTTGACTCAGTTTCCTTTAAATTCTTTTGTCTTTGTTTCTTCAATCTTTCCTTCATATTCTTGAAATAATGTTGGAACTTGATTAACGTTGATTTATGTTATTGTTATTTTTTATTACTGTTTTATTACTGTGATTTATTGTGCTGTTGCTATTTTATACCTCCGGATTACTTTTCAATTTCCTTAATTTGCTGGTGATTTTTCAATCAATAATTTGCTAGAGCGAAGTCCTGCTAGAGCATCTTCTTACATCTGCGAGCATCTTCTATGTAGTTTATTAATATCGTGTTTACCATTACAAACGAGAATCGTATCTTTTACGGGGCCCACAAGAACCCACAAATGAGCCCCCAAAAGGCCAATGGAGCAAGCAACGTTTTCTAAGGTAAGAGGAATTCTGCATCTACATCTACATAATACCCAGCAAGCCGCCGCAAAGGTGTATGGCGGGGGGTGTTAGGTCACCACCCGTAACAAGGAACAATACCACATGCAAAATCAAAGCATAAATGCAAAACTACACCCACAGCGGCGTACACACTCATGCAAAAATCCCTTCAACCAACACTCACGCAAACACATATACCATAAGCCAACCAACAATTGCACCCCAGGATGCAGCATGAAATCCATCCATCAGCGCGCAAGCCAGAATATGAAAAGTAAGAAGGCGAAATTCCACTTCCACATGCGTTAAAATGTGATATTAAATAACATTGTCTTCCGTTATTTCCTAATGCAGTTCTTCTTAATTTAATACTGGTAACATAATATTGAATTAAAAAATAAAATATAATTTTACCAATATAAGCTAACAGGGAGAAAGTAAAGAGCAGCAACATATAATGACAGCATAAGTTCGTCCTCGTGCTTACCTAATTACACGTATTATTTTGATTCCGTCGAGTGAAAAAATTTTACCATCTATTTTTTGGCATATTCTTCGTTGTTTTTACGTTGAGAGTGTATTTCATAATTTCGAATGTCTTTGGCTCGCACCCGCATTAAAAAAAATACGCTCGGAAACTGATATGATTTCATGTAATTTTCCACCCGGCACTCTGTATACTCTTCATGAAAGTCGTCGTCCCTTCCGCCGAAGGCACCGACGCTTACGGAGAGGGAGTGAGAGAAAGAGCTTGGCACGCGGCATGCGCGGTCGGGAGTGAGTTAAATGGCATCGGGAGCGAGAGATTGCAAGTGCCGTGTTATTGTCCCGAGGGCGGGAGGGACGAAGAGTGGGCGGCGTGTACGGGCGGTGGGCGAGATGGGTGGAGAGCCCAAGGAGAGTGGAGGGGACTGGAAGGCAGTGGGTGGGTGAGCGGAATCGGATTGGGCCGTATATCCATAAACACGTTACGAGGGTCTACCGTGCACGTTATTGCCGCTCCTTTGCCGTTACTTAAACGAAACGCTTGGCAGCGTTCACGCAATTCAATGCTTCGTCCGAAGGGAACGGTCTCGCCCGATAAGCCCGTCGTGGATTGTTGGGCTCCACCACGGGGACTTGCCTCGGCGGTTGAATGGATGCGCGGAATGAAATTTGCTCCGAGGAAAAATATCGTAGCTGAGACTCAAAGGCGGGACTTTCTTCCACTTGCTGGTTGGATGCTCTGCTATTTGATTGCCTCTTTCATTGTTTGCACCCCACATAGAAATAATACGAGAAGACCTTGCGACGAGGATGTTAGAAGGAAGAGGTCTCCCGAAAGAACATAGCATAGGGAGAAGAGGTTAGAGTCGTGGGATTACTTCACCACGCTGGGAGGCGCTCTTGAATGTCGTGGCGCACGCGACAGGTCGTCCGATGATTCATTTGTCTGCTCCCATGAGTGATTGGCCCAGCGGACCGTATCAGTTCAACGGGGCGAGGAGTACATTGTGGAAATGCTTCACTAAAAAATGAAATGCGCCAATTTATGTGGCTGCATAAAGTTACTCACTTCTTCACTTCGCCTTAAAATGTGACAAGGGGCGCGGTAGTCCAGTGGGTAGAGAGGTGGACTACTGAACGGAGGGTCCCGGTTTGATACCGGGTGACACCTCTGCCCACCCTCAGCTTAACCCGAGCTGTGTGATGGTTTTCCTCGTTGGTACAAAAAATTCATGGGAAACCAATGTCGCCACAGGGAAAGATTACTACCATGTCCATGCGTGACTTTCATATATGTATATTTGGATTAAGAGTTAAGTAACCTCTGCCATCACATGTTAATATGTTAATACAACTTTTCAGTTGATTACTAATTTAAATGATATACTTAGTTATATGACGCAATTATTGCACCCCATTCCTGAAAAGAAGGAAGGATGCATGGACTAACTTCCATGTTTTTGCTTTTAGTCCATCGGTTGGAGGTAGTTTTTTTTGGATTCGCCGATATATTTTTCACAATGCTCGGGCTAAGGCCTCAGCAACTTAGCAGAAATAAGTACTGCTTAACATAGAAAACATTTATATTACACTAAATTATTGGATGTCTCCACACACACGCACACACTAACTCCATTCATACCTTCATAAATTTCTATTCGTTTCCTTTCTCCACCTCACTCTCTACTCTTTCCATTTTCTAAATACTGGAAAAATACTTCACGGATGATTGCTGCATCCTGCTTTCTTTATATATTCGAATTACATTATTCTTAAACTTATCCTTTTTCAACATTCGTATATGATGAGAACCCTTTACTTAAGTTTTGATAAAAATTATTTTACCTCATCCCTCTCAATGATTTTGTAAAACGCTCATTAGCGCTTTACAAAATCATTGAGATTACAAATTCTTATCCCTTATTTCAATGGATAAATTTTAAATGCATAATTGTACCCAAATGTAACTTAATTCACTGGTATTTTATTTGTTTTCCCAGCCCCTGCCTCTACATGTTCCTTCGTCCATACGTAACACAGCACTTCAGATAACGGACATTCCTTTCTCAATCCCCTTTCAGCGCCGTCTATACAGCATCCGATATCCTTAATTAGCACCTATCTATAAAAATCACTCCCGAAAGCCAATTATTTCCTGATTTCACTTTTCCTTTTTCAATTAAGAAAGTAAGAATTCATCGCTTGTGAGATTGTTGAGGTTACGATTGTAAATATGCCAATCAAAATAAAATCCAATGAATGTTTGTTTCTGCTATGATTAATTAGGTGTAATGTTTAGCTAATAGTAGGGTATGAGTGTTGACCACTTGAATTGGAAACTACCCTCAAACGGGTGGTGGAACAGGATCTAAGTCCGCATTGCATTCTGAGTCCTGAGCAAGTTTTTAATAAGTCACCTATCCCGCTAATCACTCTTGTTAAATGTTGTCCACTAACTTATTCCCCTCCCCTCTGCCTTTATTTTGTTCTGAACCAACGTGGTTCGACGTGGTGCTGTTTCGGGTCAGAAATAAATAAATATAGATATGAATAAAACGCTTCTTGAAATTCACGAACCAAACAAAAACATCTGCTACTGCATCACTCGTCTCCCTCCTCCTTCTAAACCCAAACACAACTTCCACTATGCTATTTTTTTTCGCTATCCTTAGTAGGTACTCCCTAGCCTGCGAGCAAAATTCAACTTTATATCCTATCATTTTCACCTATTACGACCTCATTCGTTTTAGCTTGCAGCATTGATATTTATTGCTAATAAGTTATTCTCTTTCCCTCTTATAAGATATCCTTACGAAATCCCTGACCTTTCTCCTCACTCAAATGCTTCTCATCTACTCTTGAAAACCCTCAGTTTAACTTTTGCCTAAAACCTTGAGTAATTCTAAAGGGATGGTCTTTATTTCAACTGCCTTGTTCACCTTCATTGTGTGTGTTTTTTTCAATCTCTCTCCATAGTGTTACTCGGTATAAGGTGTCCTCATCAATGTCACACTCCCTTTCTCCATCTAAATTTACTGGTCTAATAACTTCCTCATAAATTTATACATTACACTCCTACCGCTTTGTCAGCATCTCTCCTGGTTCCATAAATACTCTTCCTGTCGTATCTCTAATAGTCAGTAATAAGATTTTTCTTTTGGTTTCACAAGAGTGCTCCTGTACATATATTGCGCTCATTTTTACCCGTCTCTTTAATATATCCAGGCCCACGCATTGCTCTATTGCCACGTTGTGTTCTTACAGTTGGTTTCTCAAAACAGCCCATTATTTAACACTTGCTAAATTTTCCTCCCTAGTATACTTCTTATGTTTTCCATTTCTTTTTTATCCCATAGCCTTAATCACGTCACCTGTGATTCAAGGTTTCATAGTTCTTTTCGAAGTAACCCTACCTGCTGATCCTCTGCAGCTCACGGTACCCCTTTCCCAAGGCCTTCCCGCGATTCACATCGTATCCCCGGGAACTCATTAAAACTGGAATTAAGTGCTTCTTGGCATCCCTCCTCTTACAAACTCCACAATCCACTTTTCTGTCCCTCTTTATTTTTAATTTTTTTGGAACTTTAAATACCTTTTAATAGCCACTAAATAATTTGAAGAATCTCGTGCATACTCTCCAGCGAATGGATGAATATTTTCCTAAATCAATGTTTAATAAAATTATGACCCCGTTCAAGCTCCATTTCTTGGTATTTTTCACGTGTGCCTATGTCTCTAAAGGTCTTTCAGCAAGGTGTGATTTAAAATTCAGCTCATTTCTCAACAAAAAGACCTTGCTCCTAAGCCCTTGCTCTTCCCACCTCATTCACCATTCTCCTTTTACCCACACAGTATTCAACGCCATCCCCACAAAGGCTTTAATTCCTAATTACTTCATCTGGCTGATTGTATATATCTTCAACTCCTTTCCACCATACAATTGACGACATGTACACCTCAGCATGCAATTAAGTGTGTCGGAGAGCATTATTCATGTTTTTCCATGTTCACGCACAGTGAGGGTGTTTTGGTGTCTCTAGCTAGCTACTCCAGCTAAAATGCTGCAGTAAAGTTAGTATCATAATTTCGGCTCTTTACAAAAATTTGAGGCTGTATAAATTATAACGGTTTTTAATTTCAATGCACCTCTTTCAGCATGTCTATTTAGGGGTCCTCCTAGGAGTTACCATAAAAAAGAGAATAATCTCCAGACATTCATGTTATTAAGGAATTATTGTACTCAAATTATGCACTACATGGGTGCTTGAATAACTAATTTAAAAAATTGCTGTCCAGTTGAGTCATAATTATTACGATTAGACCTTTTAGCAATAATTATAAGCATTAGCATCGAATGTGTAACGAAAATTTCTCAAAATAAAAAAAATATCTTTCCTTTTAATTTTCAAATGTATTTGAAGGCATTCATTCAGGCTTACGTTACGAGAAAGCTGTTTTCTAATTCGATCGAATGGTCATCGCTCAGGGACCAGGGTTACGTTTCTGCTTCATATAAGATATAAGACATGGAATTCAGGCCGACATCACGAAAAAGTTGATTTATAAGTTTTGACGCTCGCATAAATATTTCTACTCTGTATTGAATGATCCATTCATTGATGCCGCTCTGTCAGATACAGACAATTTAAGACGGAACATGTTGTTCTCCGGTTGTATACTACCTTGATCAAAAATTTCCCGGAATTTATTCAGAAAATTAAAAATACAAGTTTATTCATCTAAATCTATATTGTCCCCTTCAAAGTAATCCCCATCGACTGCAACACACTTATGCCAGCGCTTGATCCAATCCTCGAAACATTTTTTATATTCGGTTTTCGGTATGTCCATCAGTGCTTCCTGCGATTTTTCCATTACTTCCTCTCGGCTGCTAAAACGCGTTCCCCGTAATGGTTTTTTAACTCGATTGAACAGAAAGAAGTCACAGGGAGCCAAATCAGGTGAATTCGGTGGCTGTTGGATGGTATTTGTTGCATTTTTCGTCAAAAAATTACGAATAATGATAGCACTGTGCGACGGTGCGTTATCATGGTGCAAAATCCACGAGTTTTCTGCCCACATTTCTGGTCTCTTTCGGCGAATTGCTTCACGCAAACGTCTCATAACGCCCAAATAATACTCTTTGTTTACTGTCTGGCCTTCTGGCAAAAATTCATGATGCACTACACCGTTGTAATCCATGAAAACCGTCAGCATTGCCTTCTTTTTTGACTGAAAACGACGTGGTTTTTTTGGTCTCGGCTCATTTGGTGAACGCCATTCACTTGCCTGATGTCTGGATTGCGTGTCGTACTCATAAACCCACGTCTCGTCTCCAGTAATGATCCTTTTGATGAATGTGGGATCGGATTCAGCCTCGCAAATCATGTCTTTTGCGACGTCAACACGGTCTCTTTTTTGCATGAAATTGAGGTCTCTTGGCACCAACTTTGCTGCTACACGACGGAAACCCAAATCATTAACCACAATGTCTTGGGCGGATCCATAGGCAATGTTCAAGTCCTCCGCTATTTCTCTGATGGTTAATTTGCGGTTATTGACCAACATTTCTTTTACTTTATCAATTTTTTCACCGACTTTCGATGTCGATGGTCTGCCACTGCGTTCATCATCTTCGATTGACTCACGACCACTTCTGAACCGCTCGTGCCACTGGTAAACGACCGTTTTTTTTAGAGAATCGTTGCCGAAACACTTTTCCAACATTTCCAACGTCCGTGCGCCACTAAATCCGTTTTTTACGCAAAATTTAATACAAGTTCGTTGTTGCAAATTTAAATCCATTTCTGAAATTGTAAAAAATCGCCAACACACACAGAGATAGATGTACTCTTGGCTACGTAACTTTTGCAAATGTCAAGTTATGACACTAAGATTTAAAGGGAATGTCAACAACAGATGTACCAATTTAGCAAAAAAAACAGAACTCAAATCGGAACGATGGGAGCGCCACACGGTGGTTATTCCGGGAACCTTTTGATCAAGGTAGTACACACGAGTACACGTACGTACCCTATTACTTGAGCACTTCTCGTGCTCACCTTACGAAGAAAAGATTTATCATATTTTATAGTATTTAATTGTCACTTGTCTCTATGTACGCGATTAATTCAGTTCTCTCTACTTGATCTCGTAATTACCAGCAGTTCTCCGCTTACCCCAATAGTTTATCTACCTCAATTTATAATATATCAACCTTAATCTTACTAGTGTATCGTATTTTCTCCTCTCTTCTCCATACCTATATTTGAATTCTCCAAATATTTGGCTATTTTCTACCCTATGCACCTAATTATGAAGTCGATTCAGAATACCTTTTTAAGTCCATTCCTTAATTCGATATCCAATTAACATATAGTGTTGAAACTTTTCTCCTTTTCGATCCAATTTTGCAATTGCTTTTTTTTAAATTAGCGTGTGGTTCATATTTTTATATTTTATCGCTTCTCTATGTTTTAATAATATTTCCTTAGCACAGGATGTTTTATGACTATGTACCATATCTATTACTTATATTTAAGTTTTTGAAATAATCCAGGGCTCATCTTATTTGTTGTAAGGAAATATGTTAGTTGTGGCCAATTTATAGATTATATTTAGTGCTTTTTATTTGCCTATCTTTATCTCAAAGTTTATATTATTAGCAATAGTAGCAATAATTTATCTTCGACTCATAAGCTCATTTCGCGATCGTACACCTCAATCAAATATCATGGCCAGGGTTTCGTCGAACTCACTCTGTGATGTTTCTTAACAATGCGATGTTTCCTAACCTCAGGCATTCACTAAAGTCAGTCTATTTCCATAATTTAAGAAAATCAACATCTCTTTAATGCTATTCCTCCCCGTGTCTATAGTATGATTCCCGATAATCTGCTTTTTTAATTAGCATGGTGATTCGACTTTCAAAAATTTTGCTCCAGTTCCATTTTTAATTGCTATTCTCTAACTTCAGCATCACTACTTGCGGTCAATTCGCAGAGAATGAGTGACTCATAGAACTCGTAAGTGCCTATTCATGTTCTAACTTCACGCTTATCCCTTTATCTTGTTTTTTTATTTTTACATTGCATATTCGTTTCTTCTTTTCTCAGTATTTAGTTCATCGTTATTATTTAAAGAATAAGTTTTTTGTGAAGTCCCATTCATTTTATATATCCATTATCGTTGGGTTTTGGTATAATCCACATAAATTAGTGTAAAAACTTCCAATGTTCCTTGCCATTGATGAAACGCTTTCTTATCTCCATAGTGCCTTCTTTCTTACCTCATAGTGCATAGTATGTGTTGTTCTTCTGACTGTAATCATTTACTCCTAAGCTCGGATTCATTTCCCTGCCTTTTACCAAAGACTCCTGTAGTCACGTTATTGAGATCCTGCTCCATTGAAAGTACATTGTAACGCCGGAGTCACTTTGGTCAACATAAAGGGAAATTTTAAAATTTCTTTTTTATCTTTCATGTCGTTGACGATAAATCCTGCGCGTTATGATGTCCGGTGCTCTAAAAATTCATTGTATTCTATGAATACAATGAATTTTTAGATAATAGATAAAGCTAACTCCCTCACATACTCTAGATAATGCTAAACTACGAACTGGCCGTTTGATATTTCATTGCTGGAATTGTAGTTACCGCAAATTATATCACCTATAATCGCAGTTTTAGGATTCTTGTATATGCATTTTTTGATGTTTCATTATTTTAAAGAGTTTAAATTTGGATAAGAAATTAAGAGAAAGGCTCAGGACAGGAAGATATGGAGGTGAACCACGAAAAACACCTGACACACTGCAGAACAATGCAAGATGATGGTAATGACTATACTTTAAAGTATATATTTATGATTCGGGACTGATTCGCGATAGACTCGCTTAGACATTACGTTGGGAAATCAACAGCTCGGTATGTATTACAATTTTTTGCCCACCCATAGGTCTCAAGTTGGAAAATTTCTCTTCTGCCATAGCTGATGTGTTATCATTTAGTGGGTCTTCATTTGCTGAAGCTTTTCATGTAGATCAAACCCTTTGGGTTACCCTCAGAGTTCGATTATTACTACCTAACACTTCAATTGTCAACTTGAAGGTATTATGTTTCTATCCATATTTTACTTCAAAAGGATATGGAAGTTATTATTGTAGTGAAGCGTTGCGGTTCCAATTAGGACTGGGAGCATGCAGATGCGACCGGTAGCAGTCGGTCCCGTGCAAGGGGTGAGTAACTTTGAGCCCATGGACCCTCGTGCGCCTCCTCCGGCATGCTGAACTTGGACATCATTTGACAGGGATAGTCGTACCCCACGGCCTCTCCTTTTCCCCACCTTCCCTTCCTCGTCCCACGGCACCCTCCGCCAACCTCCGATCCTCGACTGAACTCACTTCCTCAATGCAAACGCCTCGTCGTTCGCCCACCAATCTGATTTCTGCGGAGAGGTGGAGTAGGTTGATGCGAAGGCCGGTGATGACCGATAGTGATGGAAGTTAAAAAGTTTGAGCTGCGGGGAACTTTCTTTCTTGCGTAATCCGAGAGCCGTATGAGGCAATGTTAAATGATAATTGAAATGTAATTTGCAAGATTTCAATGATAAAAGATTTTATTTAAGACCGGTTTCCACGTGCTACAACATTGACAAGACAGATTGACGTGAATTTGTACATTGGAACCGGTTGTGAATGAAATTTTAATCAAGAAAAACTTTGGAAGAACGTGATCATTTAAATACGATTCCATTGAAGCACCGTGATGCTTGGAGCAAGTGAAGCATGAAATCAGATTTGATCATTTTGTCGGGTGGGAGAGGGAGGGAAGATGTGCAATACTGTCATAGGTGCTCTAAGCAATCAGCTTCATCAACGTAAGTGCTGGAAAAATAAGCGGTTAAGCTATTCGTATTCGTTATGATGGATTACGTTTTCTTCACGATTTTCAAACGGTACAGGTCGCAGAATCTGATACGGCATGACAGGGGTGGTTGGAAGAACAGGGGTGAGAGAGAAAAGCCAAGCCGCGATGGTATGCTTCGGAGACGTCCCGGTGACCCCTTTTATAACGTTACGTATCATGGATTGGGCGAATCCCGAAGAACAACTTCCAATTTCTTTTAAACTAATTGGGTTGCGTTGCGTGGGTGAGTAAAAAGCTATGCGTATTCAAAATGAGCTCGAGATCCCCTTAGATGGCAATGCAATAATTTTCAAAACATTAAGCACATTTAATGATGAGATATTTAAAACTGCAATTTTCAACTTGGATAAAAGCGAGTTTGCAGTAAAAAGTAGAAAATGATTTAGGAATATATGCAAGGACCTAGTAAGGCGAAAGAACTATAACCTGTGGTACTAATATTATGTGAGTGTCACACTAATATATTCTGCTAGCCTGAAAAATATTGTTTTTAGATATTTGACCGCTGTGTATTCATGTCGTATAAAACAAAATCCAACAAAAATTCGAGGAGAGAACGGTTTATGTAAAAGTACCCGAATTATGCTGCAGGATATTATTCAGATTTCACGTTGTATCTCTCACTGGTATATCGTCTCAGTTTCAATTTAATACTGTTGACTTTCGCTAGCCATAGACACGAGGGGAACTTCATCCTAGTGACTGATCACAATGTGTGCGCGCTCACCCTACTCGTCTCAGCCACACCAACCAAAGCTACGTTTCTATGCATCCGGTTTGGCGCTCGCTGTCCCCGCAACCTGCTTCACCTACAACCCCTAGAGCCCCCATTGTGATAACATAGGACCCCGTTTTCATTTCCCATCTGCGTGGAACAAAAAGAGTTTGACGATGACCCAACTGCGCTGCGCTTTGGCAACTCAAATGGAAACGACCAGCCGGCCGACCACGCACTTTGAGAGCATTGGCTAGGCGAAGCATGGTTGGAGTCTCCATAATTGGCGTCAAATCCAACAGATCCCGGAGTATATTGAATTCAGCCAGCGAATAACTGCTGATTTTTAGTGCATTATAACAGTTCTTTATTAAATATTTATTTTATTAATATTATTTCGTAGCCTGTCTTTAAAGTCAGGTTTTGTGTGTTCACCGAGTGGACTCCAGTACACTTCTTTGCATCGCTAAACAAGTCACAACCTGACGCCCAACACTACAGCAAATCCTTCTTCAATTCCACATTCTAACTCCCTTCATGACTGTCGACTTTGGCTATTCTTTTCCCCTCCTCCCCATCTCGCCCAAAGTATTCCCCTGTCTCACGGACTTCGACATTGCATCGCCTCTCAAATGCTCGGCATCCACCTTTCCTATTTTCTTTGGACTTCTCCCAAATTTTCTCTCCTCCCACAGTATGATTGTTCTTTCTTCGTCTGTTTTCCTTTCCGTTCGATTTGTCTTTTCCATCCTCCTGCGATCCTATTTAATTTCTCCTATCACCTCCAATTTATAATTCCCATCATCTTTCTCCACAAATCAAATATCCGCCACGTGAAATTTCACCCTTCATATGCTAAAAGTTTTCACTAAATTTTTCTTAACATTAGTACTGAACATCCTGTGTTGTTAATTCCCACCTCCTTGTGAAAGCTATTTTTGCCCAATGCAATTCTACTTCATACTACCGCAATGATCATCTTGGTGTGGAACATTTTCAAGATAGGTAAATTGATCTACCTGTTCTAGTTTTTTCCCTTCAATTATTAGGTTTAACATGGCCTTCCCCATTCTCTAATGCTCCTTAATTATTCTTTACCTCCGCATACATACATACGTATAAAAAAACAAGTGATAATGTGCACACACCCCCTGCCTAGCACTCTTCATCCCGACTCTCCGTCTGCCACACGTGCCTGAGCCTCAACGAGAAATCTTAGAAATGCAGTTTTCTGATAAGTCACCTATCCCTCCAATCTACTCAATAGTTATCTAAATAATTCATTACATCTATCTAATTTGCTCTATTTGACGATTTATCGAAATGTACTTAGCAAGGAAAAACATCCTGATTGCATTTTTTCCTTTCAATTGACCTTTTTACTTCTACGAGCACGAACCAATAGAGATGCCACACTCCTATGCAAGTTTCCTGACAGTCAAGCGTCGATGTGCACCAACAAAATCGTTCACTTTCACGATGTGGAGGTCATACGTCTACATTGATGATCCTCCGGAATGCTTATGGTCATCCCCTAATTGCCACCCATTTTTGAATCGAGCAAACAACTCACAATACGCGGTACGTTTCATAGTATCCTCAACATAAGCCTTGGTAAACAACTCATAAGTTTTCGTGAAGGATTTACATAGTTTCAGGCATAATTTCACACGCCAACGCTGCTACTTCAAAGAGCTCATTTCCGCGGATCCGATTTTACGACGCACTCCACGAACACCCCTTCACATAAACGGCCATAACTAATCAACAAAATAAGGTACTAACAAAGTAGTTAAAGACGGCTGTTCGGGAAGTTTTCGCTAACAAAACGCCTTCAAGCAGATTAAAAAGTAACCAACTCGAGGCACATTATTCAAAACATTCGGGAATTTTCCAACAGGTATATCACCACGTGCTCCTCTCCCCTTGCCGAAACCAAACTGATCATCCGTCAACCAAACATTTTACCTCACTTTGATCATGTAATTGGTGATCCTAATTACCATTTTAGCTCCCTACGAAGCCTAACTTATATTTCTTTAGTCCTCACACACGGCAGTCGTCCCTTTTTTGGAAAGGAATCACATATTGTTCTGCTGAATTTTTCCGGCCTAATTTTTCCAGCGAAAATGCTACAAATTAACTATTTTTTCCATGCTCACCTAAATCCTTTAATAAATCCACGGAAAATTTATCTATTACCACGACCTTTTTTTATTTCAATTCCCTCCACGCATTTCCTTCTCTCAGTCAAGCATACCTGGACATAAACTCTCCTAATCGACGTCAGATTATTCTCTAAGCCTACTTTTGCAGAAATTTTATACTCATCGTTAACGTATTCTTTTTATTTCTCTTGAATCTTTTCCATGTCAATAAATGATTTTACCACCTTATCTTCAAAACTTTGTGGCAGCTTTTCCCTTTTTAATCTCCGCTGTAAACTGTAAAAGACCTATTAATTTGCCACCCCAGTTAATTGCTCATTTCTTAGTATATCCTTCTATTACTCTTAAATTTTCCCTCAGGTCTTCCTCGTTAACTTCATATGTTTACTCATCTTAGTCGTAAATGTTTCCAATGCCTCCCAATACGTATTCCTTTTCGTCCCTTTTTATGCTGCTTTGTGGGCCATTTGATACGTTTTAAAAACGAAGTGATGGCGCTTGTAGTATCTAAAAAGGATTGCATTTAGTTTGCCTCATCTCTCACAAGACTGCTGATAAAGTTCCAGTCATCCATCACGTGGTTTCATTTTCATTGTCAATTTAAGCGACAAATTTGTTGAACCAGAAAAACACAAAAAATGAGTTCAATTAAACTTCTATTTAGAAGACTGAACACCGAGTGAGTACATAGCCAATTTGGATCAAGTTCATGTCGTACTTGCTCATGTGTTTGCAACTGTTCATTACTGGGTAAATGACTTTGTACTCGTCTGCAAATGCTGAACATCGTTTAAGGCGTTAAGTGGAAGTAAAATCCTCCAAAATGATTGACAAAATATATTATATGATTCAGAATAATCTACGAATCAATTTCCGCGAAAACGTTGAGGCTACAGGCATAAAGCAAGGTACAGTGTTTTCAAATTAGTACGAAAAATTAGATTTGAAAAAATTTCGGCATGATGGGTGCCGCGTTTGCCCTTAGAAGTGAATAAATGCAATCGTGTGGTCGATTCTGAGTCTGGTTTGGCGCTTTTCCTTCGCAATCCTGACGAGCTTCAGCGTTGACACGTACATAACTGTGAACGAAAGATGGATACACTACTGCACTCCAGAGGCAAAGGATCATTCTAAACTGCGGGTCTCCGAAGGCGATCCGGCTTCGAAGAAGACAAAGACGGTGAAATGGGCCGACAAGTTGATGGCCACGGCTTTTTGGGATGCACGTGAAATCATCATCAATTAGATGCATAAGAACAAACGATAAATGAAGAGTATTTAGAGCCATTATCGCTCCGATTGAGCGGAGAAGTCGATAAAAAACGTTTTCATTTATCAACGAAAGAAATTTTCTTCCGTTAAGACACTGCACGGGAGCACACCTGTGCAGGTTCTATGGCGAAAGTCATAGAATTAAAGTTCGAATTATGACGAAATCCAACGTATTTACCAGGTTTGGCCCCCAGTGATTTTTTTTATTTACAAACATGAAAAATTCGCTCGAATAAAAACTATGCACCTCGAATGAGAAGGTCATCCCCTAAACATATGCCCATTCTAAAGACCTTCTGAAATTTTACTTTCAGAAAACTTAAAAATGTTAGAGAAACGCTAAGAAAAGTGTGTTGAAATAAAAGTAGATTGTGTTGAAAAATAAAACATTCCACTCCAAATTAGTTCTTTTACTATGTTTTCCTATGAACTTATTGTGCGACCTACGCACATTCAATTTCCCCAATTTTCTTACTTGTTTTATATTTCAGCATTTTCTCCATCGAAGTTAGCAAGGCAGTGTTTCCGTTGCTTCATTGTAGTGAACGCTTCTTATCATTCCCACTCGCCTCGGGCCCGAATCTTTTGAAATATTTTCAGGTGGGTTTTCCAGTTCCACTTTGAGAGATTGGTGGACTTCCTAGTCTTACTCTCGCGTTTATACTCCGTGCGAAATAATGGGCTTATTCTCACGGGGGTTAACCAGGGAGAAAGGCCCCAAAAGCACCTCAAATCCACTTTCACGATCGATAATCCATATTTTTTCCACCATCATTTCGTGATTTTAGGGTTGATTTCGTTGATTGCCTTTCCCGAAGAAAATCGCTGGTCAAATTGATTGTGAATAACGGGCGATCAAATCGGGAATTTAAAAAATTGCGAATAACGATTTATACTCTGCTAAAAAAAAGAACTCGCATTACTTTTAATTTGGGGACTATAAAAACCTCGTAAGAATATTCTCAATTAATGTACCTAACCAAAATGTGCTTTAACTAAGCAGTCTACTGTTGAATTCTAATTTATATTAGGATTTCTAATAGAAAACATTTAAAATGATCCCAGTATCTCTAATGAGTCAATAGTAGATAATCCTAAAATATTTTGAAGCGGTGACTATTCCGGTAAATTATTTAATGTTCTCGTACACTGCATGTCAATTTATTTAGCACTTTACTCGTAAAGATGACAGTAATGGATTTTGCAATTTAAAATCTTGACCAATTCCGTTCGTCGTCAGCTGCAACGAAAATTAAATGAGAACGGTAAAACAATCTGACTTTTATTCTACTTTGAGTGATATGAAAGCGTGAGTTTCAGGGTTAATAGTATAGTAACTATAACTAAAAATACTATTAGAAATTCATCACTCGCGGGAATATGATGCACACCAGATGGAATAATATTCTAAATCAAAAAACGGCATTAAAATTTCACCCAATTGTTAAAGTCCCATGCTGTATGAACCAGTACTTATAATATAGCATCAATGATACTTGACACGTATGTTAGATACATATAGTACATCATACACGATACCTTACTATCTCCGATGCGGTATCTTGAAAGCTATGCGGAAGCTTAGTTATTCATCACTCATCGGCCCACTTTACTGTCAACTAATGTCAAATTTACTGTCAACAAAGCCACTCTGTTACCCACTCAACTGTCAAAATTTACTTTCAACAAAAGTAGACAAACTTTAACAAGGATTTATAATTCCAGTTTAAAGAACGTGACGCAAAAGGTTTCTACATTGCGTTAGTATTGTTTCCATATTCTTATTCAATTTTTATGCATAAAAATTTAACTATCGTCAGTTGATTTTTAATTCACATGAATTTATATCCCTCGGAGTGTTTCCAGGAATACATTTCATTCCAGGAATACATTTCACGAGTTCCGTTCTCGTTGCAGTATCTAACAAAAGTGTAATGGAGTCGTCAAGACCTTAACATGAATTTGGCATTATCTTTATTGTAATATAATATTTATGTTTTGGGTTCGGCAACTGATGAAGCAAGTCTTTAAACAATGGCACGTTCTTCATGTGGAACCTCAATGCTGTTGCTTCTACACGTTTAGTGATATATCTTCGCCTATACTCTAGAATCTTTGCTTACATTTTTTATCAACCTAAGCAGGTAGGTCTAAACCTATAAGAGCCCTAAATTATACACCTAGAAGAACTGCTTATGTTTCAAATTTCAATGGCTGCTGATGACGCAAAACTGAATTCAAATCAATAAAACTTTTACCTCTTTTGCATTACACATTAAGCTTACACTAAATATAAAATTTAGTTTCTGCAAAATAAATTTTGGGAATAAAAACTTTATGCTCATCTTTCTATATTGAGAAGCCCTCGTATATACAACACCTCGTATTGAATGTCTGAATCTGAGTTTTCTTGGGCGACCCCACATATGCAAGTTGAAATGGATATTTGCCGGTGATCAAAGACATTATTGGATGGCAGGATGAATGATTAGTGATTTACAGGCTAAATGTATGCTCCCACGACTTTAGATATAAATAGAGAACACCTCAAGAATGTTTTAACTAACGTTTTCATGCCGTTTTTGCTCCATCATATAGTCCAAGAATGAATTCTCCGCCTAACATCTGCAGATAACTCCTTTCCTCCATTGTTGCTTGAGTGAAATGGGCTCCACTTTTGGAAATGTTGAGGAGAATCAGTTTCTGCTCCGATTTTCATGTTTTTGTCAGAATATATATTAATTCGTATTAAAATATGCAATTAAAACATTTATTCAGTTCGCCTTTCAAGAATGCAAAATTAATAAAGACCATATTACAACGAAATCTAAAATTGATTATCTTCCTTATAATACATCAGCCCGAAGGTAGGTTTCCTGTTGTTCACCACGCCATTCTAAGCCAGTCAGTCCCTTCAATAATTTCCAATTATCGACTGTCTCAAAATACATAGGCCGGTTTTTTCATTCTCAGTTTCTTGTCCTCTCTCTATTTTCCATCTCATCATCTTATTCAAGATGGTTTAGATCAAGTCAAACCAATCGCTTTCTCTCTCCTTTTACGCAGTTTCCCGTAAATTTCATTTTTTCCTGTAAACTTATATAAAACGACAAGTTTAAAGCTTAAGCACCTTTATCTTTTCAATTCTAAAAGCAAAATTCATCGCTAAAAGTACACGATCACAACCATTATTGAATGCTGTAGATAGTGGGTAGTCATGTGATTAAATGTATGTACTTGCGTTCAAGATTATGTATTCCCTGCATTCACATTTATGTGTACGTGCATTAATTATTGTTTGTGTGCATTGCATTAATATCTGGTTCCCTGTCATCTCAGGCGACATACGGGGTGTTTTATAGACAGAACTGTATATCTCTTACTCTTAACTCTTACGTAGAGGTTCTGAACCATTACTTCCGCCAATGCTTAATCCTCCCTGCTCTTTTAAAATGAACACATGCCCATTGTTTAAATCATTTTCCCTTCGGACGCAGCTACTATTCGTACTTGTTTCCCTTCGGGCGACATTTAATCACAACAAAATCTGGTAATAACACTCCTAATGTCAATTATCAGAATGCCTAACTTAAAACATCACTCGAAGACATCCACTAATATTTAATATGGACTGACATGCGTGCGTGTGTTTCTGTACATGCGTTTATGTAGCAGATAATATATATTTAACTAAATATTTATATACAAAGGACTTGTCAAGCACTACCCGCAAGTCAGGTTTGTGGAGCTAGGGTTTTAGATACAGATTTACTGTTCGAGATATCATATTCCAGAACATCCTCCTCATTTGTCTCCTAAGGAGCGTCTAAGCGTGCAGTTAATACGCATTAAAATGTACCGAGTAGTTCTGCCCACAGGGAATTCGCCGCCCTGGAGAAAAATGATCGTTTGGATTCATTCCATAGAGCGGCACTCCCGGTTGAGCCCGGCCACTCCGTCCCCGAGGATGGATCGCGGTGCTGTGGGGGTTATGTGTGCGTCGCGGCTGGGTGCGCCGGTGAAAAATGTAGAGGGAGCGATCCTCCGGGGGAGGGAGCGCGATGGCGGCGGAAGAAGAGGCGCCCCCTCAGCACCGAACTCCCCTTCTGCCAACCCCACACCACCCGTCATCCTCTCGGATGAGCGTTAAAGGGCTGGGCGTCGTCTCCCTCCAGGGTCGGGCGGGGGAATCGTTGGGAAGGGGGAGGGCGCGGCCACCGCTCCGAACCTCCCCCCATACCCCCCCACGGCGCTCTTGATTTAGTGTCGCGACCGCAGCCCGATCCCCCTCGCTAATCGTCCGTGCGTGCAGGCGCTGCCTCCTCCCCTACCCCCCTCAGGGCCCGATCTCCCTCCTCCTCCACACACCCCCCCTCTCGGCCACCTCGCCCCCGCGGGGCGTGACCGGCCCCTCTCGACGAGGATACCACGCCCCGTCGTCCCGGGCACACAATGCCAACGGGGAGGGTGGGTGGGATGGCGTGCAGGGGTGGGTGGGTGCCGGGGGTGACCCGGGGATCTCCTCCCTCCGTCCATCCATCTCTCCCCCTCACTCCACCCACCCATGACGCGCTCTTTATTCCGCTCCGAGGAGGGGTAAGGGAAAGAAGAGATCGTCCCACGCGCGTGACGTCTCCCCAACCCTCCTTCGTCCCCTCGCACCTCGGGGGGCGCGCTCGGGGTTCGAGGCCGGGATGGGAAGAGGGAGACCGTGGTCCCGCTCACGCAGGTTTCTGCTGGGCGGGGGCGGAGGGCGAAGCTAAGTATCCGGATGGTGTTTCAGAATTTTGGGCTGAAGGAGTCGGGTCGATTAGCTGTGGGCAAAAAAAGATCGCGGCCACGGATCCCACCTCATCCGACCCATGGATACTGTTTGTAATCATCCAAAGATTAATACTGTGCTCTCGCACCATTCGTGACTACGGCGGTGTACAGCATCACGTGCGACAGCTATAGCGTCTCGGAATTGAGATTGCACGGAACTCCCGCTATCACCATTTGCCATAGTCTCCATGCCGTAACGCCCTAGTGGCGGCTGGTGGGGTGATGTTTTATCGTCGTATATTTTTCCGCATCCAACTTCCCAAAAGTCGTTATCGTCATGAATCGATTTTCACGAATGATTTTTTTCCCAAATGAGTTCAATATTCCCGATTCTCGATTGATCTTTTGACTCGAATTTCCATTAGAATTCGAATTTGAGCCCTGGAATCATTATAAACCAACTATAAACCGTAATGAATGAAAGATGAATTTGTCCATGAAGCATACTCCTGAACTGAACTCCGTAAAAATGGCAGTACGAAACGGATGTAAAAAATGTATTATTTTTTTATTTTTATTTCTACATTAGTGGAAACAATATCAGGGAAAAAGTGGAAGCAGCTTCAAAGGAAGGAAATGTGTGCATCTTCAACGAAATCTATTTAAAATTGCTCCGATGTGTCAGAAATAAATTATGAGTAAGAAATAGATTGTTGACGGGAAATAGACCACACGATAGTTTATACTGATATTCCTTTGCCATAAAACCATATCAACTGGCGAGGAAGTTCATTGTAATGACTTGGGATATTGCGTGATTATTGCCATCATAGGCGGAACATTAATGACTGCCGCCATCTTAGCTGCCTTGGTAATATTAATAATGAGTAAATAATACAAATTCTCATTGGTATATACTATTGGAAGGGTGAAAGGACTTTAAAATTCATATTACTCAGCATGACGAGATTATTTATTTTCCGGAAAAACACTGATATAGGGTAGTCGAAACTTCATAAAATTATAAATCCGTAAATTGGTAATTTTATTACATCTTAAGTAATGGCTTTCATACTATCAATGGCGGTATTATTTATTCATATTTGGATATCTTCCAAGCGCTTCCAACAGTAATAAAATCCAATGCCTCGAGCATATGAAAGGAATTCGACAAAGGTAGTCGTAATAAAACATCTATATTACGAGAATATTACGGCAATTAAACAATAGATATTTAAAATAATGAAATAAATATAATTGAATGAATGAAATAATTGAGAAAATAATATCTATTTCTTGGCAGCAAAAATACAATTTCAATTGCCCCTCGATTTTATATCCCAGTCGTATTTTGTGTTTTATATTTCATTCATACGCGTTTCCGCCCACCCCTTCACCGAATGACAGCTAAACGATTTCTATACTGTGGACTTTGATCCGCTTAGGGATATCATACCCTTAGCCCCCACTCAGAGAGTTGGTAGATAATATCTTCTCAGTTTCCTCGTGGGTGGGATCTACATATATCCCACGACAAACGCATTATTTTTTTGCATGGTGTCCATTGATATAAGCATAAACGCGACAAGAAGGAACGAAGATTGCTCAAAGGCGGCGTTTAAGTAGCGATGAGGCGGGAATGGACGTCACACTCTACGTGTAAAAATAGCTGAAGTATCAATTATGAAAATTTCTAAACATGCATAGAATAGCGGAGCAGAGAAAGGTAGTGAGAACATCTCAGGGGTAAAATACTAAGTGAATATTTTATAGCTGAGCCCGCAGGCATTCTGGTAATATTTGGATAAATACTAGAAGGCATTAACTATACTCGTATAGTTGATGTAATCAATGTATATGATAGCGGTTGAATCTTTTTTAACGTGCAAATACATATTATTTACTTATCACGCATTAAATTAAATTATATGCTTTTAGAATAATTGATAAATGCTTAGTGATAAATAAAGTATTTAGACAATAATTTCATGATGCATGTAAGAAAATATAATAGTTAATGCTATCAATTAATTTATAATAGAAGTGATCTCTTGTTTCACATCAATATGTATATTATACACAGGGAGTGGCAACATAACTTCCTTTTTTCAAATATGGAAGCATTTAAAAAAAGGAATTTATGTTGCCGCACCCTGCAGTAATGATCTCCTGAAATTAAATTAAAATTTTCAGCAGCATAAATCATTTCAAATTAATGAAATAAGTATTAAACCAAAGTATAATGCATGCATTTATTGCTCTTATGTGGTATTTTATGTTACTGATATTATCAGAAAAGGTTCTATTTCTTTGGGGGACTGAATGTCTCGTTTTCCTGGTCTTTCGCTGGCTTTACTCTTTCTTGAAAAGTACGGAAACCGCAATGTTATGCAGTATTACTAGTTGGTGCATTAAATTACGCTCTGGATGATAGTCGAAAAATAGCTGATTGGATACTTTCGGACTTTACGAAAAAATCGGAGTTGTAGAGAATGTAATCCTGAATTCTATGACGGAAAGTTCCGAAAGCTGATCGCATCATATAGAGGGTTGTACGTTCCGCTGCAAGTTTAGTCTCATGAAAAGGATCGTTTGGGATACCCAATCTCATTAACAACAGTAAAAAAAGATTTCCAAATATTTTAACTTAATTATTGGTGATTATTAGTTGATGATTAGTTGATAGCTCTGGTGAGTAGAAGCGTAGCAGGCAGACGTCAGCTCGGACATAGGAAAAGCAAATCATGTGAAACTCATTTGCAGTCACAAATATGAGATTTTAAAGTGTGAAATCATTCGCCATGACCGGTACTCGAACCCGATTTGAACCTTAGTTACAGGCGAAACCACCTTCCTTTAGAGAAAGAAGGAACTACTCAGAACTCAGATGTTCCTTCTTTCTCCTGATGAGGGTGGTTTGGCCACCGAATATTTGGAATGCGTGTGGGTGTTATATGTACGCATGTGTTTCTCTGTGTTTTTGCTAGCTAACGCTATCTTGCTTCTCCGTTTAAATTATAATGCTATATGCTGTCGCTTTATCCATATTTGAAATATACAACAAATCTATAAAACCCCTCGGAGGAAGTGTCAATTAAAAAAAAACATCTCAAAGAGAAGCCGCCAAATTTTATGGTAAAAAATATGTAGCGTGACTAGGTCACCTGTGAAACTATTGAATGAGTTCCTCCAGACACGAAACAGGCGCATCAGGCTGTGGTTTTAATTAGGTCGAGGAAAGGGGAGTTTATTACTGTACACCGTATGCATTTTAAGTCCTCACTCCATGAGAACAGATCAGACCACAATGTTATTATTGAGAAAACTGGCATACTTAAATAAATCTTCCCTCATACGAATCTAAATCACAAAAAAAACATTAAGCGTTCCAACTACGGAAATCCCAAAACCTAATTAAAATCTGTCATTAGAACGAATTATATACATAAAGCGTTACCTAGGGCTTGCCACGGAGGGTGTGGAAACCTTCCCATTTAAGTCTTGCTGCTGACCTGCAGTTCAAACCGGACTCAGGCGCCGACGTGTGCTAACTCGAAGACAACTGACTTTTTATTCACTTTACAGCAGTGTGATATGCTCATGGGCGTCGGAGTACCTTTATAGTCCTGTGACTACCACTTTTAATGTGAATTTTTATGCATTGAATTTTCATAAATCAATTTAATTCGCTGCTGCTTAACATGGCAGGTATTACTCTCAATAATTTTCGCGAGGCAATTGCAAACTCTCCGTGATTAGATTTTATGTGTCGCGTGGAAAGCACTTCAAGGACACTATGTATCCTTAGGGAAGGGACGTTTAACGGTTTGGTTGTTTGGCATCGGTCGTAAAGTGTGGGATGATCCGCGGGCATCTGCATTTTCCTGCTAGTGGATAGTTGCTTTTAGGTGAAGGACTGGTTATTGAAATCATTCGTAATTGGAGATAATCACCACAAAGGTAGAGAATAAAGAATAGATGCTAAGATTCTTTTCGATCAATTATTTTCTTGTTATATAAGAAGTCGTGAGGAGGAAATAAATGAGATACTGAATAAATTATATGTATTGGAAGATTGAGTTCTGATGAAAAATGTCCAATTCTAACCCAGAGACGAGGAATAATGGATTTCTTCGGAGCATTTAAATCATGTGAAAATATCTTTGCTTGAGATTGGCATAATCTTAAGTTGACAGGTTACTCAGAATGGAGTAAGAGAGCCTGATGTAAGCTCTTTAACCTGAAAGTGGGGCATTTTTATAAACATTTGCGAAATGCAATCATGGGAATATCTTACTTTGGTAAAATAATATTCATCGTTATATTGTATGCATAATTCATTATGAAATAAGCTGTTATTTTTAATAGTTAGGTAACTGTTACAATAATGCAAATGTTTATTTAACTAAATTTGGCCGGATGAAAAATTTAAACGATTAAAGCTTCGAAAATCGAATAATTTCTAGTGGATTCTTCCGTTCTTACCTGTATACGAGTGGGTCAGAGGCTTCTAATTGTACCTATTTCAAGACTCGGCTGGCCCGTAGTGGCTGGTTGATGTACGTGTACATGCATGTGCTCTTAAAGGTTATACATCCCTAATTGCGTTATAGGTTTACTAAAGGTAGGGCCTTTGGTACGATGTTCGGCATAACACATCCCTTTGTTCCAACACGAGTTAACTATTTTTTTATATTAGGTGTATAAAATAGTTTCTAGGGAATTTTCAACTGTCAGCTATAAATAAACGATAATAATTACTTAAAAACACATGCTGTTTATTATGTAATTTTTCTTGGACAGAGTCTCATTGGCAACCTATTAGTTTTCCAAAACTAAGCTACAGCAGGCATTCAGTTTGAATTAGTGGGGTATTACCACTCTAATAAAGTATGGTGTCAACGACGCACATACATACACAGCAAAGGAAAGAACCATTATCCAGATATCTGTGAAAATATTCATTGAAATATAAGTGAATGAAATTTTTATTGTACTTCAACTCATTGTGCAGCAATATCGAAATGGAAATGAATTATGATATATAGACAGTAAAACATGATAACAATCAAACCAAAAAAACCTGAGAGAATGATTATCTCGTCATTTTATTATTTACATGAATTATTATGTATATTTGTAATTTAATGAATGCTTACCTCAATAAAAATATCCGAGGCGGAGTGGAAACGGTTCGATTCCATCCGAGGTTTTTAACCCATGGCTATTACTCTTTCTTGGGCTTGGATGCCTAGAATAGTCTCTAGCCAACTTGGGCAGCTCACCAATGCTGTGTGATGTTTCGAGTACCAAATCTTGATGGGAATTCACAGGTGGCACAAGCAGAGAAATTGTGACCCCTACCCCGAAAATGTGAATTTCACACGCCGTTGGTGCTGTACTTAGTGAATAGTAATCATCTATAAAACAAACCTTTAGGTCGATTATTGTATTTTTTGGAGAGCATGGGCGTTTGTGATACAACTTGATGTTTTCGTATTTGTAATTTAGTGTAGAACCTCAATACTTGGTTGTTTTTTGATGGGTTCTAAATAAAATAATAGTTTTACATAATATTTCTGGCATGAATTTGTGCAATCATATCATTTTGGCATTTAAGGTTTGCTATAATTGATGGGTTACGGCTGTAACTTTATGGAATCGATTCATATTGAATTTGAAAAAAAAATTACTTTGTGATTCCACAGAAAATTTATTACGATACCACCCGAGTTCCGACGACCTGAAGATGACGTCGAACGTCAAAACCCGGGTATTATCGCAATTTTCTATGGAAAATTTTCTATGGAATCACAAAGTTACTATGTTTTCATCTCCAATTAATGTTTGCTTTATATTTAGGGCTGGAGGGAAGGAGTGGCTTAGGGTTCGGTTACTGACCTGCGGGTCCTGGATTTAAATTTAGGAAACGTCTTCGGTGACCTCTAAAATAATCCCAGCGGTGCGATTCTGTAGTCACTAGAATTTTGTGGGAAGCTAACGATGGCACGGAGAGAGGAAATGGCCCACGAGGTGAAAGTCACACAGCCGCATCGCTCAATTGCTTCGGGGTAAGCATAATTCTATGGGCCCGTGGTTTTCAATGGGTGAGACCCTCAAGTTTATTATTTTAATGGTGATGCAATATGCTTATTCATCTATGTCAATGAATTTAGGAATGGTGGTTCGGATGTCTGGTGACTCGGGGCATGCGGTAGGTTGCAGAATGTTATTTATTAAATCAGTGTATTGAGTACACATTAATACACAAATGAAAATAAACATCCTTGGCATCCAATTGTTTTATGGACACTATCTTAGGGTATAAGCGTTGCAGGGATTCTTAGGAAAATATTTTAGGTGCTCTCAAACTATAAGCTTGTTATGAAGTGCCACTATAAAAAAGTTGTATCTCTATAGCGAAGTTACGTCATAGTTTATTATCATTATTTACATTTTTCAATTTTTAAGATTTTGATATAAATTGTATCAAAGTTTTAACGTTTCTTTTCTAATAACTTGCTGATTTAATAAATCTAAGTTCAATTGGGAATAAGTTTATTAATTTCACACTGCGACATTTAGCAGTCCGTCCGCATGGAAAATAAGTGCATATTTTGGGAATAAGATTAGATACCTTAAGTGAAAAAAGATTAACGAAGTAGTAGACTTTTGAAGTGTATATATATGATAACCCCATACAATAAAATAAAAGAACCATCATGGTATAAGGAAGGAACTCCCCAATTCACGATTATTAACCCCTTCCTATTTACGTTTTAATGCTGTGAAATTCCTAAAGACAAGAACCGGAATACACTTGTAACTGCCACGAAACATGCAGGAAACACGGTGTAGGGTGTAGCAGCAGAGCTAAGGGATAGGCAGCCAAACACTTTCAAATAATGGCGGTTACCATGGAAATGTAGTTCCATCGTTGGAGTCTCCTTCCTAATCGCAATGAATCAAATTTTATTATTTTGTCTAGCTACCGAGACGCGAGGCAGACAAGGTTCAATGCTCCATGCATAGATATCCGGCGCCAGAGGGTGTGCACGAACAAGTCGGTCAATTACTTGCATATCAGCCCAGTTAGTCACCTAGCACAACATAAGGGACGGAGAAAAAGGCGTGATGCAACCGCCGCAGATTCTGATACGGGCATTTGGGGTAAAGGACTGCAGAGTATCCGAGGAACCCGGCCTGTTACCAAGAAAACTATAAAGTCTAGAAGACACTCGCTTATAATAAAAATGGCTGCACTTATACTCTTGGAAGGCTATTCATAGATCCGGGGTCAAAATTCCGGAAAAGAGCAAAGCATTTTTTTATTCAAATATTTTCCAATTTTTCAATTTCCAAATTTTCCCATGATTAAATGCCTACAATTAAAAAATTCTAATAATTACTATGCCTACAACTTGTTTTTAATTGTGACTCGCAGCAGTTTTGATATATTTTCTTGAAGAGAAAGGTCGAACAAGCCCGTGGCTGTTAGTTCAGAATATCAGATTGCTGTGATGATGGCCTCCGCCACTGTAAGTTGGAATATCTATGTTTCCACCAAACAAGAGCCATCAGCACGGCCCCATTGGAGCACCCACCGTTCGTCGCAATCTCTCTCCGTTGTAATGAATAACCTTTTCGTTCCTGATCTTGGCGGAGCGGAGATAAAGAGTTCCTGCTTGGGAGGGTCGCGTGTTAATCTCGACAGCGAAGATAATTCAGTTGCACTCCAAATCGAAGGCATGTTGAGGGCACTGCAAGCATTTCAATAACACCTCCGATAGAATAATAGCCAAATAATGAGTCACTACTGCTCCCAGATTCATATCTATCACCTCGATACGCTCTAAAACACATAAGGGCCTCCACATAGTCACTCATCTCATTCGAAATGGTGAATTTGAAGGCAGCATTTCGTCGTCTTCCCTTAAAACTACAGTACTGGCGTCAAAACACACGCACTATTAGTTCAGATAAGATTCAAATAAGATGAACATTCATGTTCAACTTACAATTATGGTAAAATTATTATTATTAGGTAGTCCAACATTCAAGTTAGGTTTTTGATGGTCATCACCAATCACCGCTACATTTGAGTTCTTCGCCAAACATGATATGACCTGAAGCTCAGACAATTAACCTGTGGATGAACCATCTCTGCTCACTCCCCTCTTTAACTCATTTCAGTCAATACCTATCTTCATTCCGTCCAACATGGCTACATGCCTATCCTTTTCCTCCCCCAACCTACCCAGCCAAATGCCTACTCCACTCTTTAACACGCTTCAACGTTTCATTGCTAATCAAAATCCTCTGTATCTACTTTACTTGCCCCCTTTGGATTTCTCCTAACAATCTTCTCTCCTCCTATTTCATGCTTAGTACTTTCTTGTTAGCTCTGCTTACCGTCCGTTTTAATTTTTTTAATCCTTCTCCATAACCACATCTCAAAATCCTCCAATCCACTCCTATCACCTAGCTTCAGCAACCAACTTTCCGCACCCTAAAAACTACGCCATGTGTGAAACTTTGCAGCAACCATTTTTTAACATTCTAACTCCACGTCCCTGTCATCAACTACACCTTCTTGTGGAAGCATCTTTGCCTAATGCAATTATTCACCGACTATTTTGACCATCGTGGCCCAGAGCATTCCCAAATGGGTAAAGTTTTCCACCTGCTCTAGTTTGCCTGTCTAGAACATATGTTCTAGCATGTGAATATTTGAACCTTAGTGCGTGCATTTTAACCGCAGTAATCGTGTTTTATCTATTGAATTGTTAAACTGCCGGTTTTGCACTTGATTAGCGGCCATGATACTTAGTTTTATCCTTATTCGTAGATTAAAGAATAGGTATTCTTAGGTTAATTCGTAGGTATCCTTATTTGTATGTTCACAGCCTTCAGTTTAACGAGATAGTATAAAACTTGTCCTTAGAGGCTCAGTGTTTCCGTTGCCTCTTGTGAATACGTTACATTAAAATACAATTACTCTACAGAGGACTGTGAAAACATTTTTTAAATGAACCACAATAACCATTTTCTATTTACTTTGGTTATTAAAGTAGTTTTCATTCTGTGTGAGTATTTCACGGCACAATATTTTAAATTTCGTAGCTGTTTATATTCTTGTTAATACTAAGTGGGAATATAATTTGTATGACGAAAATTCCACTAATTCTAAGGAAAATAAATCCTATTGCTTTCATATGACTCGTGAAACTAATTTGGGGTGCGAACCAATTTTTGTTTTTGGGTCATTTTTTGTAGCCTCATGATGAAAACACTCATTTAATCCAAAAAAATTATATTTAGGTATTCTCGCTTCTTTGAATCCTAAAAAATAATCACAAGGATACGGCGTTTAATTTGTACGTATAGCACTCCTAGATCAATCGAGCCATTTATTTATTAATACCACAAAGGTTCATTTTTTATTCCCGGTCATATGCTTTGCGATAAAAACGACCACTTGCGCCGCGGGATAGAGGAGTTTTGGTAACTTGTATCCTTAAATGAAAGATGCTCGCTTAGTGAAAAAGGTGGTTGTGACGTGGCCGGAGTCGATTTCAAGTGTCACAGTGTCCGTATAAAGCATAGTGGTCACATTTTTGTGGGTGTTCCACTCCCCCTAATAGGGAGGGTGGCGAGCGAAGACGGAGCATGATGGCATTATGGACGACGATCCCTCTCGAAATCCGACGCCCTCTGCGGATGCAGATTTTATCTTCAGTTCTTCCAAGATGGCGCCCACGCGCCGCCGGAGCCGCAAGAGCACCCCGCCTAGCAAGGTAACGCATCAGTTGGATTTACGATCGGATATGAAAAGGATCTGTTGCTTGGGAGACATGTCCTGAGAGCAAGAGAAAATAGCGCACACTTGGCTGAGTCCGAGGAAACTATATGGAATACGGTGATAAAATACGACCAAGACTCCATAAACCATATAAAAGTCGTGTGGCGCTGAACGGAGATTAAATCCCGTGGTTAACCGTCTGAGTGCTTAAACGAGCGCACAAGACACTTCCTCCTTCATTTGTCTTTTCTTCTACACGCGATAAATTGTATCATTAAGAAGTATTTTGTCTTTTACGAATGAAATAAAATACATTTCAAGGGAGGGTGTTTTTTACTAGCTGTTTAACTTATTCCTCTGCTACTCGTTGTTACTGCTGTAAAGTAAATTTTCCTTCCATAGGTTACCTTGTTGTCAGGTTTATGATACAACAGTATGTTATTTCCCTCTACAATTTGTCCCCGTTAAGTTTAAAAAGTCGATACGTGTATAACTTCCAATAAATGGAAATTGCATTCTCAAGAGCAATAAAAATTTCATAAGGGCAATTTGATGATTTCTTAGTTCTCTGCGCGGAGATGCTGGGGTAGTGTTGCCTCGGAACTTGCAGAGTAATTGTTTTGCTTTGGAGGCAGATTGTTGTAATAAAAGCAGAACTCAAAAGCAGCTGCACCATTTTCAAACCCACCGCCGCCGTCAGAATACGTAATGGTGTAATCGTTATTAGGGCAGCTTCAAGCAATGTGCACCCAGTGCTAGAAAAAAAGTAGCTATACCGTTATTGAAGTTCCATTGTTCAAATCATCCACGGATCAAAAGGAAATATCTGATTTTCCAAGTGCTCTAGAGAGTCCATGGAATGAGCCTACCGTCTTACACAGCCACATGACGGGGCATTGTCAGCTAGTCAAGGCCGATTACTTCAAGTATTGAAAGCAAATCCTATGGAGTGAATTTCACGATAGTTCATCTGAAAGATGCAGCATCTATGACAAAAAGTTCTCGAGCTTGACGATTGTTTACCCTTGCTGTCGTTCATATTGTGTCCTACATGTAACGAAAATTAACAATTATTGATTCATTCATTCTTGTTTCCTCGACGTGCGAACAATACATTTTTTCCTCCCTCATCCACCCGTATGCCGTCTATCACAGACCGCGGCAATCCATCTTGACAAATTTTAATCTACTGTTTCGTGACCAATTTCATTATATGCCAGTAAGCTATCTTTCTCTCTATTAGCCTCTCTTTAAAATTCTCTAGACCTATCGCAATCCTCCATTCTAATCTCCCTTGTTACATTGAAAGCGATGATTCCGAGTCACTTCATACCGTAATTCTAACATAACGATGGATCAAATCCATTTCTTCATATCGCTCTTCATCATTCATTCCTTCGTTATCTCTCATTGATTTTTATCCATGTCCTCGTTGTTTAACCGGTATTCGTCCTCCTACATTTAATAGTAAGTACATAGATGTGCGTGTATTCGTACACTTCTACTTATACGCATCTCCACCGAAGGTGCATTATCATTGGCTATATGGTTTTTTATTTCAACTTTCATGTCGTAATATTTTTATAATGGCATTTATCTGTTTTACTCTGGCATATATTTCCATATGGGATATATTTTTACCCCGTCATTTCAACCCCATGCACGAAAGTCTCCCTTGATCTTCATAATAGGCTATATTTGGCATGAAAATGCCGACCTTCATTCCCAACGCAAAACATACACTCCTTTTCCTGCTTCAGTGTCCACGAAGAATAAGTGCACGCAACAGTAAGAGACCGTAACATAATCGCATATATTACCCTAAACTGTGAGGTTAAATCGTCCTAAAGTGATGTCCTCACTGGAAAAAGAGTCCAAAGAATGTAATAAATTGAGTGTAGCCTGCATAAAAGCTCTAGACTGAATTTATTATTTACTTGAGCATTTACGTATCTAATTTACGGCTCACACAGTAACTTTCTTTGTTTACTATTAATTGTGCGCTTAACCTTTGCCTTTGCTTTTTAGCTCGCTTTTGGTCGTGCCCGGAGGCTTCAACCGGAACCGAACCCGGACATTTCCGCCAGTATCCCAGGTCTCTAACCACTGGATTTACACGCCCCTCATTCTTGATATAATAAAATCATATACTTTACGAATGTACTATCCCGTAAAATAAAAGAAATTCAATCCGAGTATATCGGCGTATGATCTGAACTCAGAAACCTAGCATGCTCTCTCCCAGAATTCATATCAGAATAAAGCTCTCTGAATGAAGGCTGACCACCCTTACTCCAGTCAGGATGAAGGATTTTTAGGCTTCAAGTTAAATTGTGAGTCCGCCGATATCGCAGGGTAGGAAATGCATCCTCTTGCACGGAAGAGAAGTTGCGGTATTGCAACGTAAAATGTGCTCGTAAAGATATATGTTGCACATTTAAAGTGGTACTCAGGTATATCAATAAGAGGATGGGAGAAAAGCAAATGGCTTCTTAGAGGATGATCAGATTAGACTCAGAAATTCACGCATTCACGCGTGATGTCGTGGAAGCTATGAGGCCACTAATAGAGAGGAACACAATAAAATCAGAATATATTTTTCTGTTACGTAGATTTTCAGAAGGCTTTCGATAGAGAGAACTATGTAAAACTAGTAAATATATTACAGGAAATAGGAGTTAATTGGAAAGATAGACGAATTATTTGCCATCTTTGAGTGCCTCAGACTGCTCAGATGCAAGTGCCGGATGGTGAGTCTGGATGGGTACTGTAATACAGAGGTCTATCATAAACCGTGCTTTTCAACGTATATGTGGAGGAAACTGTAAGAGAGGTGTTGAAATAACCGAAGATGGGAATGAAAGTCGATGGGGAATACATCAAATTAGTTAGGTTTGCTGGTGATCAAGCTTTAGTTGCCAATTAGCCAAGGACTTGCAAACATTGCTGGACGCATATGTAAAGTCAGTGCGATACGTTTGGAATGTTAATCGCACCAAGCAAAGCTTAGGCGGTTTCATAGGAAAAGATAGGCTAAACTAAATGTTAAAATTGGAGGGCACGAACTAGGATGGTAACGTGAGCGTACGATTTCTGATGAAGTGCATTTCGCGGCGTTATGATGAATTAAGCTGGTTTATGGGTTCCTGTTGAAGGCAGCTTTTCGCCAACTCTGCTGCAGGGGGTCCTCTGTTATGGCCAAAGTGGAGATTTCATTTGAAATGTCTTTGTTTGTATTACACCGCACATTCCCGAGAATCATAAGTAAAATTCGTAGAAATAATAATACAAAAAGACCCGACAATATGAATGGGGAAGACAGATACTCAATTTCGAGTACTCGGAAACGAATATTTCAATAACCGACACGTTATTCCTCTTCTGTACGGCAGGTGGCGTCTGAAAATAATATCAATCAGTCAGAGAACACCAACCGTGCTGATGCCTTAGCGGCCATATACAGAATGCGTTATTTTCGAAGTAAAAGTAATGTATGAGGCAAGGTTTCTTTCTTTTCGACCCGGAAGAGGAATTGTTCTAATGATGAGGATTCTGAGTTGTTATTATTATGTTTTTGTTTATGAACCAATATTTTTCCTGAATCAGTGCAAATGCAGAACTGAACTGAACTGACTGAAGCAATCCTGCCCTGAGTACACTTGCTACAGAGTTAGTGAAACGTCATCGTCATCAGGATGCCAGCGCGGAAACAACCCGGAAACCGATCTAATTCTGGAATGAGTCGTAGTCCTGAGCTTTAGAGTTATCCGAAAGAAAATCAATTGAATGTTGAATTTCATTTCTCTGCATCAAATCATTCCTGGAATTGATGGATATTAATAATGATTTGAATCGTGCACGTGAAATGAAGCACTCATCATCACTATTGATTAAAGTAGTGCTGGTGCAAAATGCTAATTGTTATGTTAATTCTAATTCAGGTATGCCCCGCGTATTTAGGGATATCAATTAATTTATAAGCACTCACCGAGAAATATGCGAAGTATAAAAATATAATGTACATCTCAATGTAAAAAAAATGGTTTATCATTTGCTTCGTTCATTTTTTATGGGGAACATTTTTTTTATTTTATGTGTTTCTTCCCCGCGCGAAAAATATATAACTTTGTATTTTTGGAATGGGAATTCAAAATTTATGGCTTTATAAGCAATAAAACTCACTAAAAAATATTGGTTCTTTGGAAAAAAAAGTCACTTGATCCTCTAATAAGTTGAATATTATTCTCGCCTAGAGCATAATTTGCACAGAAAATTTTGTTAACACTCTCGGGTCGTTTTGCAGCAGCCCTCTCGGATGGCATCTGGTTTCGTGACGATTCCATAGTTAGCGTTGGAAGGTTCCCTCGTGTTAACGAGGCTAATCCGCTAGCGGTTACGCAAATGTTGATAATTCCGCTGAGCAGGAGCCATAGGAATTCCCATTGTTTGGTCAATGACTCCCAAGATGTAGATAGTTTTCCACCCCATTTGTCCCGCTCTCTTGTTCACAGTGTAAACATTCTAAATAATGAGAGGTTCACAGGGTAACAGAAATCGAGCATAGCGGTGCATAGAGCGCCAGACTTGAATTCCTTTCCTCAACAACCTTGTACATGCACAATGGAAATTTCCGAGAAACATTGAATAGTTATGTACTATAACCATTATTTTACACGAGAAACCCATATAAGCCAAATAACGCATAATTATAACCGTAGAAACTCCGCCAGCGATTTCAAACACCTATCCATTTAAAGCTTAAAAAATACCCATTTCATTCCAAACATCCAATGATTGGGTGCCATATAATTTTTACGAATTATAATTTGGCCATTTTAGAAAATGAAATGGTAAATTATTCAAAGTGAATACGAGTAAAACCTAGCCGAGAATAACGGTATTTCCTTCCTTACCAATATTTTAGTATAGTATTGCGCAAATCTGTAATATCCAGTACTATTTCAACTAAATTTACGTGTATATATATAGTATTTTTTTTTTTTAAGTAATCTACCGGTTAAGGTAGGTTTTTGGACTGACACAACCACCAAACAAATATTTTATTACTCCTAACAAAACACAAAATCCATCATCCTACTCTATATCAGGTCCCTCTTCATCTCTGAGTACTTTCTTCCTCCCTTCATCCCGTCCAACATCCCTATCCTGTTCCTTCCCTTTCCTCTTTTGCCCAACATTCTACCCTCTATCACAGTCTTCAACATCCCACTGTCGGTCAACACCCCCTTCATCCACTTTTCCTGCCTCCATAGGATTGCTCCCAGCAAACCCCTCTCTTCGCCCACCATACCAAGTACTTCCTCGTTTGTTTTCTTCTCTGTCCATTTCACCTTCTCCATTCTTCTCCACACCCACATTTCAAAAGCCTCCAGTCTACGTCTATCCTCCTGCTTCAATGACCACGTTTCCGCGCCGTACATAGCTACGCTCCATATCAAAGTTTTTACGAGTCTTTTCTTAACATCCTTACTCAAAGTCCCCGTCATCAACTCCCTCCTCCTTGTGAAAGCCTCTTTGCCTAGCGCAATTCTTCTCCTTACGTCCCTACTACTTTGACCGTGTTGGTCCAAAACACTACCGAGATACGTAAACTGGTCTACCTGCTCTAGCTTTTGCCCTCCTATTTTAATGTTAAGCTTGGCCTTTTTCTTTCTAGAAAATCGCATAACCTTTGTTTTATTAATATTGATTCTCATCCCATACCTGTCGCACTGAATTTCCAATTCACTAAGCAATGCTTGCAGCCCCTTGGCTGACTGACAAACTAAAGCTTGGTCATCAGCAAACCTAACTGATTTTACGAATTCCCCGCCCACTTTCATTCCTACCTCGAGTTCTTCCCATGCCTCTTTGATCATTTCTTCTGCGTACAGGTTGAACAGCAACGGTGATAATGGGCAACCCTGCCTTACACCCCTTCCTAACACTGCCCATCCTGACTCCCCGTTTCCCACCCGCACCTGAGCAGTCTGAGACATGTACAGGTTGCGGATTAGCCTCCTTTCCCTCCAATCTATTCCTATTTTCTGCAATATACTCATTAGTTTTTCCCAATTCACTCTATCAAACGCTTTTTCGAAATCTACGAAACAGGCAAATACCTCCTGGTTGTGTTCTATATTCCTCTCGATTAATAACCTCATTACTGCAATGGCATCACGCGTACCTCTCCCCTTCCTAAACCCAAACTGATCATCCCCTAAGTAATCATTTGCCCTACTCTCTATCCTTTTGTTTATGATCCTGAGAACAACCTTAGCTGCGTGGGATATCAAACTAATTGTCCTATAGTCCTCACATGACGTGGCCTTTACCTTTTTCGGAATAGGAACTAAAACTGATCTCACAAAGTCGTCCGGCCAGATTCCCTCCTCATAAATACTACGGATCAGCCCATATAGCCTCTTCCTCCCACATTTTCCCAAGCATTTCAAAAGTTCCACGGGAATGTTATCTACCCCCACGGCCTTATTTAGTTTCATCTCCCTTAATGCCCTTTCTATCTCATTGTCTAGTATGCCTGGACCTAAGCTATCTTCCTCTACGTCATGTTCCTTTTCAATGTCTAACTTTGTTGGTCTAAGCTCTTTACTATACAGGTCTTCTACATATTCCTTCCATCTCTCTTGGATCTTTCCTGCGTCAACTATTACCTTACCGGCCTTATCTCTAACTGCTATCGTTGATCTCCCTTTCTTACTTCCCGATAAAGATTTAACTATGCTGTAAAGCGCACCGATTTCCCCCTTCCTCTGCAGACTTTCCATATTCTCGCACTGCGTCTTCCACCATGCTTCCTTTGCTTTATTTGTTGCCCGCCTCAATTTATTGTTCAATTCTTTGTACTTCATTTTGCCTAATTCTGTATTTATATTCTTCCATTTTCGCCGCTCATCCATTTTTGTAATCATCTCATCCGTGATCCATGGTTTACGAGTCCTTGTAGCGTTAACGGTTCCAATAGTGTCTTTTGCCGCTTTAGACAACCCTTTCTTGATACATTCCCATTTTTCTTCAATAGTACTTAGCTCTTTACCGTCCTCCATGATTTTCTCTACCGCCTGTTTGTATTCCTTTCTTTTCAACCCATTTAATGCTTCTACATTCCATTTTCTAACTCGCCGCCCCTGCCTTATCTTTTTAAAACGTACGCTACATTTCATAACAACTAAATTGTGGTCTGAGTCCGCATCCGCTCCCGGGAAGCTGTGGGAATTTATCACACTGTTCCTAAACCTGTGTCTAACCAGGATATAATCTAGCTGATATCTTCCCGAGTCACCTGGCATTTTCCATGTATACCTGCGTCTTTTGTGGTGTCTGAACCAAGTGTTGGTGATAACTAACCCCTGTCTCCTGCAGAACTCAACTGCTTTCTCCCCGCGGTCATTCCTCGTGCCTAAACCGTAGTCCCCCACCTCATCACCATCTCTTCCTTCGCCTACTGTCGCATTCCAATCCCCCATCACTATCAAATGTTTCCCTGCAGGAACACATGCAATCATGTCCTCTAACTGATCGTATATCCTATCGACCTCTTCTTCCTTATGGTTGCTCGGTGGCATGTATACCTGGATAATAACTAAGTTCGTCGGTTCTGCTTTTATCTCCACTAGTAGTATTCTATCCGTTACCTGCTCTATGTTGACTACGCTTCTTCCTACCTCTTCATTTAATACTATGGCGACCCCTCGTTGGCTCTCGTCCCCACCGCTGTATATTATTCTATACTTATCACTCCAGTAATCCCCGCTATCTTTCCATCTCACCTCGCATAGACCTAAAATATCTATATTTCCCCTTTCCATCTCTCGCTTAACATTCTCCAATTTCCCCGTCCTCATCATTGTCCTAACATTCCACGTTCCTATTCTAACTAATTTGGTCTTCTTCTCCTGCGTCTTCTGTCCTGCTGCTGCTGGTTTTCCCTTGCAAGGGTTTCGTGGGATGACGACCGCGGAAGCCTTGCCTCCCCCGCTGCCGGGCACGACACACGGCCGATTGGGCCGAGCCCCGTGGTTGCCAGGACTCAAAATATCTCTATTGTCCATCACATTGTTCTTGGGAATGATAATTGAGGTGGTTTCCCGTTGCCTTCCTCAATAGTGTTTTTAACGTGACACCATCACTTACTGGCCGCCCCACTGGGGTCAGACGCCATTGCAGCCGCCTCACTGAGGAACAGACGCTGCGTGGACTACCTTTCGTCTGGCTCCTAACCTTCGACCTATCTGGCATGGGTGACCCTACCAGGAGCAATTTTTATTACTCCCGCCAGTACAGCTCTAGGGGTCATCGGAACGCACAAGCCCTTCCACCACGTCAAGGTTGTAGTCCGGGGAGGGATATATAGTATATAAATAAATAAATATACATAATTATATATATGATAATATACATATATATATATTAAAGTATAATATATATTATTATATATACATAATATATGGACGGCACAATAGAACACAAATAAAATAGTAACACTTAAAAGGACACTCACATTGTAGATTGTTTAAGCTTTCGGCCTTCTCCGAGGCCTTCTTCAAGTAAGACTTATGAGTCTTACTTGAAGTGTTACTATTTTATTTGTGTTCTATTGTGCCGTCCAAATATTATACTTCTCGTGTGAGTGTTTCTATATCATCGATATATATGTACGAGGGCGGTTCAATAAGTACCGGTGTTTGACGACAAAGGGTGTTCCTGAGAGACGTTTATGTTATCATCGTGTGCTACCATCTATCAAACGACGGTGAAACGACTGATTAAAAGACTGGTTAAAAGGTTAATTTGGATTTGACAGCCATTTGAGTAAGACGTGTTTCGTGATTTTCGCTAAGATGGAAAAAGAGCAGTATCGCTCGGTAATTCGCTTTTTGTTTTTGGATGGGGAGAAATGCGAGGAGATGAAAGCAAAGTTAGATGATGTTTATGGGGACACTTCGCCATATATGACCACAGATATTGGTTCAACGAATTTAAACATGGGCGAACATCTGTTTTTGTTGGGGAGCGACCAGGACGCCCGGCACCCGTGGTTACCGAGGTAATCATTCAAAAGGTTCACGCCATGATTCTCGCTGATCGACGAACGAAAGTGCGCGAAGTAGCAGAGGCCGTGGGTGTGTCGACCGGAACGGCAATTAATATGTTACATGATAAGTTGGCGATGAAAAAATTGTCGGCCCGATGGGTGCCGCGATTGCTCACGGTGGACGATAACGCACCAGCACATTCATCCGGAGTTGACGCCGCCAAACTTCATGAACTACGTTATGAATTGCTGCCGCACCCCCCGTATTCACCCGATCTAGCTCTCTGCGACTTTTTCTTATTCCCTAACGTGAAGAAATGGCTCGCGGGAAAATATTTAGCTCAAACGAGGAAGTTATCGCCGAGACAGAGGCGTATTTTGGAGAGTTCGATAAATCCTATTTTTTGGAGGGGTTAAAAAATGGCCGGAACGTTGGGAGAAATATATCTTTCTAAAACGGGACTATGTTGAAAAATGAAAAAAAATGTTTTTGAAAAAATGGTTTCTTCATTTCTAACACGGGTACTTATTGAACCGCCCTCGTGTGTGTGTGTGTGTGTGTGTGTGTGTGTGTATGTGCATGTATATATATACATTCAAACACGAAATCCCGCCAAACGGCGAATAAATACTCATTTATATAGAAACAGATATAAGGAAAAGGGATAGGAACACACATAAAGGACGAACACAATAAAGGTGGGGAAGGCGGAATCGAACGGATCACAAGAGTAAAAATATTTCCTTGACCGGAATTCGAACACCGGATCTTTCCACTTGCCGGGCGGATGCTCATAACCACTTGAGCTATCGAGGAAACGTAATTTACCTTGAGATCCGTGGGTCTAATATGTCGCCAAGCGCCCCGATTCTTTAGCCAAGAGATGGCGTCAGGGGGCTGTTTCACCCACCAAAGGAGAAATACACACGACACAAGAGGAAAGGACAGTGGGTTGGTTAGAATTCATACAACATCATATAGGAAAGGAACAGTGCGTTTCGTGGCACGAATAGCCAGAAGAAAGAGATGAGCCACATTGGCCAAATACACATTCAAACACGAAATCCCGCCAAACGGCGAATAAATACTCATTTATATAGAAACAGATATATGGAAAAGGGATAGGGACACACATAAAGGACGAACACAATAAAGGTGGGGAAGGCGGAATCGAACGGATCACAAGAGTAAAAATATTTCCTTGACCGGGATTCGAACACCGGATCTTTCCACTTGCCGGGCGGATGCTCTTAACCACTTGGCTTGGGAAAACAAAACCACAGTACAAAACGTAACACAAGCAGTAGCCTAAATCTTCGGCGGATGCACGATAACATTCAGAGAGAAGAGTTAGAGTGAAGGAAGGGATAGAAAGGGGAGGCTTGGGGCAAGAGAAGGAAACAAGAATTGTGAGTACGGAGGAGGGGTAAAGAAGGATTAGACTGCTTGCGGGGAGGGAGAGAGTTGAGGGAATCGGCTATGGGTAGGGGACATGATGAAGTGAGGTAGATATTTTAATGTGATCTAGGATATTTAGGTAATTATCTACATGACCGTAAAAGGCAAGCATATGCTGCGTCTGATGTTTTCATTGGAAGTGGTTTGCTGTTAAGGGGGGTTGAGTTGATGAAATATGACATTGTCAAAGTTATTAAAATTAATGTTTTGAAAACAAGAATATTTAGGATTTGAGATGGAGTACGATAGGGGAGAGGGAAAGCAAGAAGCTCCGTGGCTTTTGAGGTGGATATTCAGTGGACTCACACGTTCACTAGCACGTATTATAGGCATGTCAAAAGTTTAATTTGAGGAAAGAGGAAAAGTTGGTAGAGGTCCAGGATATGGCGGGGATAAATGAGAAACTGTTTAGATGGCTATTTTGAGGGAGGTTGTGATTGGCCAGAATGGGGCAATTTTTAAATCTCAAGCGAATACACGGAGTCAGTGGGAAGAGTGACACGTTGTAAGTGGTTTGGTTGTTTGAGGAATGTCGCCAAGACTTGCGGACGCCGGAAAATATCTTTAAAAACAATTTGAGAGTGGGTTTGACATGGTTTTATTAAAGACTAGGAAGTGTTTCAAGATATTTGAGAACGGTTTGGAAGGATTTAATACCCGATAAATAAAATGTTCAAGACAAAGATTGCCCTGCTATAGCAGCCAGGACTCAGTGATGAGAATGCGAAGAGCAGACAAAGGCATACTGGCTGCCCCCTCCTGCAAATGATGAATGAATGGGTCTCCCTTACATCACTTTCACGATGCTCCCGGAAGGGAGATGTGCTCGGCCATCGCTTCACCCATCGGCGGCGCAAGTGTCGCGCTCCAGTGGCTCCAGTCGCGAGTGCAACGGCGGTGGGGCGGGGTCGGGTCGAATGGGCCCGGGGCGAGGAAGGGGGCGCTCTTCGTGGTGCGGCTTGGGGGAAAGGGCGGGGCCCGTCCGGGAGACCTGCGTGGGTGTGTGGGTGGTAGGCGTAGAGGACTGAGTGGGGGGGGGGCAGCGGAGTGCGGATGTGCCCGGCGGTGTGGAGGACGACGTGGAGGATGGAGTCGGGGGTGGGCGGCGGCGATGGGTGGGGGCGTTGGCTCCGCTGGTATGGCATCCTTAATCAGAGCGTCTCCCAGAGAACAACCCCCTCCGTTCTCCCCCACCCCACCCTAGGTCGGTTGACACTGGCGCTCGTGCGCTTCGCTCTCGCTAGCGGACGACTCACCAGGCACGTTGCCCACCTGCGTCGGCTGCCCTCGGACGGGCGGTTTTGCCTGCACACCCTCCCGATTCTTCAGCGCGAGTGTTACCCACAGGGGAACGCAATGAGTCGTTGATCCGCTTCTATAAGTTTGCTTGATGATTCGTTCCTTCGATGCAGGCTTCTCAAAAAGAACAGAACGCAACTGATGCCTGAGTATGGATGAAGGAAGATCCCAGCACAGAGAATATCCATTTATACTTATCTAACCATCGGCCGTCCGAATCAACTGTTTCATTACTTCTTAAAATGCAATCATCCTAACATGGAGAAAGCTTAGCTTAGACATAGCTTACGTTACATAAATTATTATTTGCCGTAATTGTGGATCGCTGTAATAACGATGGGTTTTCATTAGCTCTCCAAAATGATTCCTTTTCCAAATGACTACAAACCTTTCCATCTCTCGGCCAAAAAGTACGGAATAAAGTCATTTCCTTCAAATTAAGTCCTATGTTGTGAATAATAAGCGAACCAACGAACACGGTTCGAATTTCGTTCCCTTGCTGACAGTTAAATTATCTATGGATTAAATTATGTGAGTAAACTTACCTCTATAAAAATCAATTAGAATTGTTTATTTTACTGCCGTTCCTTTAACCTAATTATCAGTTTTCCGTTAGTTAAAACGACAGCAAGCCCAAAACATTTTTGAAGGGATCCTTATCCAATGCAGTCACTTGCATAAGCACGTATTTTAAATTATGAACCATTTTTATTAGATAAAGAGCCAATCAATCACACATTTTTAGAATAAATTTGCCATGAATGGCCAAATCTGAGTAAGAATACAAAAAAAATCATCATGAACAGGAAAATTTGCCCTGAGAGAAAAAAAATGATTATTTCTCAAAATAATCTGATGGTAGTTATGAAGTACCTGTGAGAACATTCTATCATGATTTTTATTACAATGAGCAAGTAAGTTACTGGCCCGTAACAATAGCGTCAGTTCGCTTTAATTATAAGGGATTGTGACTTGCGTGAGTCACCCATAATTATCGGAAAGTTAAATATAGCCTTACAATAAATGAAAATCAACAAATCCGTTGGAAAAAGCAATATTTCTGCAGAATTACTCCAGTCTAGAGATGGGAAAACTTACAATAATCGAGAACTATAAAACGAGTTATATTTTCTGCGTGGTGGAGATAGTACTAGGAATTATCGGCAGAAGTACTTGTATATGTAGCAGTGCCCGACTACTGAAGAGATAATCTGTTACGATTGAAGATAAGAATAAATTGTGAAGTTTTAATACTGATGCTAATATTGACATAAAAGGCTGTATAATTGAACTCGGATGCATACATAAATGCCTTGTTGAAATCGAGAGATTAGACGGAGTAGAGTGGACGTAATTAAAGAAGGCATTTCACTAACTGGAGTAGATAGTAGATAGAAGTGACTTATTCGAAACGTCTGTATGCGTATATTTTACGAATGAAGCAGATGGAGAATCAGGATGAGGCGTGATCGGTAGGAGGGTAGGACAGGATTATTATCCAACATGCCTTCAAGAAATCCGGCTTAAAAGGTTATATTTGAGATGTGGATTGCTTCATTTGGCGTTCCTCTTTTGAGATGATCAGGAAAAACGCCGAGGATAGGGAAACCCTGAAGAGAAAAGCAAGCTAACTTGTGGAATGTCTGATCACGACACACTTGAGCGCAAGTCCACAGTTACCTTGCCTCGCTTCGCCACGAGCGGATTTTTTTAAACTCCTCTGTCTACATGAGATGTATCCTCGTGATCATTTCGTGTCGACATCTGCTTAAATTTTCCTCAAATGCCAACTCTCGTCAACATAAATTTTAAGGGCCTAATGATAATATTGTTGGTAACATTAAAATTACTCTTGGAAGAAGTTTTCCCTGCATTTCGTGTCATTACCCGCGATTTTTTTCTTATCTCGCGTGAATGACCAATGTTATTTTTAACTGTGCTTAAAAATATGGCAGCTTGAATCTGTATTTTACGAAAGGGGTTGATATGTTGAAAAGGAATCGTTAACCTAGAGCTCGATCGTTAATTTTATTAGTGAATCAATATGAAATCTAAGCAGAGCGATATGGATCTATACGGAAATGAAAGTAGGATGTGCAACGACGGCCGTGAACCCCGTAAGCAATATATATATATATATATATATATATATATATATATATATATATATATATATATATATATATATATATATATATATATATATATATATATATATATATATAAGCTATGTTCGAGTTAGGGAGCCCATGAATATTTTTACTCTGCAGCTGATTTAGACCTGAAGCTTGCTTTTACGGTTACATAAAGGTCTAAATCTATTACCTACCCTACCATAAGTCCTAAAAGTTTGACTGTGTCTTTTAGATACATTTTGTGCATTCCATCGAATCCGTACTGACACTTGAAATATATTAATTTAAAAGAATTTTATTCGCTGGGAAAGAGTAATTCAAAAATTTTTTGGAAACTAGCATTGCTCATTAATCATGGAACGAGTATATCAATATTTTACATATATTTAAGGCGCATTTGTCGCGAAAAGCTGCAATAGAAATCATATCATTGTAAGGACGGCGCCAATTTTCCAGCCCACTCATAACTGGGGAATGGATATTATTCAAATTTAAATGAAAATTTTGCACGTCATTCAAAATATTATGAGTAATTTTTAAACAAAATCAAAGGGACTACAATTCCAGTTATTATAAATCATCATCTTTCTTCCTTGTGCCTTCACGTTTAATTCAAAACGAATAGGTATGTAGTTACCCTAAGATAACAAATAAGATTTTTTTTAAACTCCATCTTGGCACAGGTTGTTGCGAAATTTCTCATGTGTCTGTCTGTCTCCCTCGTGTTACCACTCGGCCACGTCAATAACAAATCCTCAAAACTCATTAAACGGGGAGAATATTCCGCGTCACCGGGGAGTGAAATGAAAAGATCAAACGTGAACTGGCGCGAGTCCACAGAGATTCCGAAGCACCTGAAAGAGAAATAACGACAGTGCCTGCTAGACGGAGATTACTGCCAATGCGGCCGAAGTTGTTTGCCCAGAAATCAAAGGGTGGGCTATGAATCACGCGTTGCGTCGCCACTACCAGAGAGAGAGCTCGCGCACTCGCCTCGCTATTGAAGGGAGGAGGGATCGAGTGGCCGTTCGTTGTCTCGTCAGTCGCCTTTGGCGGTATCGAGGGCGGACCGGGATGGTCGGCTTAGTGCATGCGGGAAGCCGTAAAATGGAGCTCAGTCCTCGAATGCCCCGCCACTTATGGGGAAGCGAGCGCAACTCTAGTTGCCGTCTTCATCAGCGACCAGCTAGCGATCAAGAAATGAGAATTGTCACCCACAAACATCAAATCTATTCCTTACCCTTAATATAATGTAGTAAAGGCAATGCATTTGCCTCATCCGTATTTATTCACTTGTCATGCTCTCGTTACTCTTTGGTTTCTTAGCTTGGTGTTGGGGTTCACCGGCTAGCTCAAGGCTCAAAAGTTTGAGTTCTGCCATAGACGTCCGCGCAAATTTTGCCTCAATGAATCTGCCTGATTTGGAATCACTTAAATAAACAAAATTAATGAAGCTTCTTTATATCTTCTCTTCATTATGATCCTGTGTAGGCTGATTTGATGAAGTAGGTATTTGATGCGTTTTACCTTACCATTTTTCCCCAAAACTTCCAATGTACTCATCACGTGCACGGTTCGGCGCTTAAACCCGGACAAGCGCGCGTTTCCTCAAATGAGATTTCCTCGCCGGGTAAGCGAAACCTTCCTCAGACTTCTTCGAAACATTATAGTTAGCCACAATATCGTAAACAGTTGATCTGGGGTACCAGAAGAATCGAACTATTTCGAAATAACACCCAGCGCGAACACTTTCGATAATCGCGGCTCTTCGATTGTACTCCGTACTTGTAGGTAACATCTCGAAAATTTTGAGGCTATGACTGTTTACTAGATGCCTATAGATTTCAAGAACGCTATTTGCGACCTCCAGTGGAACTACGATATGTCGGGAAATTCAAATTGAAATTTGTCCGGATTTAAGCGCTGCACCATGTATTTTCCGCTCAATTCGTCATTAGTAAGAGCCCCTCCGTTGATATCATATTATGTCTCAGTACTTTGCTCAGCTATAAAACTTCATACTGCTATCAGAGTGATATTTCCGATTTAAACGGGTTAGCCAGCAACGCGCCTGCCTACCTTACGACCATCCAAATATGGATAATAGAGATCCCAATGGACACGCAGTTCCCCAAGTGGAGCTAAAAATAATTCATCCATCTGTTTCTGTGGAATAATAACATGGGAGTATTATATTTGGTCACAACGAAATTTTTATGTCTCGAGTTCAGGTCTCCATGAATTCTTCGAGAAATTTACGATGATTTGAGTACCAGCGAGAGGAGAAAACGTAATATGGCCGTTAATCTGCCAACCAGAAGGTCTTCTCGGAAGAAGGTGAAGGGTTTCAGGGCACCGTACGATGGAACTACCCTCTGTCGGAAAGTGGCCATAAGCCGTCCTTGTAGGTGATACGTGTAGCTAAGAATCCATTTAAAGGAACTTTGGAAGCACATGAATATTTGGGAATTTTTTAGTCTTTACTTTCCTATAGCAAAGAAATTCGATTTAAATCTCCACCATTTTTCTGTACAAATTACGTATAAGAAAATTTGAGATCATTTTATGAGTTCATAAAATATTCTACACGTTCCAAATATCGCACAGTTTAGGTACTCCGTGCCTAAGCTTGGCGATTTATTTATCGAGATTTAATCCAAAGATGGATGGGCACTGTTTTACCTCAGGGAATATTTGTGGCTTTAGTAAAATAAAAAAAGGATACAAGGAGAAGAATTGCATTGAACACAGAAGCTTACACAAGGAGGAGAGAACTGATGACATGAACGTTGAGTAAGGAGGTTAAGAAAAGGCTCATCAAAACATTCGTATGGCGCGGTAACATGGTCAATAAAGCTAGGTGATAAGAGTAGATTGTAGGCTCTTTAAACGTAGGTATGAAGGAGGATTGAGAAGGTTAAGTGTAGAGAAAGGAAAACAAATGCGGAGGAGCTATGCATATTGGGGGAGGAAAAGGGATGCTGGGAGGCCTCCTAAAAATACAGAAAAAATGGATGCATAGCCTATTGATTGTCAATTGGATGTTGAAGGCTGTGATAGAGCAGAGAATGTCAGGAAAACGAGGAGAGGGCAGAAATAAGAAGGAAGGAAGGATTTGGTTCCATCCCTCTCTTCCTCGAGAAAGGTGGTTTGGACCACAGAAAATTCGAAAACTCGTGAGTTTCTTTTTTGTATGTTTCTGTCTTTTTGTCCTTGCCCGCTAGTGCTAACTTCATATGCATCGTCAGCCACATCCGAGAGACCTTCACATAAGTTTTATATATATATATATATATATATATATATATATATATATATATATATTTCTATATATATACATATTTTGAGGTAGAGTAGGATACTGGATTTTGTATTTTTGTTAGGAATCACAAAATATTTATTTAGTAGCTGTGTCAAACCAGAAACCTACCTAAACCGGTAGATTACCTAATAATATATATACATACATATATATATATATATACATATATATATGTATATATATACATATATATAACAGTAATAAATAGTATCAATAGTAATCAACCACAAACACAGTAATTAACCTTAAGGTAGGTGATGATAGAGTTCACCCAGTACTAAGCCCAGCGGCCTGTGAAATTCACACATTAGGGTGGGGGGGGGCAGTTCCTTTCCCTCTGCCGGTTATGGTTTCCCAGGAAGAACTAGTACCCGAAACATCACGTAGCTTGGGTGGAGCCGCAAGTGCCCAGAGAGGCTTGCCCGGGAATGGAACACGGGCCCTCCGGTCATTATATATTTTCTTAAAAAAAATAAGCTACGGAAAACCACGCGCACACTAATAGTTTCTCCAGAAACTAATCGTTGGTAGGTGTGTAAATTTATTTAAAACGAAGGGAATTTTTTTCTTTGCCTATTGACTTAGCTTTACCACTTAATTTACCCCTAGAATCTCTTTGTGCTGGCAAGAAATCACTTAATTTGATAAAATGCAAGCAGTATTATCTAGACGCACTAATCTAATAGAATCACTTTTTAGAAAATACGCATTATCGATTAAAAGAGACCTGAATGATGAATACTTATTTCAATTTAAATTTAACTATGATTGCATGATATCTCAAGTGCTAACAAATCGATCCGAAAAATAAATATTCTCCTAGCGCTACTTTCTATGAGTTTGTAAAATATATTTTGTGAAGGGAGGTTTGAGGTATTTAATTGTTGAGTAGTAGTTATCGTCAAAGCCAGAACTAAACAATCATAACCTGTTTATTTCTGCCTCTTGTGTCTATAACTTTTAAAGAATTAAAAAGAAATAACGCTCTTATAGTTTCGTGGGGTAAAGGAAGAGGGAAGTGTTGGAATTAGCTCGACTTTTCCACTCATTCCTGTACTTGGGGCATCATGAAATAGACATTTACTTCTCCTTTCATGCTGCTAGCATCCCGTAGCGTCCCCAGAGAATGTGGCGGTAACGAGATAAAAGGTTTCCTCATGAAGGAAATTCGTCGGCGGAATTGTGTGTAGCCCCTTCAAGTTTAGAAGTTTAGTACATGAAGAATCGAGGTATATCCAAGGAATTTGTGAATATTATGAGTAGTATATTTAGAATCTAAGGATTTGAGCTCTACGGCCTCATGTGTACATGCAGTATATTTCGGTTAAAATTCTAAAAATCCCCTTCAAACCGTTTTTTTTAATCGCTGGATAAGCCAACCAATGCTGATAGAGTTTATACTGATACTAAAATCACCCTCAACCCCTTCTTCAGTTCAATATCCCCATAGAAAAGTGTAATGTTTTATGGTGCTACATAAGAGGTTTGGTGTCCTATTTAAACCCCTCCAACCCTCTAGTGATTAACAAGCAAAGTGTCCATTGATAAATCCCCAAAAGTGTAAGTGCCTCCAAAATTGTGCACCATCCTGTTGCATGTTACTCATCAGTGCCAGTTAGTACACAGTATACTATTAAAATCCAGTAAGTGACGAGCGCTTTTTAACCACAACATAGATACTTTTACAAAAACTTTATTGAAACATATTTTCAAATATTTTATCCATTGCTATTTTTTTAAATCATATTTATGCCACCCTCACCTCAATCCTACTAAAATTAATACCTCTCTTCTCAAAACTCGATTGCACGACCTCCATCCATAAAATTTTCTTAGGTATGGCCCACGTGAGTGTTTGTACATTCACATGAAATATTAAAGTCATTTTCCGATTCAAAGCAAATGCTATGCACTGCGCCGATTTCTACACGCTCATTTCACAAAAGAACATATGAATTTTATTGTATAGATTTAAAACTTAATTTGATTTAAATTCACGGTAGTTTAAGGTAATGAACATAAGGGCAATATCACGTAAGGTAAGTTTATAATAATTAAGTTTTCGCTTACTGTTATTGTGAGATTATCCATGACAAACGAAATTTACCGTCTTCGACTTTGCGAAATTCTTGGCGTTGAGGCCACAAAAGTAACTGCGTACATGAAAACCGAAGCCAATTAGTTATTTTTGAATTAGAAGGATTGCTTGTCCTAAATCACTCAAAAAACTTCGTCACAATGACTCAATCGGGGCTCACTTAACCCACTCCAATGTGGTCTCGACGGACACCGAAAATTGACCGAGGGTACTAGCTCAACAAGTATTGCAATTTTACGAGGCTTTTTCCGCTCTGCATGACTGTGCCAGGGCGGTTTCCCCAGAAAAAAAGCACACCTAGCGAGTGAGTGCTTCGAAGTCTGTAGCGGAGAATACCTCCAATCGGCACTTCCGAGCAACGATGCATTTGACGCTCCTCGTTGCGTAATGAGGTAATCAAACGGCCATGGAGTGAGGTTGAGAGGAGAGGGGTAAGAAGTCGAGGCTGGGAGTGGCTTGAAGGGCAATGAATGCTGTGCTTCTGCCAAGAGCGCCTTCGGCAAGAGAGAACAGAGGATTGAATCTCGAGCCGAGGAAACGACACGTATGTATGGGATTCACGTCTGATTCTCAATTTACGACAAAAGCTTAGAAGTCAAAACATTCAGTGCCTATGAATCAACAGGGGATAAACTAAATAACCCCATGTAGTAGTTGGTTGGTTCGCTATTATCAATTATTTGATGATGAATCGCGGACATCATGACAAGTTTCAATTGAAACCACGGTATAGGAAAAGATGAACTGGTTGTTTTCCTGAAGTATTTTATTGTCCCTTCAGTCAACTCAAAAGAATCACAACCAATAATGGCAAACCAAATACGACTTCCAAGTGTGACAAACGTATAGTGTAATTATTGACACAAAATGATGTTTTACAAATGAAAGTAGTCTACGTTTTAATGGGAATTCCTCAAAGTTTTTCAATTAATTCAAATTAATCATTTCTGTTTACATTGATTCGCCATGCTATATATTTTTTTAGTACGAGTATATAGCTACAAGAAGCGCCCCATTGTCATTTAACGGAGAAGTGTTTCGCAGAAATGGATTCATCATTAAAATATTTGTTTCAGCTTTATTTTCCGTGAGTGAGATGCTAAGAGAGTAACATTTAAGTTGCTGTAATTTCAAGGAATATTAATATTTGCCGAAAATTTCCATTTAATCATGTGATGTACTCAGACCAACAAACCCACGATGAGAACAGGATTAGAGCATGTATTATCGTCTTAAATTCAGAAATGCCTCGTTGATAGTTGCGTATTCCCAAGGCTAAATGACAAGAGTTGCTCGTTCGCCACACATACCAAACAAGTTGAGAGCCCAACAGATCTAATTTATCCGTGCAACAATCTATGAGAGGAACGAGAAAAAGTATCGTCCGCTCTATTCGCTTTCTTTTCCAGCAACGCGAAGACCCTTGAGCTTAGCGAGTTCCTAGTCGAGTTCGGGGGGAGCCTTCCAAATATCTTCCGGCTGGTCAAAGCCCCCCGCTGTGAGTTTTATTGAGTTTTGGGGCCGACGAGAATTCGTCGCGGGTCAACGCGTTTGGCATCATTTAATGACGTACGCATTAGTAACCAAAGGCAAATTGACGGATTTGCCATGTTATCAGTGCCCATGTATTGATCCAACAACGAATGCTACATGGAGAAATCATGGGAGGTGGCCAAAATGTGCCTAAGAATCCACTCTTGTCACCCATTGTCATCCATGTAGCCATCGTTGATTGGGTAACCAAGTAGGTAGAGTGCTGGAGTACTGATAAGATGACCCATGTTCGATTCCGATTGAGGTCTCTTTGAACCCATCAAGGCTGTGTAACACTTCGGGTAGGTACCAGATCTCCCTGGGATATCGTGGGAGGCAAATGGAAAAACGCGGGCCTGCCTACCATGAAAGTGTGACTACACTGTCGATGGCGGTCCAAAAACACTCGCCCGCGCACCATTCTTTGCTCTTTGCATTGGTCGGTAAGCATTTTTGGTACCCACTTTGAACCCAATTGGTGATCTCTGAGCTCCTCCGTCATAATCCTGTGAATAGTGGTGCGTTTAAGAAGATTTATTTAACCAGAGCACACGTCTTTAAGCGTCGATCAGATCGCAGTTCTTTGTCCACTTATCGAATCATTTCATCGGCCTGGATACTAGGCCTGACACTCAGCTCTTCACCAAGTAACGTTTGTGCAGCAACTTTCAAACCTTTCAACACCATCTTCTAACCTACACATTACTCATTACTTTGGGTCCATAAACTAGGCAGCTAATAATCCTTTTGCACACAGAAATCGAGTCGCAGCACGGACTTCGCAACTGGCGGTAGCAAAGATTTTCTCGGAGATTGTTATCTGCATTCACCGACAGGCAAACGACTATTGAATCAAAACAATGACGTCAGTGGCTTCGAAAACAATCAATAGATGGCGTATAATTATATAACTTTGTTCTGACCAGCCAACATATATATAAATATAAGAAAGCGGCCTTACTTTTCGACTATACCTCGTATGTAACCCCTACCGACCATTGTGTCATTTGAATACATCATCAATAGTCAAGACTCTTTTATGTTACATTCGTCTTGATGTCCTGGCAATGGCCTGTAGCAACTCCAACTTTTCCATTAATTGTTCATCAAAGCCGAGTCTCTCGTGTAAGACAGATAAGGTGGGTGGCCTCCGGCGGCGGCAGATCGTACGTGCGATGAGTGCGGTTGTTGAATGTCTCATCGAGGATTCAACATGAGCTTCCGATAAAAGAGTGCATGGTTTCTTGAAGTGCCACTTATGTAGGTGAAAATACACACAGGTGTTTTTCCATTACAGATATTAACGATGGTCTTAATGGGATCTAGTATAGTACTCAGTGAATATATTTCATCGTAATTATTCACTACATGAAAACAGTGATATATACAATCCGAATAAATTATGCTGAAATAATGTATAACTTGGAGGCGACGGTATATTACCTAACTTTCTAAGAGATAGTGGTGGGCCCTTTTAATGTGGCTTCAAATTATGCTATGGTGCGGTAGTGGGAGTGGCCATAGATTAAATACAGTGCTTTGTGTACTCCTCAATCGAAGAATATTAGCCCAACTAATCTCCACATTCCAGGATGCTATTTCGTTTTGCGGAGTTCGGTTGAAGCAGTTCGTTAAAAGATCAAATGAGTACGATTGGTTTGATGACAATTGCGAATGGAAGATAACACAGCGCGTAGCGGCGGGGAAACTTGATACCGGGGCGCAGTACTTGGGCGTCAAAACTTGCAAAATGTTGGGATATTTAAAGAAAAGAGAGGAAATGTGTTGTGCTAAACACGCGTATGAGGGTCGCACCACAAAACTTGTCTTCGGCAAGTCGCAAAACGAATAGAAAACCCCCGTGTGTCAAATAGGAGAATTATACCCGGGCAGTCTCCGTAATTCTCTCCTAATTCCTCTAAGATCCAATTAAATGGCGCATGGGCTCGTTGAGGTATTCCGCCGTTCGGGGCTAAAGAAAATCGCGTGGCCACACAGGGGTCGTACTTTGGGCACTGGTGGCACCCAACCAAACCTGGTGCCTCGGGGAAAGTATTCTCCCCGCTCGAAGATGGTGAATTATTTGCACGTGTGGGTGGACTGCTGTCGGGTGGTACAGGGAAAAAGACTATGGTCGCTCTCTCTTTTGGCTCGGGGAACTACGTTATGTATAAATTGCATCTGGTCTATCTATCTATGGATGTCGCAAACCCTCTTTTTGTGTGGGTATTTTCTGCTCAAGCCTCGAAGGAACCGGACGTAGGTATGACTTTTAGAAGAGCGCGATCGATTTTCTCCTCGATGCCGAGGAAATTTTGACACCCGCGAGGGACATTTAGGAAGGGAGGCGTCTCGGCAGGGTGGCCGCTGCGGATCTTCCCCTGCGAGACAATGCGGAGGGCGAGCGGCGGCCCACAAGTTCATCATCACCATTTCCGAAAGGTGGAACCTTGTCGTTGCAGCCGTATGTCTCTCCCAATTGCAGCTCTTTTCAATTCATTAAATGTAGTGACTCTCATAGTACTTTTTACGTCATCCAGAAAATTTTTTCTTTGCCTTCCTCGTCCATATTTTGCCGGTACTTTTCCCCCCATTTTAATTTCGAGGAAGTTTTCCTGCTGCAGGCCATGTCCAACGAATGTAATTTTCCTTTCCTCTGTCTCTTTCATTTAAATCATTTTCTCTTTAATTATTCTGAATACTTCTATGTTACTTTTCTTGTCTATCCATATCGTTCTCGTTATCCTTCAAAAAATCCACATTTCCATTGCTTCTAACGGAGACTTCATCTTTCTCCAACGTCCAAGTTTCGCATCCGTATAACAATTTGCTCCAAATAATAGTTTTTTGAAAAAGATTTTCTAGTTTCCAATTTTGTGTACTTGTTACCTAAAGTTTTTTTTTATTTCCACATGCCTTCTTTGCCGACGCTATCCTTCCTTTGACTGCAGAGTTACATCAACTATCCCTTGTAATTACGCTCCCAAGATAGCCTACCTCTTCTAATTGGCTTATCTTTGATTCTTCTGTCAATAATTTTGCAAAGGATTCTGTCCTGTTTCTATAAATGAACATTCCTTTAGTTTTATTTATATTTATTTTCAGTTTCCATATTGCGAAACTATGGACAGGACAGGACTGAGCATTATATTCATATCTATGTCTGATGTCTGGGTCACCATAGCATCTGCAAACCTAATGCAGTGAGTCTTTCTTTTATTTATCTCTATAATATTAAGTTTCTACTGCATTATCTCTATAGCCTCTTCCATATGTATGTAGTTTAAATAGATATGGATATAGTGGAGATCCTTGTCTTACTCCTTTTGTAATATTTACTGCTTTCTCTCATCCTTTACTTGGATTTAAGTGCTATGGTTCTAGTAGAGCGGAAATATAACCTCCGGCCGTTTTTTTCTTTTCTTATTTTCCTCATGATTTCAAATAATTTTCCAATCTACAGAATGGAAGGCTTTATCAAAATCTACGAAAGTAAGGAAAACTTTCCTATTCACTTCTAGCCTTCTCTCTAGTATCAAGTGCATTGCCAGAATAGCTTCTCTTGTTCCTTTACCTTCCCGAAAGCCAAATTATTTTCTTAAACATGTTTATCCACTTCTTGATTCTGCATGCAAAAGGACCTTGGAAGCTTGTGACAGAATTGCAATTGTTCTGTAATTCATGTATTCAATGCTTTTCCTGTTTTTGCTATCATAACAGTTTTACTTTTTCCAAAGTCTTCGGATATCTCCCCATTTTCATAACATTCCTACACTATTTCAAGGAGTATTTCTTTCATTCTATTTCCATAGTTTTAATACCTCAGCCGGCGCATTATCCACAGCAATTTTCTTTCCAAGATTTAAATTTTAAAAGGTACACTCAAAGTCCTTCTTCGTCAATGGGGTCCGATTTCTGTTCATACTTCTTCTCAAATTTCAACATGCTTATTTGTTATTAACCACTGTGGACCTTATTTTTGTTTGATATTGGAGGGCTTTAATTTCCCAATACGCTAGATCTTGTCATTCTGCTTGAATGCGCTCTTCTATTTCCTTCAGCCATACTTTTGCCCACCTCTTCTTTTCTTCTCTACGTTTGTCTGTTGTCTTGTTTTTTACCTCTCCTTCATTCCTCCATATGCTTCTTTGATCTTAGGTTATTCCACTTCTCAAACAGGTTTAGAATGTTCTCAGTGATCAAAGGTTCCCAATCTTCAAGTTTCTTCCTACCTAAGACTTCATCCGCCACTTTTTCTATTCCTTGTTTCATTTCCATCCACTTCACACTTTCTTCCCATTTCTCAGCTACTTTATTTGACTACTCTTCAAACTACTTCCTTGTTACTTCCTCCTTCTTTTTCTCCAGTGGTTATTTATTCTCAACTACTCTTTAATTTTATTTATCTGTAGGTTGCATTTTACCATAGCTAATTCTGCAAGGTCAACTCAACCGGACCTGGATGTCCGTGGCTGGATTTTATTTGGTTTCTCAACCGTTGTTTTATGATGAGTCAATCAATCTAATACCTTTTAATCTTCCTTGGTGTTTCCCAAGTGTGCCTTTTTCTCAGCAGTTCCTCAAATAATGTATTTTTTATGACCATGTTATGTTAATCGCTGAATTCCTACAGTCGTTCTCCTCTATCGTTGATGTTTCCCAAACCATCTTTCCTTGTGGTCTCTATAAAATTGTGAAATCTATAAAAAGCATTGAAATCTCCCATATAATGAGCTTCTTTTCCCTTTGTCATCCTTATCAACTCATCAATATCTTTGTGCATTCTAAAAACCTCATCATTTTTGGAACTTAATGTTGGGAAGTATGATTGTATGACCACCAACTCGGTAGGTATGCTTCTAATATTGGTTTCACATATCCCAGGTATATTTATAGCATTGCCTTATATCTTAAAATAAGAGAGGGGGAAGAAACTCCAATGGCCGTAATGTTACGGTCATTGGAGTTTCTTCCCCTCCCCCCTCTTATTTTAACTGAGAGGCCGTAGTGCTCATTATTTCTTGTTATATCTTACTCGTACTCTTTAATTTCTTCTAGTTTACCTGGTATGTAGAAAAAATACCGTTCTTGAAACACGCTATATTGTTTATTTAGAATTGATGCTGTTGCCATGGAGATATAACTGAGAGTAATGACAAACAAGTGCAAAACGAAAGGTTTTTAATTGATGGAGAAACGGCTCCCATTCCATAAATGAAAGAAAGAAGTAGCAAGGTGTCGTGGACATTGTGGAAATGTGGCCCTTGAGCGATGAGAAACCCAAGATATGAGGTGGAAGCAGTTGCAGGAGCCCTCATGGCAGCAACGCGTGCAATCTCGGCACTCCCGAATAATTATGCTCTCACATTTCATATTGCTATAATCACACCTTCCTAATTCTTTTTGTTACAGGGATTTCGTCGGATGTCGACATGAGAAGCTCTATTCCTTCTCCTGCAGGAACTTGGGTTGAAAAGGTAATATTCCTTTGTATACGTTACAATTATAATCAAGGGCTTCATAACACGAGATATCCGTTCGGATCATTAATGGAGTGGTTTCTCCTTGTCTTCTTCACCTAATGCTGTCGGCCATCTTTGTGGCTCTTCCGACTTTAAGGGCTGTTTCTAGTCCCTGTGACATCAGGGTGCCCCATTTCTATCTCAGTATGGAGGAGAATGTTTATATCGACTTTCATTCTATCTCCAGTGCCACGTTAGCCACCCTTAGGTGCCCGTCCCCCACCACGGGGAGGTGTGGTTAGAGGGTTAGTAGGGTTATTTCCCTTAATTTAGGAACGAAACCTGAACGGCATTTCTCAACCCCTCCAGCACGTTAGGTGACAAGTTACCTGGGCATGACTTAATTTTTTCACGAGTAGGTAATCTAACGGTTAAAGTAGGTTTGGACTGATTGGCAAATATTTTAGAAGACATTAACAATGATCGTATTTACAAAAATATTTACACAGATATGAGGTGAATATTATTATTTAACCCGCAAGTAAAATTTCTACACTTAGGACTTAGATACAATTTAGGATTGAAAAGTAGATTGAAGCTATGAAAAGAATTTATGGCGATTGAATAATATCAAAGGAAATTCTTAGCCACATTAAATCTTGCTAGCCGTATCACCACTATAAAATTGGGTAACTAGATCTCGAAAGCTCGAGCATGCCCCAAGCGTGCAGTTCCGCTATTTGAAATTTGGTATTTGGAATCAAAAAACAAACAACTGAATCCTTATATTAATCTTTGTTCGGAAAAATTAACAAAATTTGAAATTTAAATAAGCTACGATCTCTAAGAAACTGCGGAAGATACCGCGACAGTAACTTTGGTCGGAGTCCTCCGTTAAATGTGCATCTCAATGTAATAATGACGGAGTGTGAAAATCATTCGCCTTGAATGGAATTTTAGCTCGTATTCCTCAATGTCCGGTGGCATTGAGGGATCCGGGTCCCGGAATGCCATGCGGGAGATGCCATGCCCGAATCCGAGTATGCTCTCCCGCTGTTTCCTGGAATTTGTCAAAGGTAAAGCGTGTTATATGGATTGTAACTGAAAAGCAGTCAATTAAAACTTTCTAATATTTTCCCATACCATCAATTTATATCAAGCTATCATGCATTCAAAAAAAGAAAATTAAGATCGTTGTCTTTGTGGTAGCAAAAAACAAGGGAGATTGCACGAGCTAAGGAGTGAAACTGGAGCTAGTGGAATCCTTCACCCACCGGGGAAACAGTATTACTTGGTATGGAAGAAACCGACCGAAGAAGCTTAGCTCAGCATAGGAAAGCTCAAGCTAAGAGGGTGTTCATTAGGAAGAGGCAATTGCTATGCTCAAAGAACTTGAATTCGGTCTCAAGAAAGCATTTCGTCAAAACATTCGCATGGAGCATGGCACTCAGCGGATCATAGACATGTAAATTGGAGAAATGGATCTTCGGAGAATAAAAGCCCTTGAAGTATGAGGCTGGAGGAGAATACTGAATATTTAATGTACAGACAAAATAAGGAAAGAGAAATTATACATGAGAGCAGAAGAAGAACGTACAACATAGGGAACCCTGAAATATAAGAACTAGATTTGAAAAGAGATGGAACTAAATAAATAAATGCTAGATGGATTGGACGCACTAGTATGATGCACAATGTATTAGTTAAAAATGTATAAGAGGAGAACATTGAAGGGAAAATCTCGCGGATGGAAAGACGGAGACGATGTAAGGAAGACTAAGAGACAAGTACAGAGGGTAAATTAAGGAGAACCGCAGGGCATGAAAGCTATCATAATGAGAGGGAATTAACTGAATAGAAAAGAATTAAGGATTGCTTTAAACCAATATTATGATTGAAACACTAATGATAAATAGAAAAAGTGGTTTTCTATTTAATAAAATATGGAAATGGTAATGTTGCTCGTCATTCTGCGTACTTTTTTCAAGCGCCCCCTCCAAACTATTCTTCATCTTCTCGTACATGATTTCATAGAAGACAGAGGCATGGTACGTGGCAGGGGAGCATGTACAACAGGCATAAAGATTACGCGAAGGGTTTCTGGGTCACGTAACACATATGAAAAACTGTTATTTGCATTAGACCTGTCTTATCACTCTGAGAAAAAAATCGCGTGAGTCAAATCGGTGGGGAATGCACGCATTTGCCGCAATTTGGGACAGTGATCTCCCTTTCGTGATGTGAGGATTGGATGAGCCCTTGCACTCCGAAGTCACTGATGCGTGGTCGATTCGTAGCGTCAAGCATGCGAGCAAAGAGCAAGCTCGTCCAGGGCCGTCGTGCACTTCTATGCGCACCCACCCTCCCACGGGTCGACCGACGGCGCGCCGCGGAGGGCCGCTCGCTTCCTCTTCCCTCCCTCTCCACGTCTACATTCGCAATCAGTCGGATTGCTCAGCATATGGATCCTGGCATGCCACCGATAGGTGCATGCGGTAATTCGTGGCTCTTGAAAAATTCCTCCATATCCGATCGGAATAAAGGCGTGATTTTCATACCTACGTACTCCTCCAACCAGTGCAACAGACTTGCTCCTCGAGTGTATTTGGATCGGGCGAGGGTGCGTTGGGATTGGAGGCGGTCTCGTTGGAGACCTCCCGGGGGTCTCCAACGAGACCGCCGACGCTGGAGATTCCTGCATTCGCGCGGGAATGCAAGCAAGCGATTGGCGTTTCATCAACCCAGCTGCATGAGGCACGCTTTGCGCCACTGTGCGGGCCCGCTAAGGTTTCCTCCGAGATGTTTCGCCAAGATTTCAATCATTTCCTCACCTAAGCTCACCGATTCCCATTTTACTCGATAACGTAATGTTTGACGAAGCAGAATAGATTGGCATTTTGTTCCACTTGATCACCTGGAAGGGTAAGGTGGTATTCGCGAATTAGTCATTCTCTGCCACTACACAGAAGCGGCCTCGTTCCATTGAGTGATACATTGAGAGGTGTATAATTAGTGTCTTGGAATTTGTGAGCCGGTGACTTCTTTTAATTTCGGATTAATGATTTAAAGTTTAATAAAGGGCTTGTGGCGCCAAAGGTTTTCATGATGACCCAAGGGAAACTACCGCTCAACTTCATGTGCGGAATACCGATTTATTCTGCGATATTTTTTCAGAGGAGAAACTCTAGGCTGGTTTCACCGAGCCCGTTGTCCCTTTCAGAGCCATTACGCATCCTTGTGTTTCGCGCATACATACGAGGCGATCATTTTGTTGTAAAATATGTTTTTCGAGCTGTATAACACGTATTAAATCAAGTAAGAGCAAACATAACAGTTTTAGGTTTAACTTTGTGGAATTCCTTCATGATGAGGGTCAAAAAATAAACTTTTCACTTCCACACAAAGATTTAATACTTCAATCACTGCTTGAATTATTAAATATTAATGTGGAAGTGCAAAGTTTCTCTTTTTACCCTCTTCAAGTAAGAGCACTTGAATAAATATTATACCCCACGAATAAAATCATTCTAGAAAGGCAAAATAGAATGGAATAAATTTCGGTAAAAAGTAGTAAAAGGTAGTAACAACCTAACAAACTAAAAATAGTAATGATAATAAACTGAAAATAATAATAATAAACTAAAAATAGTAATAATAATAAACTAAAAATAATAACAATAAACTAAAAATAATAATATTTAAAGTCAATATAATGTGTATAGCAGCTGAATATTGTTCATTTTGATATTAATAAGATAGCGACTTATTTCATCCGTAAGTGTCGAAGCAATTTGCATAACTTGGACGTCTTCCTTGTCTAATAAACATTCTATAAATCCTACTCCGGCCCCTTTTAATGCATGCCAACCCCCTACGCCCAAACCTCTAACTGCGACGAAATCTACTGCAAGTATCTCTCAGAGACCCCTGTGTTAGTCTGTGCAGAAAACTCTACACCGAAACCCTGCGGAGAAGCTATTTTGTCAAAATAATCTTGCATTCTGTGAATAATTTTGCTAAGAAAATTTCAAGGATATCAACCAGTTTCCTCTTCCTCCTAACATGGTTTACCGATCCAACCCAGCTCCCCCGGCGAGTTTTACCATTCCAGTAGGTACGGGCATTATAATGCATTCCGAGTCGGGAGCGTTCCCCCCTGTCTCCGAACTCGAGGGCGAAGCGGGGCGGATGGGAGGGACGGGCACGATATGCCACCGGGGAAGGAAACTCGCCCGGGATACGTTCGGCCTTCGACCGCCGCGATCGCCTTCTTCCTCACGGAGGCTACAAGCTTCGCCCGAAGTTGACCCAAGGCGTGTGACGGGACGCAAGGTCGGCGAACGGCACCACGGTGGAAAAGTGAGAGAGAGAGAGAGAGAGAGAAGGTTTTAGAAATGATGAAGCCCTTTCGGCGCAGCAGGCCAAGGGGTTCGTTCACCCGACGCCCTTCTGGCTCCATAGGGGAATACAGGGGGGAGAATCTCCTTCCTCATCACTAGCAAGACTCCTGTGGGAGTGGTCACGGGCAGGGCCAGCAATGGACTATCTGTTGCACCAATTGTGAATTAGTTTCGGCGATTTGGAGACCAGGATTACGTAAGGCGTAATTTATACAATTTCACAATGGTCACAAACTGAAATCGCATTATCCCAAAAAATATGCTTGATAGATACATCACACATTTCGTTCCACTTATTTGTTCCTGTGCCACGTCTGGTGGTTAACTGAGATAACATATCCGAGCATTTAAACGTTAAAAAATCAAAATAAATAAGCATAACCATTTCATTAGTCACCAAATAAATATATCTTGTGGAGCATTTCAACACATTTCTCCATTATTTGTAATTGGCATGAACCTTCCTCGGCAAAGCAAAGTAATCCAATAGATGGATGATATATGTTTTAATGCTGTTAAATTATATGAACATATACGTTATATATATGTATATGATATATATAGATATATATATATATATATATATATATATATATATATATATATATATATATAACCATAAACACAGTAATCAATCCGAAGGTCGGTTTGATAGGTGATGGTAGAGTTCACCCAGTACTAAGCCCGACGGCGTGTGAAATTCATACATCAGGGTAGGGGGGCCAGTTCCTTTCCCTGTGCCGGTTATGGTTTCCCAGATAGACCTGGTTCCCGAAAAATCACATAGCTTGGGTGGAGCTGCAGGTGCCCAGAGTGCCTTGCCCGGGAATCGAACCCGGGCCCCTCCGGTCAGTCCAACGCTCTACCCCCTGGACTACCGCGACCCACATATATATGTTATGTATACGTATATATATATATATATATATATATATATATACATGTAGATGTATATGTATATATAAATATATATATGCATATATATATGTATATAAATATAGATATGTGTATATATATATACATATGTATATATATATGTTAAGTCCCTTCTCTCCCTTCAGAGAGGTGGTCTGGCCCCGATTCGGAATATGTATGAGTTTCATTTGTGCGTGTTTCTGTTCACTAGCACTATCTCGCTTCTGGGATAGGAACACACATAAAGCACGAACACAGTCAATGGAGTAGACTAATATGCAGGCATTTATGTTATTGATCAAGGGGTAACAGTAGAAGGTGAAGCCTGAGGGCACGATGATCTTAGACAAATCCAGGGAGGAAGACGCTCATAGAAAAAGGTGTGCGTAAAATCTCCGGTAGTCAGATTGGCCCAGGCAAATTTCCTAAGGCAATTTGTCCATTATAAGGATTTTTTTTAATTTGTAGAGAGTAATTAGCAACAATGGCTGAGTAATTAATAAACAGTAATAGTTATTTGGGGAGGCGACCAGCAGCTAAGGTCATTTACGCAGTTAGGGATAGATGGGTAATTTGGTAGGCGTAGAACATTCCCGGCATTGAGGTATGGTGGAGGGAACCCAGGTATCGGAATTAACCACCCTTTACCGAAAGGCGCCAAAGGGCTCAAAATGTAACATCCCACCCGGCGGACGGCGTCACTTGAAATGCTCGCCACAGAGCATCCCAAGCAAGGATCGGGATATCACTGAAAATATCCTGCCAACTCTGGGATAGAGGAGACAGGAATTTTCCTGAACCCAGGTCCTCGGGCTGGGAAGCCAGTGTATAGACACTGAATCATCCCGCTCCCTTCCCAGAATAATAAATTAGCGAAGAGGATAAGAATTGACCATCATTATTACTCATTTACCTTAGGATAGGTGACCCACCTGACGCATACTCCACTCTCATGCGCTCACAGTTCCCCATTTTCATGTCTTCCTTTACCTGAAACATTTATCGCATACGATCAGTCCGTCTTTGGTAGTTCCTCTACAATATTTCTCATTCTATTTGCCCCTACAAGTTACTTTACTTCAAGATAGATACATACGTAACATGAATTTAACCTGCCACCATTTCCTAGAACTCTTTCTGCACTTATTCTTCATGCAACCTCCTCTAAAATCACACTCGCCTTTTATTATTATTCTCTCTCCTTGAGCACCACATTCACATTTATACCTGTGCATGTAGTTTCTCCTTTTCTTCCACTCACTATTGATGCCTCATAGAAGAGTTCACTCATCAGGTATCAACCACTATAATTGTTTATATTAGTATTCCCTAGTCGACGCTTTCCTACTTTCAGTATTCGTGCCGTGTCTATTTTTTGTGAGAATTTTTTTTCTCTAGTATGACTATATTTCTGCAATTTTTTCAATAACATACTATGTGTTCTATTACTAGTAGTTAATCTTTCTAATTAAAAGCATAGCATGTCCATGCTGATCCCCCTAATTAAGAAAACTTTTCTATTATTCTATTTTCTGCTATCAGGTTGAGGGCTCATATTTATATTTGTGTTACCTATTGCCTTCTATCCCGCCAATGGACCATTATCTCACTTGTTCTATCGTTTAATGGAGTGGGACGTTTTTTCCGGATTGGGAATCGTTCACTTCGGATGCCATCATTGCCACTACGTCCAAGTCATGTGCAGAGTTCGACATTATATACTGATTTGCGAATTTTTTTTCGCTGATTAAATTTCTTCAGCGTCAACCATGCTTTCAATTGTTGCCGAAAATTGACGGAGAGTGGGCAAAAAGAAAGGCGAGATATGTGTTTTATCTGCGTTGGGTTCGCGAGGTAGCCAGTTTGCTTCCCACAGTACAGTTATATTCATAATGACAACTTTTCATCATTTCAGCGAATGCGAACGCAAAGTTCATTACTATATTGAATTAATAACCTATATTTGTAATTAAAGTAGCCCATTTTCCTTTCCAAAAACTCAATTGTCACGCTACTAATTCAGCAACTGTAATTACAGTCACCAACTGGAGCGGGTGGGGGTTGAATTCGAGAAAAAAGGAATCTAACCGTATGGAAAAGAGGGAGTCAATCGCACAGCGAAGACGAATTTGGGCAGGCTGTTGCTTGAAAGTGTTGGCCGGCCAATAAGAGTGGGGCTGACATCGGCGCCATCAGCGGACGCAAGGAAGTGTCATCGATCATCTTTCGTCTCTCCGCGCCAGTTTTCAGCCTATCAGCAGCTTACGTTTGATGAAGATCCGTGCAACACACCCCATTCTCAAGTATATTATTTGCATGCAATTTTCATCATATAAATTTAAATTGCAGCCAGAATGTTAAATACTATTTTTGTGCAAAAACCGTTCACGTATACTTACTTCACACGGATTACCACGGCGGGCGTAAATTTTTATCCCTAGTAGAACCAAGTTATAGCCCGTTGACGCGAATCTGGCCGATGACGACACGTGATGGGGGAAATAATTGCCGAACTGGGGGTGAGTTTGAGGAGTAGGAGCAAGCTGGAAGTCATGTGGCAGTGGCTGAGTTTGATTTGGGCGTATCCAAGTTTAGGATGCTACCCATCGGTAGCCGGGGGGAGGGGGGATGCATTTCGTAGGCGCACGTGAGGAGATGTTAACAAAGTTCGCCTCCTTGGGTGGAGTAGTGGGTACTGGCCTCCACTGATCTCTTTTCTCCTCTGACTAAGAATGTCCTGCCTCATTATCCGATGTGGGTAAACTCCCTCTGCAGTAAGCGGCTAAGTGTCAGCTTATGCTAAACGAACTATACCTACTCTAGGTATCTGTAATAATATCAAGTAATTGTGTTTTTCTCAATTCCTCCACCACAGCCCAATACCTGCTATCAGTCCCTCTATCTAATAGGTTCCTGATAATGTCCTGGATACCTTATGATGTCGACTGTTCAAAGAAACCGCTCGTTTAAAATAAAATTTACTGGAACTTAAAAGTTTTTATTTTTCAAACTTCCTAATATTTTACTATTTATAACTTTCAACCGTCATCCTCCTCTAAATCTCTTCCACACCTTTCCCACTAAGACTTTTCAGGATAACACTTTGCGTTTTGTTTATATAACCCTACCAATATCGTTGCGACAGCATTATTAAAAAACTTAGGATGGAAATTGTGTTATCTTCATATTATGTGCGTCAATTTTTCTGTCAAAGTATGCGTGAGTCTCCATTCTCATATTACCAAATCTGTATATTCAAAACCCTGATATAAAATACATATATATGCGAGTGCCGGTGACAGTGTTTCCAGTGCCTCGTTAACATTCTCTCAGCCATCTCTATCATCTGCATCTCAAATTCATAGAAAAGGAGACAATATATATATAATTTTATATATATATATATATATATATATATTCTAATGATTCACCTCCTTATGTTTCTGTTAGTGCAACGTGTAACCTCGCACAACGAGCATACTTCGTTCCAGAAACTTTGTCGTAAAGCAAAACAGTTTTTCCCATATAAATAAATTAATGCACGTAAGACAAGAGTTTACGTTCACGGCCGAATTGGCTGCAATATGGGTCACGGCCGCCTTCTTTCTGAGTTCCACCAGTGAGCATCCCCCGTCTTTGAGTCTTTGATGGTTACGATGGAACGAATGACGATCTGGAGAGACTGCTTGCTCGTCACGTCCTTATCGACCGACCGACCTGCTCCTCCTCGCGCGTCCTCCAGCGAAGGGGGCGGGGGGTAGTGCTTCGAGGTGCCGTCGCCTCCACCGCGCTCAGCTCGTGGACGTGGTCACCCCAATGTCGCCTTGCGGAGCGCGAATGGTCGCCGCGGAGTGAGGGAATCCCCTTGTCACTCGTTCCCCATCGCCTCCCCCTCCTGCCTGTCTTGCCTCACACCCAGTCGCTCGATGTCCCTCCCTAATTGCGACTGGCCAGGGAAAGTCGACCGACGTCACTCTGCTTCACACCCCCAGATCCCCCATGAGCGCCTTTTCTTTTCAATCTGTCGGAAGATGCCCACTTAATCTTTATAATACTTTTCAACATATCGTTGGATTGCTTATTCACCGGAGTACTTGGGCTTGAACAAAATTACGTTCCATATATTTGCTCATACACCAATACGTGCAACGAAAGTTGTAATGCCATTGATCATTTTAAAATAATAGCTCGCATGCCTAATCAATTAAAACTGAGTCATTCACGCTTCCCTCTGGCAATTGGAAATTGGGATGCACTGCGTACGACGAGAAGATTCCAATTTTGAACCCATTCTATTAAATCTTCTTTTTCTCCGTTCACAGTTTTCGTTCCGATTTATATTAAAAATGGTAATGGTTAAACATACTTGCCTTCATCTTTATATAAGAAGAATTTTTTTCATTTTCTTCTGATGGGCAAGGTGCATATATACCCTGTAAGGGCACTTGAGTGATTCACAATTTTGCTGGGTAGTTGAACTTGTATTTGTAATGTGGCTAGTTGATACGGAATCAATCAATGCAGATCAACGCGGCACTCGATCTTACGCGTAATTTCGGCGAACAACATTCTTAAAAGCATTATTTCCGCGTTCCATGGCCTCAGTTATCGATACATTCCTCTCAAGTAACTATATTTATAGGGAAATATTATCTATGAAGCGATAATCTGAACAATATCGATATTGTAGCTGAAAAGTGACTATTAATCACTCAGTGGTAACAAACTCAAACTTCTTTACTTTTTTAAAACATTCTTATCTTACCTTAACTGAAGAAACTCCAAGGTAATTTACTGTGAATGCCTTGTACGACTAATTTTTATAGAATCCTAGAAGTATGTTATTTCTAATAAAGTACTGACGCCATTTTTATGAAATATGAAATACTATACCTGTTCCATAATTGTATAAAAAAATTTCAGTGTGTCTAAAAGTAAGTAGGCATGCCAACGATGAATTTTCTACGAGGGTCAATGACAAATTTTTCATGAATGCATTAAAAATTTAGCTTAAAGGTTAATCGGTAGAACTTTACCAGACCATGATTCGATTACTGATACTTTTTCTCTGAATTATTTCGTTTATTCCCAAAACTAATTATTTCATAACAAGTGCATATCTCTTTGAAAATGTATTTTTTTTCAATATCTCTTCATTAACCTCGCTAAAATGACTTCCCAAAACTTCTGATTTATATCGCACCTCTTTTTAATGATACTAATTCATCGAATGTGAAATTTGCTTTGTGTAAGTTTCGTTAAAATGCCAAATTTTGAATCTCCACTTTGAAAATCAGTCAATCAGTTAGGAGGAAAGTGATGATATACATTCCACAACTGGGCAATTTCATTATTATTTTCAATAAACTTTAATGTCAATTGGTCGGAAAACTCGATTTTGTACTGATTTCCTACCAGGCCCGAGTGAAAATATGCTGAAATTCGATGTTTTGAAAGTAATTTGAAAATATTTTGTCCTCCTTAGCGGGTCAAGGGTTAGACTGTCGATAATTACAAGAAGAGTACATACAATTACCGGGAAATTAATTTTTTAAATTTTTTTCCGTTCCTTCCCTATAAACTTTTCTCTTAATTTTTCGAATAACTTATCATTACTGGCGTAGCGGTCCTCTAAAAATATATCTTCACTCTGCGTGACAATTAGAAAATCTTCTTTGGTGGCAGCTGGCTTCAGAAGGGAAACACGAGATATGATTATCTAATAAAATCCAGTATCGTCATACAGTTTTTCAGTTTCCACACTTCCATGTCCTCCGCCGTGTTACGAAATGTTCCAAATTCTTCTCATACCTATCGCTCGCTTGTTTGAACGCTCTCCATCACGTCACATCACACACCGCAGCAGAACACCACTGCGCAACATCTTTCAGGCCACACTTTATTCCTGCCTCCCTCCATGGCCCACCAAACCTTCCCTTCTACTCCTCCTCCCCCAAACACTTCTTCGTCTGGTTTCCTTTCTCTCTCAGCTCACTTTCTCCCCCCCCCCGCCGGGTCCACCCCTCAAAAGCATTCTCCCCGAGCCCAACCTCCCTCCTTGGTTTCCACCTTTCGGAGCCAAGGCTGCCTATTCTACTACCTACGACGTCAATAATACTAAAATTTTCCTCCTTCGCTCACTGAGTTCATCCTTAGGACACAATCGTTAGGGTGGAATGGACCATTTCGATGGGTGGAGTGAAACCAAAGTGGCAATCAATATGCTTCCCTAGAACGATGTGTCCTTGTGATGTGATTCCGCAGAATACATGCATACTCAGGCTCCACTGCAATAATAACTTCGTTTCGCAGCGATTAACGCCATTGGTGTAATTTGATTTTTATTTCCTTGAGAGCTTTACTTTTCGTCACCTTGAATTCATCAATACAACCGCAGGTGTAAATATAACGGAGAGGCATGAAGGGTGGAATCCCATCAAATGCAATGTGGTTACGTGTAACGTTGTCGAAACCCGTTTTGAAGAAATGAATGCCTAGTTACCTCAAATGAGCATCAATTTTTAACGCCAAATGAAAGCAGAATCGATGAATGTCACTCATTTTTAAAATAAATAACATTTCTTCTTTGCGAAAAGTTTATCCTCAGTGATTTATTACAATAAACTCTTTTAAGCAAGTTACTAAGAAGAACCAAGAATTGAGCCTTTTCAGAGCGAGCATTAGGCAAAAAATTGGAATTTGAATCCTCCAACTCTAAATTTATGGATAAGCTACTCTCCTAACATAAAACATATATATATATATATATATATATATATATATATATATATATATATATTTAAAGAACACCTATTTGAATGATGGCATTTGAAACATATCATGGGTTTTTAAGAAGATTACAGTCCTATTGAATTCCCATTCATATCCTGAGAATAGAAAAAAGTATCTCATAGCAAATCAAAGGCGGACTCTGGGCGAAAGTGAGATTAACCAGGCGTCTCACAAGATTCCTAATGACAGAGAACGTTTCCCAAACAGCCATCCTACGCACTGAACTGGTTCCGGTGATTAGATGCGGTCTGAGCCTTAAGTTGGTTGGTACCAAATTACCATTTCTCCGGATCTTCCTTTAAGGTATTCACGGGATCATTCGTTCTGCAGGACAATATTAGCGAGTTCCACCGCTTCGAGGTCTAGCGTTGCCCCCTCAGCAGCAGATAATAATCAGTGATTACTCCTCTCCACCCACGTTCGAAGCCTGGACCCACAAGGGGGCAACATATTTGAGACCGAACATTATGCAATATTTGAAAATTTAGTGAACTGGTCACCAAATAAAGCAAAAATTAAACATGGTTCCAAAACCCAATTGCTTTAATTAATCGGGGGCCAACACTTTCCTCAATGACCGTGAGCGGAATGAACGTCATATTCTACAGGACATCTAATCTGCTACTTTTCCCTCCTTGCCATTTCAACTGGAAAGGTTTAATGGCTATGAACTAACTGTGTCCGTATTTTTCGAATCGAGAAAATTGTCACCTGCCCTTCGTCTTGTACATCCTATCATTGAAGGTACAAACACACTTCCCATTCCCTTCGCACTATTTGTTTACAACCATTTACGGAATTATATGCCAGTCTTACTCTTTGTTTACAAACCAATGCATACTAAGCGTCTGTTTACTTCTGGCTTTGAGTAATAGCATTGCAATAGTTTTGCTGCACATAAAATACACCAAAAGCGCTCCTGAAAAACAGGAATAGAATGTGCCGTCAATGAGGATTGATACGTATTTGAGAAGCATATTTTAATTGAGGTATTCCTGTTCGCGCTTACAAAGAGGACTGCTAACGCCCGTCAAATATGTTATTCCATCGCGAAACGAAGAAAGTGGTAGCGATGATACAGTTGAATTTCTTCTGAAAGCATTTATTCTATTTTTCAATCGACTGGTCTCCATTGAGATATTTTAACCCTTGGTCAAGCCTCAGCAAGTCGGTAAATGCATATGATACGATCGTAATATCATTGGCCAGTCACCTATTTCCGTGTATCATCATGCTGTGATAGTAAGAAACCTTCAAACTGTTAAATTATTTCTACTCGATGTTCAAAATGGATAACACGGTCTATTCGGAGTAAGCGCCTGTTTTAAGTTTCAACAACTTGGCTGGTTGAATTTTCGGGACGGGTTCAATTGTTCTCTGCCATTTTTAAGCTCCGACCGTGAGCTCAGCGATCGATTAACCATTTTACCTATAAGGTAGAAAAATTATGAATACGGTGGATTCCTTTTCACTCGACACCCATTAATCCTTGAGGTCAAAGGCTCACTGCGGCCGATTTTCAACTGCCACTCGGGGGACGGGACGACTCCGACTGCGTGGCTGAAGAGGGAGGATCAAAAAGCCAATCGAGATCTGGGGGGGGGGGCGGGAGTGAGAGCGGCGAGAGGGAACGGCGGGGCAATAGGGTGTTAGATGTGGTGAAGGTGGTGGACAGAAGGTGGTGAGTCCGGAGTGGGAGGGGAAATAGGGATAGCACCGTGTTGGGGAAGGGGGAGCGTGTATAATGTTCCGCGGAAGCGAGAGAGGGGAGGCCACGGAGATGGGAGAGAAGCAATGGCACTCTCGGATCGAAAGGGAAGGCGGGCGAGTGCAGACGCCCGCGCCCGCGGCTATGGCCCAGTTTCCTCGCGGGAGGGGTTGTGGAGGAAGAGCTGGGGATAAGTGGCCGGGGTGGGGGGAGGAGATGGTGGGAAGCAGAAAGAGAGATATGGGCGGACGAGTGTGTGTGTGTGTTGTCGGTGTGGAAGGAGTAGGTTGGAGGGGCGGAGGAGGAGGGCCTCTGGCGGTGGTGGCGGCCGGAGACTTGAACGAGTGGCCGCTCTCCGCGGTTCTCGACGTCTTCCGCTTCAAGTGCCCTAATAAGGCGCTCGTAACTGGAGGCCGTCTTGATTGATCGCTCGGTGCAAAAGCGAGACTCGCGTCGAAGGTCCGAAATCCACTTTTTCGAGTCCTCCTTCGAGTATTCCGAGCGCTCCTATTCACGAACAGATGAAGTTTTCGGTTCCACGAAGGATGATGTTCATGAAGTCAATATGAGTGGTCACAACGGGCTCACATTCGCACCTCGGACGTGTATGGACGCATAAATCGCGTTTTAAGACTTTTTGACCGAGCTGAACTCTTCCTCATCCTCGAGAACTCTTTAGGGCGAAGACTTTCGTGGTGGATGTCCATGTTGTTGTTCCTTTTTCTCGCGGTAGCTTTGAGTGCCTCGTGTTATATTAAAACGTTCGAGTTTCTATTATCGTCAACCGCTGAGAAAATCTTTCGTTAATCGCCGGGGTCTTTTATCTTAGCACGCGATATACTCACCAATCCTGAGCGGAAAAATTAAGAAATTTCACTCAATGGGCATAACTGCCTAAGTTTTCGTAATATCACACTCCTTAAACGCTTTTTATTACGTGTAGGTACTTCATCTATACGTACGCAATACCACGCAAGCCACCGCAAGGAGGTCTGGTGGGGGAAACTAACTATGCATACAAATATGAGTTCATGCATGCATATGATTATAAATTTCCTCATGTCCACAAGCAAAGGCACATATGTATTCCTACACACAAATGCAAAACTTAGCTCGTTTTATTGAAGGTAAATTTTGGTTTTAAATTAAAAAAATTCGGGTGGGTGGGCTTGATTTATTTATGATTGTGTATCGTATGATGGGACAACAATTATGTGCACCTTTTGGTGACGGTATCTATCTCTCGTATTTTATCCCTGGGCTTGATACATAAACCCAGTTTGGAACCATAATAATTTATTCCCCCGTTGTCTTAAGAAAACTCCTGGGTTGTCTGCACGCTTATGAAGTCTAAGTTTTGCCATTATTCTTCGAGAATCAAGGAACCCTCAACGAAATTCCCTGGGATTTTCTCTGAAGATTTTCAAGTTCCTATACTAAAGTTTTATTTCTCGAATAATTATTTCATGCATAAAAATAATAAAATTTCAAGTATGCAAACCAAATAGGTAGTAGGGGGGAAGGAAATAAGTTCATTTGAATTAAATTGGATTTGATTTAAATAATTACAGCTTAATATTTTTTAAATTAAATATTAATAAAAGCGTCTCTCGTGATAATTGGCTGAGGGTCATGCAGATTATTTTTGAGTTACCTCCATAAAGGAATACGTAAGAGACCCTGCAGAACAATATTATCTTTTAATATCGTCTATCAATTTCGTTTTGAGGCATAATAATCGGTATAAGGCACTTTTGCAACAACTTATGAATGTATATAAAATGATCACATTGTGTCTTGTAACATCCAATTGAATCAAAAGATCAAAATGTATGAAAGAGTGTTGAAGATTAATGTTAATTCTGAAAACAATGAATAGGTTATTGGTGAATCTTAAATAGAAGGGAATAGTAGTACAAGCCCGTATTTGAGTATTCATCCTTTATTATTTGCCACACAATTAAATAATTTGCGGAAAATGTTAAGTATCAGCCATTAAATAAAAGTAAATAAAAATTGACGGCCTAATTCCTGTTTTCGAAAAAACTGCGGTTAAGCTACGGGTGGTAAGCAAGCACCGATATATGGCTGAATCAGCAAGTATCTCTTGGGGTCTTATGTAAAATCAATCCTAGATTGGCGTTTCAGTTTTTCGTTTATGTAGTTTTTACATTCTATAAAGTATTTAGTAGGTTTAACTAAGTATGAAGCATGTACTCGGAGCAGAAACCTATCGACACAAAGATGGATTATATATTTAAATCTGAAAATATATTTATCACTCAATGATAACTAATTAATGTCGAAAATTTCATCCATTGCCTATTAGTCTTTGTGTTGCATCGACATTGTTACAGTGAATTTATTCGTAATATTCTAAGCCGGATATTTTTTCGACGTAAAAGCTTGATTTTACGCCAATTTTGACGCTTTTTCATGTGTTATAGGTAATTAACATGAAAATGCAATTTGAAAATGAAACTGTTAGACGGGAACAAAACATCGGGTCACAATATTAAAGTTGCATAGAGTTTTTTTTACATTACGTTTAATTCCATCGCTTGTAGGGATCAACTGCCGTATGTTACCATGTGCATCTTTTGCAGAGATAGATTTTTGCGTAGGCTTAATTTCTGCACCTAAAACCGTAATTAACTTCGGCAAAGAAAATAATTTGCTCTTTTATATCACATGCACATTTTATTATTCACGACCAAGGTTTTGACTTACAAAGTCATCACCAGGTGAAGACGAGTGATCATGCCGCGGAGCGGAATTATTTCTGAGGGCATTGAAATTATTCAATTTTTGCTCTTTATCTTCTTTCTGTTCTGATTCCCTATATAGCTTCCCTGCTTTGTTTTTGTTAGGGCAATTGCTAATACAGGCCTTTTATATTTGTCCCCAGGAAATGTGTTATCGTTGGCTAATTTTCTGATTACGGAGGATTCATTTACTTTCATTGTCTCGTAATGCATTTTCAAGAGATATTTTATCTCTGCGGATACCGGTTTTATTTTGCAAATGCCATATAGTTTTTCAATACTAATAATCCTCTTGACTTTGTGCATTGACCTTGTGCATTTTCTTTCCCCGCGTTCTTTTTTTGCAGTAATCCTTTTGATATTATGCTAGTCCATGCTGGAACGGCATATGTTGCAATAGGTGGAATATAGGTGAATAGAATGTGGAATAGAAGGCGTCACTTCAAGGAGATGATTCATATCGGAAAAGAAAATACTTTCCTCTTTTATATACTTTGTCATGTACATATGTAGAAGAACAAAGTATTTTCTTTTCCGATCGAATATACGAGGAGTTACAAATAATGTTTTTAACCTCAGGTGGCGTGGCGTTATTTTTTAAAGTGGTGAAAGTCCTGCTCGAATTCCGTTAGCTTTGTTCATTGCAATTTTGACATGTTCACTCATGGTTAATTTATCATCAGTAGTAACCCCGAGGTATTTGGCCGATTTTGTCCAACTAATTCCCCCGTTGTCTATCCTTAGGCAATGGCATGCTGGTGTTACTAACTGTGGCCTGGTAAAAATCACAGCCTGCGTCTTTTCAATATTTACCATTATGGGCCATTTCTTATACTACTCAGTGGCCACATCCAAAAATCTTTGTGGATATTTCAATGCTTGATTCACTTTCCAGCTTCGGGCGATAATTGCCGCGTCATCGGCGTAGAGCGAGATTTCGCAATACCAGTCACCTGGGTCTTTCGGGAAAACAGCAGTTTATATAGAACAAAATCGACCGTAATACAGAGACCTGTGGTATGCCGGCCCTGACTATTTAGAAATCGCTTATTTTCTCCTTCAATTTAACGAACAATTTCCGATTCTCAAGATATCATTTCGTCCAGAGTAAAATCCATCGTGGATACTTCCATTTGTTCATTTCAAAATGTAAGCCATCGTGCCACACTTTGTCAAAGGTGTTAAAATTATCAAGGAATAAACCTATTGTCAATTCGTTTTTATTAAAAGTGTCCGCTAAATAATCCAAAACGCAATGGACTTGTTGTGTCGTTAAGTACCCTTTCCTAAAACCGAACTGCCTGGGAGGAAGGATATTTTTTTTATTCTTTTATTCTTTATTATTCGTATTTTCACGGAAGAAGGGAATTATGAGTTTTTCTAAACATTTCCCTAGGATGGATGGCAAGAATAACGGTCCAAATTCACTGTCTTTGACACTTTTACCACCTAGTGGTAGAAGTATTAAGGGGAGGCGACTGACAGCTGAGTTCATTTGCGCCAGGGGATGGACAGGAAAGGATGAGGGGTGGAGAGAAACCCGGCGTCGGCATTAGCCTACTCTTTACGAAAGGCGCCAAGGCGCAGCTTAATGTCCCATCCGACGGACGGCGTACTCACTCAAAGTGCCCTCCACAAAGCACCTAGCAAAGCAAAGTAGGGATCGAGATACCTCTGAAGAATATTCAACACCGCCGGGATTTTAACCCGGGCCCTCTGGGTGGGAAGCCAGTACGATACCCAACGCACCGTCTCGATCCCCCATTTACCACCTTCCTTAGGAATACAACAAACCACTGCGTAGTCTTCCACTGCGTAGTGTCCGAGTTTTACCGACGCATTTGCTAGCTCTGCCATGACAGTAATAGCATTAGGAAGGAGTCTTTTGATTACTTCATTAGGGATACTATCGTCACCGGTTGCTTTCCTTAGCGGAATACTCATCAGAGTATTTTTGACGTCCTCCTCCGTTATATACGGGATTTCCTCAACTTGTCTATCTGCCACCCACATATTGGCATCAATTTTAATATCTGGTGTTCTCGAACCAGGACAGGTTTGGACAGGACAGGTTGGAAAACGGCTTCAAATACATTTGCCATGTGGCTCGCTTTTTTTTTAATCTGATAATTTTTCATCTTCAGTGTCAATGACAGGGTCACTCTTTGGGATACGGCGTAGTTATTTTATTGTTTTCCAAATCGATCCGTCTTTTGTGTTCATTGTTTTGAGTTCGTCGGACCATCTCTCCTTGCCTTTTTTAATACAATCTTAATCTCCCGGTTCAGATATTTTGGCCTGTTTTTATTATGCCTAGTTCCTACGTGTTCGTAGATGCGTCGCATGTAGTTTCTTTCCCGTATTTTTATTAAAACTTCTTCGCTGAGTGGCAGTGAGCCATCGGGCTTTCTCTTCCTCTTTGGGAGACTTCCCTCTAATCCTATCTTCATTGAGACTGCTAAATAATTGGTCATTTCGACCTCGGCATCTATAGTCGTCAATTCTATTTCTTTTTCAGCCAGATCTTTTGATACAGATTTTCTAAACTCCTCCCATTCTACCGAATTGAAGCAATATATCTTTGGCTGGTCCGGTATTTTCAATATATTACTTCCAATATGAATAAATACCGGGTAATGATCGCTACTTAATTCGTTCATGACGAACGCTTTTGCAGGGCGTCTCAAATTCCTTGTTACCATTAGATATATTGCGCTGCGTCCGTTCATCCGCGTGGGTTCATTTGGCACTTTTATGTTCATGGATTTGCCTGCCACCCACTCGTAAAGTAATTTGCCGGCATTGAAGTCTCCCCCAATTATGACAGGTTTTCCATCAGTAATTAATTTATCAAGATCATCTGTGACCAATTTCCTTATCAGGTATAGTACAAAGGACTAACAGCATTATACCTGTATATTAGATAGAGAAGTGGAGGGGGAGGTGCTGGTAAATTGGGAGGAGGGGAAAGAGAAGGGAAACTGGTGTGTGTGTTTATGGTTGGGAGGGGGAGAGGGCGGTTGCGTATGGCGTCAGAGGGGGAGGGGGCTCTGAAACAGAGGTAGGTCCAGAAGGGTGGAGCGGAAGGAATACATCAGACCATTAACCAATATACCCTTATAATGACTGTTCTTGGAAATTTACAAACTCTCCAAGGTATCTAATATAAAAACCCTTCTTTTCCAAATGTAAAATCTCTTGAACAAAGTCACTTGTGTGGTTGTTGCTCGGTAGGTGCTGGGCAAAATGGGAAGAAGGCTTTCTGTTTTTGAAACAGACGTAATGTTCTTTCGCACGTTCAAGGAGTTTCCTCCTGGTTTGTCCGATGTAAATAGCAGAATCCTCACAACGCAATTTATACACTCCACTCTTTTCCATGATGGGAATTTTGTCCTTGATTGATACAAATTTCTCTAAGTTGCCTTTATTACAGAAGGCTAGTTTTATTTTGTTCTCTGAAAAGGTTCTGATCAATTTACGAGATTAACTCCCTGGGAAGAGGATTCTTTTCCATTTCGATGTGTCTTTCTTGGGGATGGATTTTGAAATGGACGTGACAGCTATTTTTTCTGATACAATTTTTCAACTAATTAGGAGCAGAAACCGTTTATTTCAGCTATCATTTTTATTATTTGGAGTTCTTTTTGGGTATTTTGTGAGGGCAAGGGAATACTAGTCAAACGGTGGACCATTGAGTTGAACGCCGCTAATTTTTGGGGGGAAATGATGTTTTGACGTGAAGTGAATGATGTGATCTGTGCAGGTATCTTTCCTGTAAATGTTGAAAGTCTCGCCTCAAACCATTCTATTCATAATAAACTTCTGAAGCTCTCGGTATAACATTGATGTTTTATTTAGTGTCCGATGACTAGCACCTCAATGCGTCTTAAGTACACATCCTCTTCATCCATTAAGGTGTAAACCAAACGTTATGTTCTTTAATTAACCCCCACTTTCCCTCTGCGGGCACTTTTTCTGAGCTTTACGAATTCCCTCATCAATCCTTTCATTCCTTATCTCGCACTTCTTTGCTTGTCTTCGACTCAATATTCCCATCCTCTCCAAACCAATTCCTTGCATATACCTTAAACACGTTTATACTATTTACTAGAAGTTACGTAGACATTTTACGCCATTACCAATTCATACCTTAACTAATTACTTCATTGCCCCTCTAACCAAGGTTTGAGACCGTCAGTTTTCTCTCTTCTTACTCTTCCTAGTGCATTTATACAACCAATTCCATTAGCAACACTACCTTTTTCTTTACATATTTAATAACAGATATACATTTAAATTAAATCTCCAGGTGGAGTTATCCACACCCCGAAGTCAATGGATATGTCCCTACAAGTCCAAATTTATATATCCTACATAAACCTCTACTCTTGTTCGTTTCACTTCCTGCTTTAATGCTTTGCTTAGTTTTCATGTTCCTTGAGGACATCTTCACTTAGGTTTTTCCTTGATTCGTCTTCTACCTTTGTGTTTTTGTTTTATCTTCCAATAAATTCACCGATAGATGTAATCGTTTGATCTAAGAACTGAATATAGATTTATCATCCACAAGCATAAATTATTTTATCACTCCACCTCCTTATCGAGCTTCCACTTCCATCCGTTTTCTTGCGTGCTGCATTCTCTGCGCAGGCACGCGTTAAAATTTCATCCAAGAAAGCTAATCATATGAGGAATTTTTATCAAGCACTTTTGAAAATGGAGCGTGATATGTTAATGGGAGCTTATGTATTAAAAACATTAATTATTTTGAACAATGGACTTAAGAACGTTCATTCGTCGTTAATTATTAGTGTACTTCAATTTGAAGCAAGTAGTTAATTCTTTAGGATGGCTGATTTTTTATGAAAATTATGCCTTTAAATAATACCTGGGTTCCTTTTGGGGTGGAGTTAAATTGCAAAACCCTAGGATATGTACGAAACACTACATCACCACCATTCACCCATGTCTGAATCGCGTCATCACTGGTCGGCGGAGAAACCTAACTCATACTCATGATGATCAATGTTTACGTTCCATTATCATATTTCAATAACTTCCCCAAAATTAGGACTCGGAATGGAGTGCCTGAATGTGTTATTTATATATCAGTAATAGGAAAGAGAGACTGTCTTTTAACTAAGGCATTGCCGTGTTAATGAGTTCTAAAAAAATTCACTTTACGAAAAGATACGTCAATAGACTACTTTCAAAGTGGAACGTCAGACTACCATCCCCCAAGAAAGGTAATGGAGCCGTCCTCGCTTGATATCTGTTGTTTTTTCATCCTTTTCTATTTATTTTACTTGGTGACTCAGCCATAAAAAATATACGAGAATACGGATAGTAGACTGGACTTCAGCCGTGAACTTCACCTCTTTAACTTCTTTTAATAAGTTCAACCTGGCGTTAAAGCTATTATACCTTCCTGTATTGATTTCCAGCCCATGTTTGAGAGCTTAAATGTAAGAGTTCATTTCTAAGTCATCATATGCAAAGCTTTTAACGAATCTTTGAGCATTCTTCCGTCACGAATGCTATTTTTCAAGTCTCAAGAAAGCCTCTCAAAAAGTTCTTTTTAGAAATTCGTAGCCTTCGAGCGACATCTAAGTGAGGATCATGCAGTTTGAGTACGTAGAGGGTTTTAGTATCCAGTGCATAAATACCTAACAAATAGCATTCAGAAATAAATAAATCATATAATTAGATTTAAGATCAACAACATAATACCATTTTACATCGAGCAACTACAGAAGATGTGCTTACCTCTACAATACATTAACCTGCCTGCCTGAAATTGATTTTATAAATCATGTGGATTTGTTTCGCGTCATTATCAGAAGTAATTTACTTCAAGTTCGTTCAATAAAGAAACTATTTTTTCATATTTTTGTGAAAATTTTATTCTTTTAAAATTTTTGGCATAATTTATTAGATAACTTTATATGTCCAAGTTACATTGATTTTTCTTCACTATTGCGTCAGAGAGAGCCGTTGAAATTTGAAACATTTTCCATTCGTCTACGCCTACCTTTGGTGATTAAAAACGCTCTCCGCGGTGTTTCTTCACATTGGAGAACAGAAAAATGCCACATAGCGCTATATATGTCGTGGCGATAGAGTCATTTTTGGAATACAGTTATTATTGATTTTTCCGAGATATTAGTGGTTTCACCAAAACCAAATTATGCACAGTTACTCAAGCACCAATACGTGGGTGGCACCCAATGATATTTTTAATATTTCTGATAGTGCTGTTAGCGTTATTCGATGATCTTCTCTCACAATGACAGCCGGGGTGTTCATGCTTACTCCCATAAGAGCAGTGACTGAATCTCCGGGTCCACCTTCTTTGAAAATGATTTCTTCATTTTTATACATTTAAAGCATGGCCTAGCTATGCAGTAAGGAAGAACTGTTACCATGTAATTCTCCTGTGGCATGTAATAGGCCTCAGCATACGACACACATTAAATCAAAATGAAAAAACATTTAAATGCAAAGTCGAATGTCATCCCAATCGTTACCATGGTCAATACATTTCATAAGGCTGCTGTGGACGTAAAACTACACCCAAATCAGTAAAACTTGTATCATATGAGCATTACATGTTGAGCTAACAAAACAGGAATACTTTTTTTGCAAAATGAACTATGTGAATAAAAAATACAGGACTCCCTTAATTGAAGTATTCATATATTGCACCATTGTGCATGGTTTATGCGACATTATGCAGTGGTTTAATATTAATTTGATTTGTTAGGAAAAATGCTTATAATATAATGGATGAGAGTTCCCTTGAAATTTCAGGTGATTGTTGATTAACTGAATACGTCACTGACCCTTAATAAGTGAGCCTCATTTTTTCTGTTTCAACGTCGGAACAGGAATTTTTCTACGTGGTATCCAAGAAGCCCTCACTATGGCTAGTGGCAGGGTGTGATTCAACACCAGGCATGCAGTATTAAATATTAAGTTTTTCTTTTACTTAAAAACACACCTGTAAAAACTCAAATTATGTAGATCATGATAAATGCAGGTACATTCACCACGTCATTTATAAGTGAGGTAGCATTCTCTAAGCGTAAGAGAGCGAAACTGTTAGTAACCAAAATACAATAATTATGGTTAGATGTGATAAAGGTAGACTAATAGGCTAATTAGAATGAAACAATGAAAAACAGTACTTTTTCCCCACATAGCGCGTTGGGATATGGTATTTCTGGTCCCTTACCGTTTGTGGAAAAATCTTTGAACTATAAGGGTTTTTTTAAATATTATTTCTACATACGGTGAAAAATCAGACGCTAGATCCATAAATATACAGTCTAATATTTCATCGGGCCCGAGGTTTTTGCTAGGCTTGATAATTTTCAGCAAACGCTCCATTCCACTCTGTTGTAATTACAGTTTTATGCATCGGTTGGCGGAAATGATTTAGAAAACTATCAGATTAATCCTGTGAGAATTTGATGAAAACGCTTTGGAAAAAGGTATTTAATAAGTTGCCCTTTTCTGAACTTCTGATTACTCTTCCATCTTCATCCTCTCTGAGAGAATTATCTGTTGACTAATTTCCCTTAACCTCACTAGCAAGAGACCAAAATCCTTTCGCGTTCTCTTTTAAATTTGCAGCTATTTTTTTCCCGTAGAATCCGCCGAGTGCTTTTTGAAATTCCTTTGTGGCATTCTGCATTTCGGTATTGAGGAGTTTTCCGTTCACCAATTCAGAAAAGCCTATGTCATTTGACTATTATTTCGACATCTTAACAATTTCCAAACTTCCGCTATATTTTATAAAATTACTTGGAATATTTTAAGTACCTACTTCGAGCATAGAATTGAACTAGTTTCTTTGCGACTCCTTGGGAATTTAAATGTTTTAGGGACCCTCGGACAAATAGTATAATTTTAAACAACCCGAATAAAGAGGAATTTGCACGTCGCATTCATAACGTTGAAGTGCTCAGCCTCAGCGTGATGAATGAGAAACAACACTCTCCCGTAACGCTTTATGTAAGTTGCAGGCAACAGAGTCGTATTTCAGATTATTTTTTAAAACTTATATAATGCAATATAATTTCACCAGTTTGATATTTTTAGAGGCATGGATACTCTCCTGGCCATTCCATTGAATTCTACATCCTGGTCTCAACCGCCTGGCAATCCGTTACATTCCATTCTGATTTCCTTGCAATTCGAGTCCAGTCAAGGTGAAAAACGCTGTCATAAAAAATATGATAATTTGTTCATCAATTCAATAGCCGCGGATAGAGGCTACGTCTCGCATCATTCCATAGACATTTTTTTCACATTGCTTCAAAATTTAAGGCCTAATATTAATTCCGTTTCACAAGTTCAAACCATCAGACTTCTTATCAATAACGTCATGCAATGTTAACTATTATGAAATACAATCGTGTGTTGTCTTCAACGATAAATACGATATTGGTTAGTGATAATTCTTTGAGTGGTATCATTTTATTTGTACTTAAAATTGCTTCCTCTAATTAAGCTATATCTACCTTTTTTAAGGAATCAATCGATTTAATTAATTCCTTATTTTCATGCTCTCTTTATTCGTATTTGTTGTACTTTTCCATTACAGTTTGTTTTTCAAAATCCCAGAAGGTATGATGGGATTGAATTGGGCGTTAACTGAAAATATTCTAGTTGCATGAAATTACAACAGTGCCAAAATAGAAATGAAATATTTTTTAATCAAAAAATAAATAAATAAGAACAACTCAAACATTCTGGTTTATATGTTATGTATCATATTTTCAGGAATTTCATAGAAAAATCTGAGCATCAGACGTAGGTTTCTAATCCTGTTGAAATTACACACAATTCCACTAACATAGTAATGAATACATAAATAGATGCGATGAATCGAAGAATATTTATCCCTGAAAAAAATGAAAAAGAAATTAATGGGTAAAATTCAATATAGAATCTTAACGAAGGGAACCAGTGGGTTCCAAGAGGAATGGCAGGACGCATTCATGTAATGAAATTCATCATTGGGGAAACTGTTGAATCATGATTTTGATCACAAACATTTTGTTGTTCCGCTTAAAGCTTAGTAAACGCGACCCACATTTTGACGAAAGCGTCATCATTAGGTCATCGTGATTTAATGTACACGTCACCTTTACCACGCAAAAATCTGCATTGTCTTTTGATAATGTTTCAATTTGAAAACTGGTTTTCTAATGTAGTACACCAGTGAATGTTCCAATTCATGATAAATACAATGACGTCATGGACTCACACTCGATAAGAACTTGCAACTGACCTAAAATATTCCCAAAAAATAATATTTTTACCTCATGACCATGCTAAAGTATACTGCTTTATGGAGTTTGTAAAGCAAGAAGGTAATAATTTTTTAGGGAAGGTAGGATCAATGATTCTGGGAATCAATCAAGCACTGAATAATTGCAGGCCCGAAACTTCTAGACTGCCCCTGTAATGGCAGTCTGTGATCATTTTAAAGCTCGCTGTTTTCTTTTAGTCGTAAGTGCCACGGTTATCTACGATTTAAGGCCACTATTTTATTAGCGATATGGATACATGTAACTGAAATTTTTAACTGGGTACTTATAATATCTTTTAATACGACCGAGGTGTCAATGTGCATGTGGAAACGTTACCATCAGATGTGTGATGACATTTAAACCAAGTACGGATTAAATCATATTTTAAATAGTGTCAAATTACAGTTTTATTTGTACTCAGATCACTAACATGTTCCAATTCCAGACGGTATCGCTGGAATATTCTGAATTTAACCACATTTTGACTTAATGCTTGAGGTTTCCAGAGCTGGTTTAGATGTGTCCGAGTGAACTTCCGTTTGCAGTTTAATAAGACGTGTACTATGGGCTTCCAGATGACTCGACTACCTGAATTATGTTAGTTATTTAAGAACAATTAAAGTATTATCAATTATGAAATTAGTACTACAAAACTTTACTCACACTCTAATACAAACTCAAAATGAAATGATTTCCGAATTAGTTAGCTTACTGATCACCGAAGGATTACCGGTAACATCCCCATATGAAGGAAAGGTCTGGAGAACAATGGGCGTGCTCTTGGTTGGCATTAATATCTAGTCTTTTCTTTCCATAGGGTTCTCCTGGGATGAAAATTTATCACCGTAAATATCCCAATCCGAGGTTTGGCTGGTTTCTTTCTGGCCACTATTTCCTTTACAAGACATTCAGTTCCATTACTCTCTGAAACGTCTTTCATTTCCCATTTCCTGCTTATTTTTTCCCTCGTTCTTCATCTTCGCGCCTTCCCTTTCATCCTTCCCCTATTACATACCTAAAACATCTATGGCTTCTCAAAGTGTGAGCAGTTCCTCCCTTCCTTATTTCAATCCATTTTGCCTTCCGTTTTTCTTATTTCATCTGTCCATGTAATCTTCAGCATCTGCCTCCAAGACCCGGTGTCGCGTCTTCTCTGCTCTGTTTCTCTAATGGTCCATCTCCTTTGATCAATGGAGTTTCATATTCCTCATGAATTCTTTCACATTTTGCTAACTTGATTTTTAATTAATTTTCTTTGAGCATGGCAATTGCCCCTTCTTTGCAATCGCCTTCTTAGCTTGGGTTATTTATTCCTCGCTGGGCTCCTTCCATCTTATGTAATTTTTCCTCCCAGGTAGATGAACGATGTACACTCTTCCTAATTTCTCTTCTCTTAACGCCACGTCTTCCTCCATCTTTTCCCTCACGCTTGGATAACTATTAGAAGCCATAACAATAGCTTTCATGTTTAATCTGTGAATTACTTAGTCCATTGGGTTCAATGGTGCCTGCACTTCCTCTCAATTCTCTGCCATTGCTGTGCTGTCGTCCGCGAAACGTAACATGCAATTGATTAATTTTTTGTTCTCCTATATTCCTACGAAGCGTTTAGTAGAGCTTCTTTGCTCTACCAAGTGCTGTTTAAATAGTGTGAGTGAGACGCAGCATCCTTGTCAAACTCTTTAATTTATTATGGCTTGTATTCGGAGAAATTAATTATGACTAAAGAATTAATATTAAATAAATGAAACAAATATTTCTACTTTCATATATATCCTGAAACGTGATTACAACGCTTCAAAGTCATTATCAAGAGGATTCAATGATGAATCTTAAACTTTGATAATTTCATTGTCACGTTGACTCATCGGTAGGAAATGTTCAACTTCAAAAATTGGAAAATTGCAGGATTCCTCGAACGTTTAATGATGAACGTCTTCCAAAAAATAAAACCCCAAGGTTAAAGATATATGATATGTGATATTTTCTTTTTCACTCATGTTATTACCATGAAGTTTAAATATAGATATTAATGCAACCGAGCATACGATGTCATTATTAAGCGTGGCTGAGTGAATAGATTATAAAGAACTTTTTCAGTAAGAAGCTTTTTGGCTTTCAGTAAATAGCATAGTCCTAATCACACGTTTTTGACGTAGGGCGAATTACGACGCATGCCTATTAAAATGGGATATAAGACAGTAAGAGTGAAGCGGTAAGCAAAACAAATTTACCTATGGCATCACGATAGCGTAGTAAATGCGATGATGTGGTGTAAATTTACGACTTTCGATGGTCTTTTTTCAAACCAATGACTTACTGCAACGAGAATGAACTGGGAACTTGTGGATGTGGATGATGCATCCAAATTGATGTTATCAAATCCTACATGGATATTTTGTTAGAAGTTAAGACTGAGAATATGTATCGATAAAACTTGAAAATTGCCACACAAACACACTCAGTGTAGTTGGCACCGATGTGAAATACCAAATTCGTAGTCATTCAATAATGTCCGTAGCATTCGGTTTACATCACCATGTTCAATGTAGAGCATCTTGGACGTTGTCACCAGAGCGCTCGCTATCCGCCCCCGCAAACCCAACACGAAGGCTGGCGACTAGTCAACCTTTCTCGGTTTCGGGCGGATGGGGTCAACATTGGGTCTCATCGGGTCGCAAGCCGGAGGCACGACCGTACAAATTCTTTCCCCGCGGCGAGCCGAACATAATATAAACGACCGACTCGACACCCTTGGCGCTCCTCTCCTTCCCACCCCGCGCCCTCCCGGCGTTAGTAGCGCGGATGTCGTGGAAGCACGGCGCGCAGTGAGCCGGATCCCCACCGGTCGTTGGTCAGTCGAGTCGGCCTGGGGAGTGGGGAGCGTTCCCCGAAGCTCGCTCGCCGGGGTCGTGCCGCATGCCTAATACCGCCCGATCAAGAGAGCGGCGGGGCACCGCGACCCACCGCGGCCGCCCCCCCGGGGGCCTCCGATTCCCGCGGAGGGGCCGTCACGACGGTCCCGCCTTCGTAGCACCCCATCCTCTTCCCCGCCCCGCAAGACTCGGTATGCCGTATGCAAAGGGCTTCGTGACCGCGGCCCGCCTGCCACCACCCTCACCGCCCCACGGAGCGCCACTAAGAGTGGGCGGGGTGCAGGAGCCGGGGTCAGGCTGGCGGGGGTGGGGACGGAGGGGGGTCTGTGCAATCCCACCGAATTGCGCCGGCCGCCGCCACCGAGGAGCGGATGCAGATGCGTTATCACGGCGTCGTGAGGTAGCGGGTCCCTTAATATTCCCGGCGCTTTCACCCCCTCAGGGGGGGAGGAGGAGGGTGAGGGGGCGCGGGAGGCAGGAACCCGTCCGTGCGCGCCTCACGGGGAGAGAGTGCGCTGCGGAGCATCAACCCCGTCCGCTCCCAGGGGCAAGGATGCGTCGTCGCCCTGCACCGCCCCACACACGCCATGCCACAAGGATGGCCGTTGAGACCTGGCGAAACCGATCGGTCAAAGTCGCCATTCCAAATTCCATTCGACTTTTTAGGAGTAATTGTGAAAAAACGTACTTTTGGGCATACTCCATTAATCGGTACCTCGGTTTCAACGTTTAAGCATCGTTTTCATGAGTACAAACATTCAATCAAAGACAGGGTATGTTTTTACCGTCAGTCATTACACTTCGGTACTGAGCCGTGGTCGGCATCAATGCATTACATGGTATATTATAAATAACTTCAATTATCGATCAGTCAATATGATTTGGCCGCTGAGGATATTGGATAAAATCTATATGAACCCTTGATCTGCACTTACTAAGTTTAAATTTATTTGCAATATGATTGCTCAATATAAATTGATTATAGATTTTTAATTCTTCAAATTTATTGTGAAAAAATTGCACGTTGCAACGGCTGCCGCTGACAAAATTCAGTGGTTAAATTAATGGAACTGGTACCTTTTACGCATTGCAGATTAAATTAACAATATAATGTAAAATTACATTTTTGTACAGTGAATTATGGGAATGAAAGTCCATGATTACTATTCAATTGTTCCTGGCTCAACAAGGTACCTGATGATGACGCTTGAGCGTTGAAACCGGTTGTACGCTAATAAAGGACAGTGGAAAGTTACTTTGTATTCTTAATTTCATTTTCCATGATTACTCATTACCGAATAGCCCTTGTAAATTTAAATAAGGGAGGTAGCACTAACGTATTATTTTGAATGGTAACTATTATTGCGCATAACAATGGCAACTACATCTACATTTACATCAATACCCTGCGAGCCACCAAAAAGGTGTGTGGCAGGGGGTGCAGCACCCGGAGGAAAGAGTAAGGGATGAGGGGGTTAGGGTTTTTCAAATGGATGGGGAAAGGTGGGGGGAACCTGAAAAAAATATATATATATATACCGAGCAGCCATAAGGAAGAAGAGGTAGATAGGATATACGATCAGTTGGAGGACATAATCGCGTGTGTTCCTTCAGGGAAACATTTGATAGTGATGGGGGATTGGAATGCGACGGTAGGCGAAGGAAGAGATGATGACGAGGTCGGGGACTACGGCTTAGGCACGAGGAATGACCGCGGGGAGAAAGCAGTTGAGTTCTGAAGGAGACAGGGGCTAGTCACCACCAACACTTGGTTTAGACACCACAAAAGACGCAGGTATGCATGGAAAATGCCAGGTGACTCAGAAAGGTATCAGCTAGATTATATCCTGGTTAGACACAGGTTTAGGAACAGTGTGATAAATTCGCACAGCTTCCCGGGAGCGGATGCGGACTCTGACCACAATTTAGTGGTTATGAAATGTAGCGTCCGTTTCAAAAAGATAAGGCAGGAGCGGCGGGTTAGAAAATGGAATGTAGAAGCATTACATGGTTTGAAAAGGAAGGAGTACATACAGGCGGTAGAGGAAATCATGGAGGATGGTAAAGAGCTAAGTACTATCGAAGAAAAATGGGAATGTATCAAGAAAGGGTTGTCTAAAGCCGCAAAAGACACTATTGGAACCGTTAACACTAAAAGAACTAGGAAACCATGGATCACGGATGAGATGATTACAAAGATGGATGAGCGGCGAAAATGAAAGAATGTAAATACAGAATTAGGCAAAACGAAGTACAAAGAATTAAACAATAAATTGAGGCGGGCAACAAATAAAGCAAAAGAAGCATGGTGGAAGACGCAGTGCGAGGATATGGAAAGTCTGTAGAGGAAGTGTGAAATCGGTGCGCTGTACAGCAAAGTTAAATCTTTATCGGGAAGTAAGAAAGGGAGATCAACGATAGCAGTTACAGATAAGGCGGGCAAGGTAATAGTTGACGCAGTGAAGATCCATCCGTCCGTCCGTCCTCTCGGTCGCTTGACCGTCTAAATTACTGCGTCCAGCTGAAGCTGTTTACAGCATGGGAGGATCAAAGAGAGATGGAAGGAATACAAAGAAGAGCTGTATAGTAAAGAGCTTAGACCAACAAAGTTAGACATTGAAAAAGAACATGACGTAGAGGAAGATAGCTTAGGTCCAGGCATACTAGACATTGAGATAGAAAGAGCATTAAGGGAGATGAAACTAAATAAGACCGTGGGGGTGGATAACATTCCCGCGGAACGTTTAAAAGGCTTAGGAAAATGTGGGAGGAAGAGGCTATATGGGTTGATCCGTAGTATTTATGAGGAGGGAATCTGGCCGGAAGACTTTGTGAGATCAGTTTTAGTTCCTATTCCGAAAAAGGTAAAGGCTGCATCATGTGAGGACTACAGGACGATAAGTTTGATATCCCACGCAGCTAAAGTTGTTCTCAGGATCATAAACAAAAGGATAGAGAGTAGGGCAAATGATTACTTAGGGGATGATCAGTTTGGGTTTAGAAAGGGGAGAGGTACGCGTGATGTCATTGCAGTAATGAGATTATTAATCGAGAGGAATATAGAACACAACCAGGAGGTATTTGCCTGTTTCGTAGATTTCGAAAAAGCGTTTGATAGAGTGAATTGGGAAAAACTAATGAGTATATTGCAGAAAATAGGAATAGATTGGAGGGAAAGGAGGCTAATCCGCAACCTGTACATGTCTCAGACTGCTCAGGTGCGGGTGGGAAACGGGGAGTCAGGATGGGCAGTGTTAGGATGGGGTGTAAGGCAGGGTTGCCCATTATCACCGTTGCTGTTCAACCTGTATGCAGAGGAAATGATCAAAGAGGCATGGGAAGAACTAGAGGTAGGAATGAAAGTGGGCGGGGAATTCGTAAAATCAGTTAGGTTTGCTGATGACCAAGCTTTAGTTTGTCAGTCAGCCAAGGGGCTGCAAGCATTGCTGAGTGAATTGGAAATGCAGTGCGACAGGTATGGGATGAGAATCAATATTAATAAAACAAAGGTTATGCGATTTTCTAGAAAGAAAAAGGCTAAGCTTAACATTAAAATAGGACGGCAAAAACTGGAGCAGGTAGAACAGTTTACGTATCTCGGAAGTGTTTTGGACCAACACGGTCAAAGTAGTAGGGACGTAAAAAGAAGAATTGCGCTAGGCAAAGAGGCTTTCACAAGGAGGAGGGAGTTAATGACGGGGACGTTGAGTAAGGATGTTAAGAAAAGACTCGTAAAAACTTTAATTTGGAGCGTAGCTATGTACGGCGCGGAAACGTGGTCATTGAAGCAGGAGGATAGACGTAGACTGGAGGCTTTTGAAATGTGGGTGTGGAGAAGAATGGAGAAGGTTAAATGGACAGAGAAGAAAACAAACGAGGAAGTACTTGGTATGGTGGGCGAAGAGAGGGGTTTTTTGGGAGCAATCCTATGGAGGCAGGAAAAGTGGCTGAAGGGGGTATTGACCGGCAGCGGGATGTTGAAGACTGTAATTGAGGGGAGAATGTTAGGCAAACGAGGAAAGGGAAGGAACAGGATAGGGATGTTGGACGGGATGAAGGGATGAAGAAAGTACTCAGAGCTGAAGAGGGACCTGATGTAGAGTAGGATGTTGTGTTTTGCTAGGGGCCACAAATTATTTAATTAGTAATTACGTCCATCCAAAAACCTACCTTAACCGGTAGATTACCTAATAATATATATATATATATGTATATATATATATATATATATATATATATATATATATATATATATATATATATATATATATATATATATATATATATATGCTAGTATAACCATGCGCAGTCGCTACCTTGTAGGTTAATACTTCTTATGTCGAGCCGGCTAGTGGGGGATTTCGATTACAAGCATTCTGGTTTCTTATTGGTCTTGGAAAAAATGACCATTTTAACCTGTCAGTCTTGCAGTCTTTCTCTCTAATCTTATATTCGTGATCCCTCCGCCCGTAATACGTTGGGGTTCGAAGATAATACGAGCGTATTATCTTCTTGATGTCATCGGAAGAGGACCCATCTTTAAATGTTATTAATAAGTTTAATCCATATTGTTAACGCCGCTGTTTAAATCCAGCCCCCCTCCACTGAACTCGATCTAATTCCGAAATCAAATTTATCTCTTAAGAATCCCATATACTGGCAGCATACTCTCGGTGGGGCCTGACTAGGGCAAGAAAACATCATTCCTTCACTTTTTCGCCATATTTACCCAGCACTCTTTTTACAAATCCCAATTTTTTATTAGCACGACCGCATATTTCTCGTATGTGCTTTCCCCAGGACAGATCGTGAGTAATTGTTACACCCAAGTATTTAAAAGAATCCTCCCTCGCGATTTCTGTTTGTTTCACTTTATAACTAAATGGGAGGGAATTACTCCTTTCCCAAAAATGTATTACTACGCACTTTTTCAAATTTAATTCAAATTGCCATGTATCGCACCAAGTCTGAATTGCATTTAGGTCGTTCTCTAACGCAACTCTGTCTTCGCGACTTCGAATGTCCCCATCAATCACCGCATCGTCAGCAAAAAGACGGAGCCTGCTATTAACCACGGTACTGAGGTCATTATGTAAATAAGAAACAAGAACGGGGATCGAGATGGTGCGGGGGCTAACGTACTTGCCTCCCACCCAGAGGGCCCAGGTTCAAATCCCGGCGGGGTTGAATATTTTTCAGAGGTATCTCGGTCCCTACTTGTGGTGCTTTATGGAGGGCACTTTGAGTGAGTACGCCGTCCGTCGGAGGGAACGTTAAGCTGCGGACCCCTTTACGACTTTCGCAAAGAGTAGGCTAAAGACGCCGGGTTTCTCTCCACCCTACATCCTTTCCTGTATATCCCCTATGGCGCAAATGACCTCAGCTGTCGGTCGCCTCCCCTTAATACTACTACTACAAGAAACAAGAGGGGGCCTATGACACTTCCCTGTGGTACACCCGACGTGACCTTGACAGTACCGGATGATACACCGTCCAGGACGACTGCTTGAACATGAGTTTTTAAAAATTGTCTAATCCAGCATATAATACTCCCGTGTATTTCATAAGTTTTCAACTTCGCGAGTAACTTACAATGAGGGACATTATCAAAAGCTTTTTTAAGCTTACCTGTAGTGGAATAAGGAAAACGAGGATATGCAATTTTTATTCAATGATAATGCTGAAGTTATTCGGATCATAGTGATACCCTGATGATGATTTACAGATAAGTTGAAACTTCGCTGCCCTCTGGAATTTTGTTTAATTTTTAAATAATACCCTCCACACATGCATATACTTCTATCTACTTAAATATGAAAAAGTTTGCTTTTATTCTTAGTGGATTTTTTCCGACAAGTTATGCCAGGAGGCCTTGATACATTTGTCGAGATGAAGGAACTTAGTGTGTTCCTAAAGGTAGAGGACTGCATTTCAGAAATTTGAGATGGATTCGCATGGGTATCTTAAAGTTCATATAAATATCATAAAGTATTTCATAAATGTCTTTAGCTTGTTTAATAAATTTATCGTCACCTATATAGATACAGTTAGATGAACCAAAATTTATATTATGATGATTGATGAATACGGAGACATAATAAAGGTCTAAAGCAATTCTGATCCCTAGAATGAAAATCTCAGTTAACTATTAGATTTAAGTCATTGTTGGAAAAAATCTTGACCCGTTTCGAAGTTCATGCATCAAAATTGGACCGAAAGAGTGTACTTTTGACAATGATGTGAGAATATTGAGACTGGTCAAATGTTTTAACAAAGTGTGTAAAATTATAAAGAGTTTTGTAATAATCGCATTCCTATAAATTAAAAAAAACCAGTCCATTCAGTTTTCTATTTTTTCGTCAGTAGAGCGATGTGAAAATTATAAGTCGAGAATATACAGTCGATACTGATATTCCGTGTGGATGATGTCAACAGGTATTTGGTCTCTCTTGTCAAATATAAATATTCATATACATTTTTTCTCTCTGCTGATTCTTCATAGATGGGTCCCACCCGTTTGGTGCTTCAGCGAGGTGACGTTGAGAGGCAAAACACCGCCGCTTTACGTCCACCCGGCACGTCCTCAGGCGCCGGCTTTCAAGGATAGCATTTTTTGCGACAATGATATGTCAAATCCTACATTATCATCTTGACTATCAATGTATTCATTTCCTTCTTCTTTACATCTCTCAACTTGTCGGCAACTCAATTTTCAACCACCATCCGGGGAAGACATGCTTGAAAAATTAATCTTCTTCGCCCGCGCCTACATCTCGGACACCGGCAGACTCTTCGCTGCTCTAATCCGAAATTCACTTAGTGGGGTCTTCAGTGCCCTGGGAGAGTAGGGTCAGATCTCTTGGGCAGGATGCTTGCGTGAGTCATTAAGAGTAGGCTAATCCCAACGTTTTTTTTTTCTTAACACCCTTCGTCCCCTCTCTAAAACACGCCAAGCACTACTCTCCCGCCCTTTCCTGATAGTTCAAATTGTCTCTCATAATTACTACTAAGCATCTACTACTTTCTCTCAACTTCTCTTCTTGGGTTCCTGGCTGACACCAACCGGCTCTTTCCTGAGTCTTTCCATCCCACGTCAACATACGATACTTCCGACGTATGAAGAGGGAGCATATTCCCCTTTAGCATGGGGAATGTAATATCGTAGTGTATTTTAGCACGCATGAGTTAATGAAGTGCAGTGTAGTTTAATATAGTTTAGTATGAGTCCACTTGAGGTTTACGGACTTTTCACATCAACTTCCATTCCTCGTACATTCAGTGAAATCTGCCATTTCTGACTTCAAAAAAAATGCAACCCTTTTCACACCTAAATTACTTTCACTGGGTAGTCAACTAGATTACCTCTCTTGCCTGATCAAATTCCTTATCCTTCGAAAATGATGAAATAAATTATTAAATTTAAATATTCAACTATATAGGCCGAAGAATGTACTCTGCACTACAATACTCCGAAGGTTCCTTAAGTATATTTATTTTAGGTTTGTAGAGATAAGTCTTCAAGCGTCCCGAACTCTCATTCTATGAATAGTGGTGTCATTTGCTGTCGAGATAATGCCGATCAAAGAGGAGGAATGGCATTCACTCCTCTGTTGCCACACTTACGAGTATATTACTTAAGGTATGAACCTTAGCATTTAGCTAATCAGCAAATCTGACCACTGTATCCTTCTAATATTGAATTACAAATATAGTGAGGCTGCCATCAAAAATCATTTTTTTTCCATTTCGATACAGTGAAAACGTTTTTTACAATGCACAAGGAAAATCACTGATACATCGGAATTATTTTTAAATTTTACGTTATACAGTCGCAGACATGAGAAAATGCGGGTTAAATTTTATGATCATTTAACTACAAACAAATCTTAAGCATAAGATGCCTTAATGATACATAAATAATTATGTCATATCCTTACTACCCGCTCATGTGAGTTTAAATTACGTCACATTATCATCACATACGAGGATTATCAAGCTAATTATATTCGAAGTTCCCCTATTTGTTATTGCTATTTCAATACATTTTTTTGTCCCAAATCTTAATCATATAACACTCTATACAGTACTATTATGGTAGGTAGTGTTAAAAACTATGTTATTAATAATTTTTATTGCTAAACCCTGAATAACTAGTTGTATATACATCTGAAAAGAAATCGCTTGCCGACAACCGGAAATGTAGAAGATAAGGTGTTGAAAGCACAGACAGGATTACGGATACATTTCCGAGGTCTGTTATTCATGAATGAAAAAATTTTATTTACGAGTCCAGGGTAATTTAGCGAGTAGAACTAGGTTCCGCTTTTTTTAGATTTCCAAGCGCGAGATTAAAACATTCTTTTAGCGAGTGCAGCGCTTGTAGACAATTATTAGTGATGAACGAGAATTTTAAGTTATAAACGTAATTAGTGTGAAACTCATTCGAGGTTCAGAGTTATCATATATGCATGTAACGTCATCCTCTTCGGCAAGAAAGAGTGCACAGTTTGTCGGATAAGACCTCAAACTTTTCCCTATTGGTGTCTATCATTTAGGGTGTCCCAATGGCAGCCATAGACATCACCATCCCAAGACCCATCCATCTTTCTGTCGAAGGGATATTCCATATTAGATATAACTTCAAGGTGAAATGTTTGAAAATGTGTAAAGCCCATGAGTTCCGTCCGGTGGTGTGTCAATTATTCATAGTCTAACGCATATTTTTCAGTATGACCACAAAAAATTAGAAATTATAATTTTGAGAATTATTAGATTCAGAACTTAATTTTCCCGCGAATCAATACGTCAAAGCAACCTATTTGCGGTCAAATAACATGGAAGTCTTTCTCTTTCCATCCGTATTTCAGCCCCGTGCTACGTACCATTGGGTAGCCTGTTAAGGGGAAAAGTAGAAACAAATAGGGCTTCCGTGTTGGCACCATGTAATCTTCTACGATAAACATGCTAAGAAACTACTAAACATGCTGGAGTTTGAGTTAAACATACTAAACATGTTATGCTCCTAACCTAGCTAAGGAATTTAGCACACACTGCCTCTATTTAAAACTTAAAAATGATTTAGTATGTTAATATTTAACCCCAACTTAATAATTAATTCAAGGGCAAACAAACTTTCTTAAATCGTTTATGAGATAAACATTAGATTTCTTGAAAGGCCATTATTTCGAGTATCTTAAAATCCTTCCTCACCCTTTTATCTATCTATATCATTCACAGATCTGTTTTATTAAGAAAATTCTATTTCCTATAAATATAACTTTTTAATAATTATATGACCCGTGGCAGAGATTATAATCATCTGAATGGCGGAAAGCACTTAGCATCGTCAACGTACGGTCTTCATTTTACTTCCCAATTGTATAATAAACTTCTAAAATCAGCCAAATCAACTATTTCTCCCTCTACATTCAAATAAAGCTAATGAACTGTTAATACGAAAGTTTTATAGCAGTGTAAATGATTTTCTGTTGATAAATTGTGAATGCTAACCATTTAAAATCATTATTTTTTAATAGCGTAGTTTCAGACGAAATGTTGTATTATTTGAGCATAGCAATGAACAAAATACTAGCACTTATCCATTTTTCAATATCTGGTGGAAAAGTGCTTCTAATTTGTTCATTATTATCCTCTTTTATACTTTCCATCTTTTTTTGTATTTTACGTGAATACCGTAATACTGTTGTGTTTATTTTCCATTTTAAAAGGTCAATATAATGAGTCTATTACTGCCGAGTTCTATATTACTTGGCCACATGAACAATCAGATATTTTATTATCCATTCGACAAATGGTACGTTGGAAGTTGAGCGTTTTGCATAATTTTAGGATCCGCCGGAGCGAGAGTGGAGATGCAGGGCAACGGGAAGCTCAGCAAGCGGTGGGGACAGTAACTTTTTTTCGAGAAATTGACTTCAACGATTCAGCAACGATGCCACTGCATTCCTGGAGCTGAAGTATGGATATGTAATATTATTAATGCTATGGTACTTTTTTACCACGGGGAAAAAATTAGGATTGCCCGTCGTGAAGTAATTTTATGTAATTTTAATCGTGTAGCCAGAGTAAGAACTCCGAGAAAGGAGCCAAGCAGGATATTACTAACTATTTTGTCAAGATATTGAGAATCCTATTTCGAATGATGCTGCACATAAAAACATCAAAGTAGTGGGAAATTTATCATGATGTGATAAGATCATAATAGATCGCATTTACCGTCTTGGTTTCTAGGTACACCTAGAAGTGAATTTCCGGAAGTGAATTCATGCGGTAGTAAAATTTCCCCTTCTTACTTTTCGGATCTAATTTGCACGTTATTGGATAGATTTTCACTACATTTTAGGGTGCATGTGCATGTTAGTTGATAGTATGTGCATTTGCATGCGTGTAAGTTAAAAAGGTTTTTTGCATGGATACATATGACAATGTGGGTATAGGTTTGCATAAATATGTTGGTTTTGCATGTGGTTCCATTATCTTTTACGGGTGGTGACCTAACCCCCCCCCCCGCCACACGCCCTTGCGGTGGCTTGTGGAATATTGCGTAGATGTTGATAATTTTTTTAAAGTACCCCTTTATGCGTGCTAAGTTCTCATTTCCCATATACCTACATCCCCATCATTCTGAATCTGGGGTAGTGGTCCACAAAAATAATGATCATTTTTGATCTAACCATTAAAGGTTGGCTTTGGATGGTCACTAGTAACTAATAAGTATGCACTACGGTTTGCGCGGGATTCCTTCCTTTGTTGTTCCATTATGCAATTCATCATTACCTACCTTTCATCTTGACGCGTTTTATGTATATTTCCTTCCTCTATCCCTCTTACTCCTAATTCTCCCTTACACCACGATCTTAGACAAGCAATTACCAATCAGAATTCCCTCCTCCCACTTTTTCTCTCTTCTTCGGATTTTGTGCCAAGCAACTCCCTCTATTCTTCCACGACATGTTTAAAATTGTGTCTTTAACCTTTCACTCTTTCCATCATATATTCCCAAAATAAGAACTAATCAGAAATGTTTGAAAATGCAGATCACCTCTCAGCGAGTTCACAAATACGTACCGAAGTAAGGTCTCTACTCCACCCTCCTTCTACTCATTAAAAAGTCTCAATTCACTGAATAGGCAGCCCGAAGATTGGTAAACTTCACTGCTTCAGCTTTTGGGAATTCCACCAAATGGAAAGGCCTCAGATCACGTTAAATTCTCTACTTCCTGAACAGCCAAATGTTTGCACACATCTGTAGTTATTCACAATCATTTTTCTCAAGGCCAATTTTTGTGGGATCTATCAAATTCTTTTGTGGCACACTCTTAAAGTTCAGTTCCTACGGAAATATCCACCAAATACGGTGAATCTTATGTTCAGGTCATATGTTGCGCGCTCTAACGTCTATCCTCACCTTCTACCCCTACCTTAGCATCCCTGTTCCTCACTCCTACCGTCCATTTCGTTGTCATCATTCGTCCCCAGCATCACCTCATCGGAATATCGGCCCACTTACGTCAAACGTTCCACGCAATTGATGATCCTATCTCCTCCAAAAAACAAGTCGCATGTCTCCCCGTTGTCGCACATTTCCGCCACCTCTCGGTTGCCATCCCACCCCCACCTCCCAGGCACTGCCGCCGCCGGGGTGAGTGCCTCGCGCCCAGAAAATGCCGAGCGATAAATGGCATCGCACTCGGCGCGAGACGCGGTCGTTCCCGTGACGAGGGCTCCACCGGAGGTCACTCCGCGTGGAATTTGCATCGGCGAGTGCTTTCCCTCGGAGCCGAAGCTCACGAAGAACTTGCAGGATTCCCTTCCCCTCCCAACAACCACCCACCCAGAGCTCACCCCGCGCGCGAGATAGGGGCGAGGCCTGGGCGAGGTGGGTGTAGGTGGGGGCGGATGTGGGCGATGGCGATCGATCGCCCCGGCGCATTTCACCGTGCTACCCGGGGACGCAAACCGTGGGTCGTTGGGAAAGTGAGAGAAGAAGAAAGAGAAGGTCTGAGTGTACCATTCTGGGGGACAGATGTCGGCGACCATCATTATTCCGAGTGAACCTCAGTCGGGAATCTTGATGGCAAATCAACCTATGGTAATACTTTGTTTCATCCATTTAATCATCCTATCTGAATTGAAGCATTGGGGGGGATCGAGATGGTGCGGGGGCTAACGTACTGGCTTCCCACCCAGAGGGCGCGGGTTCAAATCCCGGCGGTGTTGAATATTTTTCAGAGGTATCTCGATCCCTACTTGAGGTGCTTTGTGGAGGGCACTTTGAGTGAGTACGCCGTCCGTCGGATGGGACGTTAAACTGCGGACCCCTTGGCGCCTTTCGTAAAGAGTAGGCTAATGCCGACGCCGGGTTTCTCTCCACCCTTCATCCTTTCCTGTCCATCCCCTATGGCGCAAATGACCTTAGCTGTCGGTCGCCTCCCCTAAAAAACTACTACCAACTACTTGAAGCATTGGAGTCAAAAGTAATAATGAGGGGGGGGGGGGAGAGTGATTTCGCACTGAAAATGGATTAAAGACCACATGGATTATAGGCGAGAATGGATGGCTATTGTAATTCCGCCGATTCCATGATTTCCCCAATGATGTTAACTATTTGAAGAAGATTTCGAAAGTCTTTATTACTTCAAGCAAAGTTCATCAATATAAGTGATAAACTACACAAGCAGGTGGCACAGGTGGACAGGGAATCCTCAGCGGATCCTCATCAGCTCCTCAGGGAATCCTCAGCGGATCATGGGATTCCTCAGCGGCACTTCAAATTATTTCGTAGTAAGTATCTCCGGTCAAAATGGGAGCATAGCAAGACAGTTCCTTTGATTTTTTCCAGAAGTAGAACATTAACATGGGAACGTTGACCCTGGGGGATTAGCAAAATACCATGCTTGTTCGTTAATTTAAAAGTTCGCCCTCTCATGTGACTAAAGATTCACTGCTTCTGCACCAGATAATTCGAAGTCACAACAGTGAGCCAAGGATAGCAACGCAATTCGAGATCTCAGTGGCTGTCCTTAGTAACCTCTTGTGTGGTTTGTCGCGGTAGTTGATGAAGTAGATGGAAATCAAGGAGGGCCATTGTAAGGTGTGAGTGGGAGATCGTGAGTCCTTTTGAAAGTTTTTCCGTCCCACTCAGTATCTCTCCATCGACCCAAACGTCGAAACCACGCCTGCCTAGGTAGCCATTCAACCCGGAGGTTGGTTGAACGCAAGGAAGGAAACCTGAAACATAGATTTGTACGCGTTTCAAATCCGAGTTACTGATGTTAACTCGTTGAGGGATCAAAAAGCGATCTCTTACCCTTGTTCAAACTCTGTAAGGAGAAGAGCCCTAAGGGTGATCGCTTTCGAAGGGCTGCGAATTTCAAAAATCCAACTTGTGAAGTATGCTAAGTTTTGACCACTTCTCTTTGCTTTTTTCTTTTGAAATTCTTTGACCCTTTTTAAAAGCGAGGTGTTTTGTACAACATAATTGAATTACAACAAGGACGATCGCAAACACCTAGCCATTAGATGGTGGAAAAATCCACTTGGCTGGTATAGATCCATAGAGCTGTGTATTAGCGGTCAAAGACATTAAACTGCCACCAGCGAAGTCAGATAGCTGTGTTGTCGATACGATATCATGAACTAGCTCATGAGGTGTGGTAAGAGAAAAAATTGTGAACAGTGAGTATAATTTCAAATTCCTTCTTATTTTCCTGTTTATTTTCATACATATTTTAGAAAAAAGTAGACGTTATTTTAAGTAAATATTTTTAAAAACTTGGACTTTTTAAAAACATTTCTTGCATCTAATTTCCAGTTCCTTCCACGTGTACATGGGGAGTTGGCATAAAAAATTCTTAATACCATTGTCCGACACTAAGTTTTCCCCATGAAATGATGCATCTGTTTTAATTCCACACAAAATGTGAGTTGTAGTTCCCTGGGCATCAGCAGATGGCCTTCAACCAAGTATTCCATTCTACATCACCAACGGAAGTGAAAATCATGTTCTAGAAAGGTGTACTCCGATTTCTGGGAAACTGGGACGCCTGGATGGATTGTGGTTATAGGCATCGATCCCTACAGGAAGGTGCAGAGATATTTGTACAGGTTTTTTCCTTCGGGGAATTCCTTTTAAATTGGGGTTTTACTGAATACCAACAAACACAATACATGTGTTAAAGGTTGCGCAATTTCTACCCTGCCTCATTTGAAGAATTCTTGTTTAAATTCCATTGCTTTGATCAAGTGAGGACAGCATATACCTATTGCAGATTTTCTAGTCAGTTTCCGACTAGTTTGAACTTTACAAACAGGATGCCAACACTGAAGATTTATAATAGGCGGGCGCGTTCTTAAGCAATCAATTTCATCTTCTGCTAAAGGTTGAGCCTTGTCTTTACAGCCATTGGTCTCTCTCTATAACCATTCTTTTCAGTGGATTGTGTGTCGTTACTCTCATAGCACTTTTTATATCATCTACAAATTTCATTCTTGGCCTTCCTATTCCTTTTTTAATGTCTATCATATTCCCCCATTTTATTTTCCAGTAAGTTGTTATGTCTGAGAACATGTCCAACAAATTTAATTTTCCTAAGGCCTCTATAATTTCTTTCAATATAGCTATGTTGCTTTTCTTGTCCGTCCATATTTTTCTTGTAATCCTTCCCCAAAATCCATATTTCCATTGCTGCTAACCGAGCCCTCTCCCTCTTTTCCAATGTCCAAGTTTCACAGTCATATAAACATATAATCATGATTCCAAATCATGTAATCCAAATAAACGTTTTCGCAAAGTATTTTCTAATTTTTAATTTAATGTGTTCGTTTCGAAAAAGATTCTTTTTATTTTCATATGCCTTCTTTCCAAGGATATCCTTCTTTTCACTGCAGATGTGCATCTGTTGTCTCTTGTAATTACACTCTCAAGGTAGCAGATTTCTTCTACTTGGCTTATTCTTGAGTCTCATATGATTGAATTTACAAGGGGTTCTGTCCTGTTTCTAGAAACCATCATATCTTTGATTTTCTTCACATTTATTCACAGTTTCCATTTTTTCAAAGCTCTGGACAGGGTTTTGAGCATTCTTTCAATATCTTTTGCTGATTCTGTCAGGGTCACAATATAATCTGCAAACCTAATGCAGTGTATCTTTCTTCTATTTATCTTTATACCACTTTTTTATCCTTCATTGTCCCTGTAGTCTCTTCAACATTTTAGTTAAATAGGTATGGCGAGAATGGACAACCTTGACCTATTGTTTGACCGCTGTTCCTAGTCCCTGGGACAATGAGGTGGATCCCAGGGACTCCCATCGATGGATGGAGGAGAAGGTTAATTCCGACCTTCATTCGGTCTCCAGTGACACGTTAGCCACCCTTAGGTGCGCATCCCCCACCACGAGGAGGTGTGGTTGGAAGACTCCGCCACGTTATCGTGAAATTTTTTCTTATGGGACATTTTTTCAACTGCGTCTTTGAAATCAGTCATTCGGACGACTTAGAGAGTTGCCCAGATACTATTCATTCTGGTTTTATAAATGATATAATGGGCAAATATTTTCTATTCGTCTTTTTCAACTCGTTTGCTATCTTTTGCGAGAAATTTTATCTATAATTCATTCACCACAAAAAACTCCCAAACATTTGAGAATTCATAGGTTCTGAGTGAGTCTACAATTTTGGATCGTTGCGCAACGCTTTCAATTTCCTTTATGGATTTAGGATTTTATTAAAACAATGAAAAGTGCGAAGGAAAAATGCACCTATCCCACAAATTTAAATGCTAACGCTGAACGAAAACATTCAAGAACTTGTGATCTTGCGCTTTTTAAAACTAATTACTGAGCAGACGTGCTTTTATTAGTGTAATTCCTACTTGAGATTTTAAATAACTTCTGTAATCTTTAGTCACGGATACTTCATTAATCTTTGCCAAATCCTGAAACTAATTAATTTGGCCAATACTTTAGCAGTATGCTTTACAGATAAGAGGAGGATAGTAAAAACAAATAGAGATATCTTAAGCCCTAATATCATCCGTCGGAAGAAATTTTAGTCAGCGCCATATTCCAATTCAGCTATCCATAATATCAGCTTCCCATCGTGAAGTCAAAGTGCCTATTATTTTCTCTCCTAGCATTCTCAATCCGATCATAATCTTCCGCGTGACATTTCCCCCAGAATAATCTCCTGTTTTCTCTAAATCTTCCCACAGATTTCGTGACTTCCCCTTTCATTTCAAACATTCCTTCGGCGTTATCCTTGTCCAGCTCATTTATTCCATACTTCTCCAAACCCACACATCACGCTACCAATTTATGCTCACCCACTTTACTCCGAGTTAAGGTTATGTAGTCGTTTTGATTCACATTCTCGAAGGGTTCCCTTCAAGTTACTTTACCTTTACCGTAATTCTTTTTATTTTACATTACTTTTCTTTTATTAAGCTTCTATAGACTTTTAAGATGTTGATGTCGAGAAAAATGGAAAAAATTGAATGGGCAGAAAGTAAAACAAAGAAGGAAGTTTTACGCATGGTGAGAGAGAATAGAAAGTTCCTGGCAAAAATTTGCAGAAGACAGGACAAGTGGTTGCAGGAAACAATTAGAGGCTAGGGGATGCTGAATATTGTAACAGAGCGGATAATATTGGGTAAGCAAATCAGTGGGAGGAAAAGAATAGGGATTTTGGTATTGAGGTGATAGGCACAGCATTAAAAAATGTGTTATCATTAACATGTGGAGCTAAAACGTATTTATTATCAAGCCTGGCAGGGATTAGTATCAAGGCGGTAGGCAGTTCCTGGTTGCATCAAAAATCTACATTAATCTGGTAGAATAATACTACAGGTATAAAGAAAAGTCATACCGGATTCCCTGTCTTCAATTTCCTGCTCAGTATATAGACCAATACTCCAATAAAATACTTACAAAATAAATTATATGTTCATCAAACAATAATTCATTCATATTCAACTTAAGTACTTACTGAAATGAAGTACACTTGAAATGTTTAAAAAAATTCATTAGTTGAGGTACTACAGTTTTAAAATTTACCTTAGCGTGTAACACTCTGTTGCGTTACTATCTTATTGGATGGAAATTTAAGCTTAACTAGCGAAATCTCCTAACCAAATCCCCCTACTCATATATGAAATGATATAATCTCTTCGTAATGTAAAACCTGACGTAATTTCTCCCTTTTATTATGCCGAAAAACCTTCACGAAGATCACTTCTTTCTTAACGGGCTTCGTCACCTTTAATCTCCATTGTGCTTTCTCTTAGTAGTTATATTGTATTCCTCGACTTTCCTCGACTCCCCTCCCTATCATGACATTCCCTGTCTACGTATATTTATGCTTACTGACCGAATAAATCTACCATTAATTTTTTACACGGATCCATCCCAACTTTCATAAATTTCCAGGTTTCCCGTAATATGTTTCCAGTCTATTTTCTTATAGTTAGTATCGCTACTTTTTCATCCATCCCCTGAAAACTATTTCATCTTACCCTGTAGCGCGCTCACTTATCACCACAGCAGGTATATGCCGCCTCCATTATATCGCAGTGTTTTTCTCGCCACCCTTTTATGATCTTATTGCTCCTTTGCCATCATTCATTTGTTTATGCTTTTATTTTTTTTATATTGTCCTCTGAGCTCATACCCTCGTTCTCCCATTTCTTTCTCTTGTCCATCTTTCGCCCACATGTGTAATCAATACGCAGGTCTCTTTCGATGCCCTAGGCAGTCCCAACCCGTATTGCTTTAAGTATTCATATTTTATCCTCTGCATAAAGTAATATTTTACTGATATGCAAATACCTTTCCCCTGCCTATATTTCTTTCCCATTATACTGGCGGGATATTATTTATTGACGCTTGTATTTGATATTCCTTCATTCACCCTATTTCAACCTTGGACATACCCTTTATATTTTCTAACCCTCTCAGGATTGAAAATTATTTGCAAACCCTGCATTGGAACCCGCATTCAATTTCCAACAAAGAAAACTGAGCCAATTGTGGAAAATATTTCTGAAATTCCGTCTAGTCATGAAGAACCCTTATTGATAACTTCCTTTAACTCCCTGTATTTCCACTAATGCCTGTGTCAATGATTTTGTATTTCAACCTAGGGATCGCTTTACGAATCATTGAACTCTTTCTTCTACAAACTTCTACAAATTTTTCACGTAAAAATTACCTTGTTTTTTTAGCCACCCTTCACCACCGCACCATTTTCTATTGTAACAGTGCTGTCTTCGTTTGCGTCTTCTTTCTACTACCATTGTCTCGCGGTGCAAAAAAGTATTGTGCAGAGGACCATCGCTGCCGCCCAGTTGTTCCTGTCAGTTGAGTTTTGAATTTTCAGAATCTATCACTTTATTTTCCTCCATAGTTTTTGCAGCCGCCTCTTTGAGGAGCAGAATTAGTGTGGACTACTATCCGTCCGGATCATAACCATCGAATAGTTGCACAATAGTACTTATGAGAGTACGTCATTGCCTACGTCATTTAGCTTCATAAAATTCGATCTACCCGACATAAGTGACTGTACCAGGATCAATCGTCTAGCTTGCGTAGTTAATCCTCTAGATTACCTAATAGCACTTGCAGAACCCGCCAAAAGGGGAACGCTCTACGCAATGGCATGCGTTAGGGCTGATGGTTAGTATGAGCAGTGACTATGAGAACTGGATCCTTTCATTCTCGCTGATTTTGGAATTGTGGTGATTTCATGTGTAGAGCTGCAGACGGCGGTCACACAGCGGTATTTTAATTATTTTCAGGAATCTTTGCGCATTTATCTGTGAATTCGTAAGCAAACAGTGACGGTAACCTTAATATGGTAAGTTCTCCCTTCTACTTGAGCTAATTTATTGAGTTGTGGGAGGAAAACCGATTAATTGCACGTCTTTGTTCGTCAGTCGATATCTCTTTTTTAAGACAATGTTGGTGGATCACCTGATATATTTTGGTGACTTAATTAATTTCCCTCGAGAGCAAAAGGTAACTCGTAGATTTGATGATTTTGCAACAATCTTCATTATTCAGTGAGATTTCGTAGTTTGCGAGGATCCCTTCGTTGATTTTCTATGAATGCAGTGACTCTTATTGGGCCATAATATAGCTATGATTCAGAAACGGTGTAGTTTTTGCGTCTGTACTCAGAGTTACTGCTGAGTTAAAGCCGGCATCAATAAAGCAGGTATTGGTGCCGTTTCCATTGTCCTGGATTTCCACACCTGAAGGTTCCGGAGGTGGGGTGATCACCATTGGCATTCCTATTTATAACCGAATGCCGTCTCGGTAGAATTTAAGGTGCGGTTGTCTGTTTATCAGGAAACGGCTTTTTTCTCCGAGGGCAACTCTCCCTCCCTTCCTCAACATCCTTACATCCTACCCACCCTCTAATAGCCCATCTACACATAAGGGCCTATTAACCCCAATTGGTTCTGGCTTCGCCACAGCGATCACAGTATAGGGCTTTTTTTAACTGTTCGCTACGAGCATTCTTTTATTGTATCATATTGCATTTTGCATTTGTCGATGATTTTCCATCCCAAGATGTTGTTTCGGAGGGACAGAATTTGAAAGTATTTTTTCTCTGCTTTTAAATGAAACCATACTCCAGAATCTTGTTACGTTTGCATATTCTTTCACTGCACCATAGGAGAGAATCGTGGGAGCTAATACAAGAAATAATCAAACGCCATAAATCAATTTATTATAAATACTCGTATATCAGAAACTATCAAATCCTTTGGAAATATTAATGCATCCAATGCCAAAATGACTAAATTATTTTTTTATTGAGCTGAGTGAAAATGTTTATCATTGTATATGTTTAATGTGGACTCTCAATGATGATGCATTTAAGCAGAAAATTCTTTTAGATTCATCTTTTCCTTTACTCATTTTCTTTCAAATACTCAAAGCATGCCTCACAAAGAGAATGAATGATCGTACAACATGATTTAGATTCCATGGGACAATTAACCACCATAAGTAAATAAATATTTATTACTTTTGCATCATCATCATCACCATTGGTAGTTCTATTCGAAGATTGGTTGACTTCAGCCGTCAATCCTACCCTATCTGATGCTAATTGGCTTACTTTCTGGTATTTTTTGCAATGTACTTTCTTCTTTACTTGTCCCATGTATTTATCCCTTTACCTTCCTCTTGGGACTTTTCCCTCTATTTTTCCTTCCATTATATTCTTCACGAATCCATTGTGCCACAGAGTTTGGCCAATTCATCTGGTTCTCCTTTTCCCTATGGTGTACCATCAGGTCCGCTCTTCGTCTATTCTTCTGTATGCTTATTCATTTCTTATTTCATCCGTCCATTTGATCTTAAGCATCCTCCTCCAGCACCAGGTTTCGAAGGCTTCTAGTCTTTTCTGGTCTACTTTTCCGATGGTTCATACCTCTGATCCATAGAGTCCCACGTTCCATAGGAATGTTTTCACTTATTGTTTCCTCGTCTGTAGTTCTATCTTTTTTGAACACAGCAGTTGCCTTTTCATTGTGAGTGCTCTCTTCGCTTGACCTATTCTTCGCTTGATGTCTGTAGTACTTCTTCCGTCCTATGTGATGGTGCTTCACAGATAGGTGAAGGAATCCACTTGCTCTAATTTTCCTCCTTTCAATATGACTACTGTATTCCGCTTCTCTCTTCCACATACTATTTTTTTTAGATTTTAGTCTTCGTCTTGTTTATGTTCATGTTGTATCTTTATAGAACTTGATCCAATACTTCCAGTGACCTTTGAAGATCCTCCTGGTTTTCGTCTATCATTGCAATTTCGTCGGCGAAGCGTAGCAAGTTTATCTCCTCTCCATTGACCCCAATTGCATTTAATCAAATGCCTAGTGATTCTCTTATTGCCTCCTCCAGGTACACGTTGAACAATGCAGGTGAGAGGTTGCATCCTTGTCTAACTCCTTTGTTAATTTTAGTCTCTATATGGCTTCCATCTCTCATTCGCATTGTGGTTACTTGCTTTTCGTATAGCTGATAGATTATTCTTCTATTGTTTTAGTCAATTCCGAGTTTTTCCAGCAGTCCAACCAAACATCTTGTTCCATTCCACATTGTCGAATGCCTTTTCCAACTCCACGAATGCCACATAAAGTTGCTTGTTCATATGTTTTGTTTTCTCGATCATGATTCTCGGACAGAGTATGGCTTCCCTCTTCCTCTGTTATTTTTAAAGCCAAATTGGTTTTCCGATAGGTTAATTTCAATTTTCCTATCCATCCTTCGACTTATTATTCGCGTAAGTATTTTTGATGCATGTTACACAAGACTCAAGGTTCGGTGTTCCTCGGATTTTTCTGTCCTCGTCTTCTTTGATATCGCGACCATCGCACACTCATTTGGAAGTCTTCAGGAAGTATTCCGTCTTTGTAGCTATCTATCATTATTTCATACAGATTGTCCTTGGCTTTTTATTCGAGTGCCTTGATGATGTCTCCGTCAATTTTGTCTTCTCCATAACCTTTGTTTTTCTTAAGGTCTCTTACGGCTCTATCGAGTTCGCTCCTCAATATGTATGGGCCTTGTTTTTCGTCATCTGTTTCACTCTCGTCTTTCATCAGGTTTTATTCCGGCGATCTCGGACTCTGGTAGAGTTCTTCGATGTATTGCTTCCATCTATTGCCAATATCTTCACCTTCTATCAGTATATCCCCGTTTACATCCCTAATGTTGTTGCACTCCATTTTCATTTCTCTCAAATGTTTCTTCACCAGTTTTTATGCTGTATCGGTATTCCCCTTCTTCATGTGTTCGTTAATTTCCTCGCAGCAGCCTTCTATCCAATTCTCCCTAGCCTTTTTGGGTTCTCGGGGATTGAGATGGTGCGGTGGCTATCGTACTGGCTGACCACCCGGAGGGCCCGGGTTCAAATCCCGGCGTTGTTAAACATTTTTCAGTGGTATCTCTATCCCTACTTGAGGTGCTTTGTGGAGGGAACAGGTGGAGTGAGTACGCCGTCCGTCGGATGGGACATTTAACTGCGGACCCTTTGGCGCCTTTCGTAAAGAGTAGGCTAATGCCGACGCCGGGTTTCTCTCCACCCTTCATCCTCTCCTGTCCATCCCCTATGGCGCAAATGACCTCAGCTGTCGGTCGCCTCCCCTAAATACTACTACTACTACCTTTTGGGATTCTCGGTTGACCTCGTTCTTAAGCTTCTTGTAGAGCCTTTCCTCATCATCATTCCAGGCATTCTTTTATTTTCTTCTTTCTTCTATTAGTTCCCTTATCTCCGTTGTAATCCATGGTTTCTTCGAGTCGGCTCTCTTTGTCACCAGTTGCTCTTTTGCAACGTCTGCGATTGCCCTCTTCAGTTCTTTCCATCTCTCTTCGGTGCTCCTTTCTCTTTCAACACCTAGTTTGCTATCAATAGCCGAGGGGAATCTTTCCCTGATGTCTTTTTCTGCCAGCAATTTTGAGTCCCTCCCTGTCTCCTGTTTGGTTTTCTTAATTTTCTTGTAGCGAAGTTGGCTCTCCATGATTACTAGATTGTGATCACTATTTATTTTAATGCAACAATTTCAGAGCGTAAAAATCATTCGCCTTGACTGGGACTCGAACCCAGATCCCTCAATATCCGGTCGAGTGCTTTAGCCACTTAAGCTACCGAGGCGTCCTCTCTCGTCCTCGTCTTAATCACTATTTATGCCTGCACCGGGGTAGTTCTTGCACTACTTCACCTGGTTCTCTTGTCTCCTACTTACTAGCATGAAGTCTATTTGGTATCTTACGATACCCCCGGGTATCTACCATGTGCACCTCCTTCGTCGATGCTGTTCAAATACGGTGTAAACTAATACCATATTCTTCTCATTGCAGAACTCGACTAGTCTTTCTCCTTTGGCGTTCCGTTTTCCGACGCTTCGTCCCTCTTTTACTTCTCCTACGACTGCGTTCCAGTCTCCCAATATGATGCGATTTTCTTTCCCCTTCACCTGTCCGAAGACCTCTTTTATTTTTTCGTACACTTCTTCCATTTCTTCTTCTGCATAGGTAGACGTCGGCATATACGAGTACTCGTATACTTGCATGATCGCCGTGTCCGTTGGCTCTCCTTCCAACTTCACCATCAGAATTCTCTCATTGTAGGGCAATATTGCCTTTACTCTTCTGCCCGAATTCTTTCTTCAGTATGATGCCAACGCCTGCGATCCTACGGTCGTCTCCTGAGCACGTAACTCGATATCCGTACGTAGTCGTCTGCTCCCGTCCACTTGATCTCGCTAACTCCCAGGATGCCTACGCATACCCAGCCTCTCCATTTCTATATTGGCTCTCTCCAGCTTTCCGCTTACTCCTAAGGATCTTATATTACATGCCTCTATCCTGCACCTTACATTCCATGTCTCTGTCTGTCTTTCCTGACCGATATACCCTTCCCAGTAGTCCCCACCCGGAGATCCGATTGGGGGGGTATTTTACCTCCAGAATATTTTACCGGAAAGGATGCCATCATATCATAAATAGTGGAGTACAGGGCTGCATCTCCTCGGGATACTAATGCGGTGGTTTCCTCCTGCCTTCCGAATCGCAGCACTTCGACCGATTCCGTGAACTTCACTCTCGCCAGAAGCTGTGGATGCCGGACCGATCTCCTCGATATGCGCCATCAATGCCTTCTGCTGAGAGCTGCTTCCTCTCAGTAGTGGGGTCATAGTGTCGCGTTTAAAAATTGTAACCGCTGGTAAATATTTTCCGACAAAATAGACAGAAAAAAATCTCCGTGCTATGGTTTCGAACCTGCAACCCTAGGTATAAGAGTCGAACACGCTACCACAGATCGTAATAAAATAAATAAGAGGGCAAAAACTAGAGCAGGTGGAACAGTTTACGTATCTCGGAAGTGTTTTGGACCAACACGGTCAAAGTAGTACGGACGTAAAGAGAAAAATTGCGTTAGGTAAAGAAGCTTTCGCAAGGAGGGAATTGATGGCAGGGACGTTGAGTAAGGATGTTTAAAAAGGCTCGTTAAAACTTTGATTTGGAGCATAGTTATGTACGGCGAGGAAACATGGTCGTTGAAACAGGATGATAGGCGCATATTGGAGGTTTTTGAAATGTGGGTGCGGAGAAGAATGGAGAAAGTCAGGTGGACAGAAAATAAAACAAATGAGGAAGTGCTGGGTATGGTGAGTGAGGAGAGGGGATTGTTGGGAGAAATCATAAGGAGACATGCAAATGCACATAAAAAGACAAAAATACATGCAAAACTTATTGATTGGCATTGGGAAGGGAGGGAGGAAGTAAACGGAGACGAAGATGGGTTCGTTATAGAGAAGAATGCTGGGTTTTGTTTTGTTAGGAGGGACAAGATATTTGCTTATTTGTTAGTTGTGTCCATCCAAAGGCTAACCTAACCGGCAGTTACCTATAATAATAATAATAATATATATAGTTCTCGCATTGTGGGTAAGAAAGTGTACTGAGAGAGCCATGAGAGCGAATGTATTGGATGCAACGATGATAGACGGTAAGGAAGAGGTATGTTACGCTGTTTCGGGTAAGTTGCGAGAATGTATGAAATTCAACTCACCATAAATATATATATCTGTGAGTGGAAGAGTGAATGATTTGAGATAAGAAAGGGTAGTCCGAGAAAATTACGGGTGGATGTGGTCGAAATGACTCGGAAAAGTCAATTGAACAGAAGAGCATATTCTTCGAAATGACTGCAAGCGACGGATACAAAAGAAGTGTTCAAAGATAGGGTGATATGGAAGAAATACTTACAAGGGAATGTGTACCTGACTAGAAAATGAGGTTTTTCTTGACTCTCCCAATGCTAAAAGAGACGGGGTGAAGAGCAGTAAGCGTGTTCATCGTTCATATTATATTTTTCTCCCCCTAGATATTGCTCACTTCTTGAAAATTTAACTATTCATGACGCACACAATATGTTTGCGGCACGACCATTGTGAGATGAGGACCACGAATTAACGACGCAATGTACTTCTAAGGACATCACCGTCTTCACTTGCTGAGGATGGATCTACATCTACATCTACATCAATACCCTGCAAGCCACCAAAAAGGTGTGTGGCAGGGGGTGCAGCACCAGGAGGAAAGGGTAAGGGATGAGGGGGTTAGGGTTTTTCAAATGGATGGGGAAAGGTAAGGGGAACCTGCAAAAAAAATATATGTATAAATATAATCGTATAACCCTGCGCAGTCGCTACCTTGTAGGTTAATACTTATTATGTCGAGCCGGCTGGATAAGTAAGTACATATTTTGGGTCCCGGTGAAAGTGCAAAAGAGAACTTAGATTCTGTCGGTCTTAAATATCCAGCCTCGGATGAGGTCGAGAGGGGGTGGAGTGGAGGGGATGATGGGACTGGACCCGAGAAGGGGGAGGGTGGGGAACGGGAGGGTCCGAGGGCGGAGATCCGTGGGCGGAAGAATCGGCCGCTCTGAGGGCCGGAATGTGGGTCACGCGCCGTGCATATCACTCGGCCCTCCGTGCCTCCGACACACGCACACACACACACACGCCCTCCCTCGCGCGCCTTCTCTGGACGTGGAGAGATATTAATCTCGATTTCGCAAGCTCTCTCACTCCTGGCCCGACCCTTCGTCCATCCCTCGCTCCGAGAAGATACACAGAGCGAAAGCGAAATATCCACAAACTGGTGCACGTCGTCTCGTGGTGCCCCCGGGGTGTTCACGGTCGTGCATCTTTGTATTTTTTCCTTCAATCTTGTCAGGCTTCTTATGCGCAATATTTTGTTATGATTATTCAAGACCATTCACGCACGTGCTGTCGTTTGCTCCGACCGTTATACCGATTGTTCTGGAGCGATAGGAATTTAAGAACGCGTCAATCAATCGCATGCCCACCCTCCCACTCTACACTGGGCGAACGGTTGGAATTTCTCTGTCTCACAGACGGTCGGAAACATCCGCCGTGCGCAATCGGTGATCATCGAGGTACTCTCTAACTCGGTTACAAAGAGATTCAAGAGACCGAAGACTATCGCCCAAAATAGCCGTTATTTGTCATATTCGTTATATGTAGCAATATGTTACCCGTACTCGCCTCTTTTCTTTCACTCTCTCAAACACTCACAAATGCACGCGCAAAAAGTGCTGTATTGACAAAAACGGCAAAGATGAACATAAGTCATGAATTCCGCTCCAAAACAGCATGGATTTCTAATACGAATAGCTTTCAAATGGTTGGAAATTACCATTGATACGAATGTACTAAGAGGCATGAAAGGAAAGAGGAGTCGAAGTTGGGATGTAGCAGCGTACAGGGCCGATGCAAAAGTAGATTTTAGCCGTTGTCATGACATTTCAGACTCTGTTCATTCAGTTGGCGTTAATGATTGTTCGTTTTACCCGCAAGGTTGCATAGTGATAGTTTTAGCTCGGCATGTTGTCCTCAAATTCTTATTTACCAGCCAGCTCTTCACCTCGATGGGCTCGTGATCGTTATTATTGAGTTTTCACTCTACTTCCGCTGTACATAGTGTTATGGGCACAATTGGTAATGTCTGCCAGGAGGATCCCGGGGTCAAATCTTCACTATGAATCGGGACACATTGAGTCCCTGCAGGACAGTGATATTCGGAAAATCATATCTACGTATCTGGGGAAAATTTGGGCCACACATGCAAAGGAGCTCGTCCTCCTGTACTGGAATTGTGATTCCGCGTGCGGCGGTGAGCTCTACCCTTGCCTTATGAACCCGCCATCTTTTTGATAATTATATGTCAGCCTAGATAAACTCATGGCAATGCATGAGAAATCTCCAACTTCGTGCGCATAACTTCCGTGAAAAAACTCCGGGCTACGAATTAGGCACACCACACAGTCCACAAGCGTCAAAACAATATGAATTATATACGTACAGATAGATTTACAGAGAATGCCAAATGGCCATAGGGATTATACAGGACGTCAGTTACAATAACTGACATCCTGCCGCTTCCACAGCTGGGAGAGCACTAAGACCGGTTTTGCGGCTCCCCCCCCTTCTCCAAGTGGTTCAATCCCACTCCGAGCAATAGGAGCGGCGCGGGAAATTAAATTACATTACTTTTGGGAAGCACCCTGTATATCTAAAGGCCAATAGATAAGGTTTTTTAATAAATGAAAAATAATTTTAATATCTTTAGGGTCCCATTTGAATGCATGTATCTTTACTTAAGCGATGGCTAGGTAACATTTATCATCCAAATTCCATGGGTACGCTTACCGAGTCAGAGTTGGGGGTCGCGAGTAATATATTCAACAAGCCTTAACTACTTCGACCTGTCAATGCTGTCCTCAAATTACCAATGGAATAATTAATTTTATATTTTTTGGCTATGGAAAAAATACAATCAAGTGGGACCGACGAATAGTGAATCGATCGCTACAGCCTTCTGGAAAAAAGGTGATGGTTAAATTTATTTTCAAATTCAAAAATACCTATAAGCCTATCGTACACCTTCTGTCTACGGAGCCCAGAGCTTATCTATAATACACGGGAAAATGCCGTTCTTTCAGCGTAGAGGATTCGTAGTTTTTAACACCCCGTTGGAATAATCATAAAAAACGAGATGAAAAACCAATGATGTATTCCTTTTCTCACAGATTTTCAATCCTTTTTTTAAAGTTAGCTAATCAGTTCACTTATCCATGAGTATGTGATGCCAGTACTGCTATTGAACTGCCATCGTACCTAGTATCCGCATGAATATAAGAGTATTTTAATATAAACATTACAGAACGAAAAATGGTCTTTTTTTGTAGATTTAGACTACGGTTACATTTGATTTCTTCGACGAAAATTTAATTTTTAATGCAAAAGGGAATATACGGTGCACATTTCACATGGTGTTGGGTTAAATGGAAGAGGCCACACATAATGATTTGAATCACTCCCGAATCCTAGTCTCTTCAAGCATTTGATGCATGCATACATTTTGCATAATGTGCCTATCATCCTTACATCTTTGCATTCTTTATTGAATTTATTCGGAACACGGCTAAAAACAACGCTACCCAACTCTTCAAAACGGCACCAACTTAAATCTCCAAGGAATAATTTGCATTTCTTTTGAATTGGATACTCCGATACCAATTTTTCTCGAACGCGTAGCTCATTGACTTGCCATTTGAATCCCTCCTCCAAAGGCAGTTCCCAAGAGGAGGCTATCCCTTCCCCCTCCAGGCGTAATCCCTCTGATCTCCAACTTTTACAATCTCTTTCTTACTCGTGTCAATGCACTGCTTTATGTATTCCGTCCAACCCGCGACCGGTTTGCCCTCGCCCCTTCTCCCTCGCATTCATTTCGCCGGCTACGCCCCGTTCAAGGAATTACATACATACTTTGCGGCTTCGTTTTTGGAAGCACAGCGCCGATAACCCCGTCCGTGCCCACCCACGAAAAATTCACTGTGAATAGCTTTTCGTCGTTGCGCCATGGTACCCTTTTTATTATATTTGTGGCAGATACGTATCATGCCGAAGGCCTAAATTTTGTCCAAGAAGAAATCCGGGCTTTTTAGATTGGTTCGCTGGCTGGTACACCCGGTCTTCTCATTCAGTGCTGCCGGGTTCGAATGCCGGAGGTGGCGAAGGTTTGAACGCTGTTCCGTGATCTCTCTATTACTACATGGAGAGGGAGAATTTTACGTGCAGTATGCTGCTCTCGGTTGGATGGGCCGCTGAATTATGATAATAGTCAAATTCAGCGGCGTGGGCGTGATGGGGCAGGGGGGCAATCTCCCCTTCCAACCTCCAGAGTCTGGAGACGCGTCCAACATTACTTTTGGAGGTTTGGGCTGGAAGGGAAATAACTATTATTGTATTGAATTCCGCTGGTTTCCAGATCTTCATATTTTATCATTTATTTATCCCTGTAATATTGTTACTTAATTTATTATTTTCATTTTGGCAATATAACGACAAAAATGTCGCGTACTAATAATATTCCATTTAAACTACAATTCCCTTCCTTAATCTACTGTAATTTTATAGATTTTCTCCTTTCAAAAGCGTCATTAGTTCAATGGATAATTCCTAGGTGTCAGTATGTATTTTTGAAATGGATTTAGGCCTAGATATACTGTTGGTAATAGCATTCGCGTGTTTGGGGGGGCTTAGAAGCATGAGTTTGCTTTTTCCCCTCACCCAACCTTCGCTGAGCCTTTGGTACAATGCGGCCATGCGTCTCTCCGCTCTTTCTACTATGGGTAAAATCCCATTTGACCCAAATTTTCTTCCTATCCGTCATCATCAATGGCAATCAATCCTGAGATTGGACTGGCTCAGCTCCCCATTTAGTTATACTTGCGGCAAACTTTTTCACGACTCCGCATCTCTTCGCTTTCACATCTCCTGTTATTTGTTTCATGCATCTCTTCCTCTGTTGCTCTTTCCATTCACTTACTTCTCCCTACGCAACCAGTTTCTGTCACCTATTTGTAAAGACGCAAATACCATCAACTGCTGATCGCCTCCCTGAACGACTGGCAACTACTACAATACTGCAGGCACCAGCGCGACGATAACTGAAGGACGTTGTGAGTTTTGAAATATCTTCCTTCGAATCCACCCTCAAAACACAAACTTTCTTTTTTATGGTAAAATTTTTACTGGCCCTTATCCGTAATGCGGTTTAAAATATGGCTTCCGTTCTTCCTGCTCCTCAGAAACCAACCCACGCGTCTCGGTCAGGGTGCACCGAGATCGTCCACCTCGAGAAGAAAAGCCTCATACCAACGTTCGTTTTCTTACCGCCCTTCACCAAACCCTTGTATTGGAACCTGGCCACCCATTGTAATCGTCAATTATTAACGGCCCGAATGATATCATCAGTCAGTTTCCTCTCCCATTGGCTGCTGGTAACAGTACTCAATATATAAATTTGACGCTTTCTTAATAAATCCCTCCCGATAAAAATATCACTGAAAACGGCGAAGGAGGGTTCCTATCAACTGCACCAGGGAACCGTTTCTCTAAGTCTTCATGCAAGTATGAGTTATAATGTTCAGCTCACGCGGTGCCTTCTAATCACATAGAATCTTTGCCAAAAACCAAATGCATCTACGTTTTCCAGAATGTGAGTTCAGTAACTTAAAATAACGCAATAGGTTGTTCCAGAGAACTGGCAAATTTGCTTGGACTATTGACAGTTAAGTCCAATTAACACCTCCTATTAATAGCTTACATGCCACTAGGTGATTACGATCCAATCCAGTTATGCTTTGATCTCCAAATGCACAGGAATTTCTCGATTTGCGCAACCAATGTCTTTCGTGGCTAATAACTTCACACGAAATAAACGAGAGGCATCTGTCACTGCGGGGAGCAAATGGAATACCAGCAGTTTCAATCAAGTCACAATGAACCGGATGATTTCATTGGTTAATAACTACCAGTGCATGATGTTTGTGATTTAGAGTCATCGTATTTACTGAACGTTATGCGTATTTTATATTAAGTTTTGAAAGCATCTTTCAAATTCCATCCGCCACGATCTTCTTTTCCATTATAAATACCCCACATTGCCTAATTATTTTTCGAGCTTCTCTTTACTTTCCTTGTTTATTATTTCAACGGTCCTTATAATCTCTCCACGTCCGAATCAGGTTTTGAAGGCTCCTATTTTTCTTTGGTCTGCTTTTCCCAATGGCTTATGTTTCTCATCCACAGAGTGCCAAACTCCACTTGCGCCTTTTGACATTCTGCCTCGTCGTTGGCAATCGTATCTTCCTTGAACTCGTAATATTTGCCCCTTCGTCTCATTAAGTACTTCTCAACTCGAGCTATTCTGCGTATGATATCCGCAAAATTAGTTCCATGCCATGATATTCTGTTTACACATTTGGCGAAATATTCTACACCATTATAAAAAACTTACTATTAATCTCTCTATTCTCGTGGGGTAAAATATGCGTCCATCTTCTCCCATTCGCCGTTTGGTCATTTAGAATATTTCATTTCCATGTTATTGATTTGAACCACTTTATCCATTGCGTTCAAATATGAGTGCAATGATTCCCTACTACGTGTATAATTGCGATGCCTTCTGCGAAACTGAGCTCGTTGGTTTCTGCTCCACTCAACTCTTCATTCCCTGCGCCTGTATCTTGCCTCTTCCGGGTATTGAGTAATTTCGGTGACAGAATATTTCCTTTTTTTAACACTTAAATTTATTTCAGCCGTTTTTTATCCATCCCATTCGCGTAATGGTAACTTTTTTCTATTAGTTTTGATAGTCGATATCATTCTCAAATCACTGAAAATCATTACAAGCATGTTTCCCGCAATTTCAACACCCGTTACATACCACGGTATTCAAACACCTTCCCCACAACCACAAAGATCAGGTTCCCCGTGTATCATTTCAGTATCACTAAGCAGTGCATGTCCTCCCACGCTCCACCATCCCCACGGCATCCGAATAAGTTTTCGGACGGGTTACTTTCAGTTTTTTCCTCTATACCTCGGCCTATCGTTCGCGTACACATTTTGGAAGCTTGTTCCGCTAGAGTCTTATTCGTTGTTCTTTAAATCTCCTCGTTTTCATCGGTACTGCAATCGATCCACGCTTATTGAAGACCTGCGGCAGTTGTCGACTTTCGCAGCTGTTTTCAATGAATTCAAATGGGCTTTCTTTGGCCCTGCCTCCGAGCACCGTGATGATTTCTCCGTTGATTGCGTCTACCTAGACCACTCGGTCGTCCTTCGTGTCTTTCACTACTCTGACGAATTCACTCCTTAGCATATGTGAGCTGCTTTCGTTCAACTCACTCTCATCTTTTAAGAAGGTGTCTTCTAGTTTCAGAGTTCCTCTTCTTCATCCCGTGATTAATTGCCTCTCAACAGCTCTCAATCCACTTTTCTTGCCCTCCTTACGCTCTCACTGTGACTTGGTTACGTAACTTCCTCACCTTCGATCCTTTCATTCATGTATTTAAATCTTAGGTATGATATATAGTGCGTGCATCGTTATCCAGGCATCTGAACATTTATTCACGTGTTGCTTTTCCACCACTCCTTTAATTACATGGTCCGAATCATTCCATCTTTCTAGAGTACATCTCCCCTTTCTTCAATTGCCTTGGTGAATCTTGTTCGTTTGTTTTTTCCCCCGAGAGTTTTTGTGTCCCTTCTTATTTCCTCTTCACTGCACGTAAGCTCACCTCCTTTTATGACATATAGCTGTCCATGATCGCTTGATTATGATAAATATTTATATCTGCACAATGATTCGCTTGATTCTATTGACTCTGACAGGGATTTAGTAGGTTGGATTTCTCCTCGATGATCCATGATGAGGAACTTCCTCATGCTAGAGTGGTTGCCCAAAACTTGTGTTTGCCACTGCAATATTCTTTCCTCTTCAGATCTCCAAGAGTGTTCCTCCTTCCGCCTTTAGTTTCTCCTGTCCAAACCGCTCATTCTACTTGTATGTTGCTTCTCTCTCTCTCTCTACCCTCAGCAAACACCTCGTTTCCGTTGTCCATTGTGATAAGGTTTACTGCGCTGAAGGTGTCTTCCCAGTTTCCCAGTTTCTTATCTACTTCTACTTCCTTTTCAAAATTAAAAAAGAACAAAAGTTTAGTGTAAATCAGTTTCGGTTTAGAAGTAAGAGAGAAGGGATGCCGTAATAGGCTTTTGAACGTTGATTGAAAATAATTTACCACATTCTTTGTATTTTCTGGGTACCTGATTGTATTCTGGATTTAAAAAATGAGTTTTGAGGTGCAGATAGGGAAAAATTAAAGAAACAGATTCAGATGACACGTCTATTTGGAATACCATTCGTGACCCATCGTCATGACTGAGAAATGAGGATAAACGGGCGGTGAAATAGGATTTTCATTGTTAGGCTATTTGTCTGGGAAATCAAAAATTTTCAAGAAATATTCAGAGAGACGGAATAGATTTAAGGTAATAATGGGTAGTTTTAGGCAAGAGTTTATAGAGTAAAATTAAATCAGATTCGCGGTAGATAAAGTTTTATTAGACCTCTCATCCAAAGAATTTCTGTCGTTTTTAGGCGCATGACATATCGATATGAACGGATTGAAATCAAGACAAAGCTTCAGCAAATAAAAGTATGATATTTCTCAGTCTCTGATATTTTAAACAGCGGCAGTATAGAATGAGTTGGAGCATAGGTACTTATATACTTTGTAAGTGCATTAGATGAAGATGAACTGGGTGTTCAGGGCATTGAGAGAAGATTTATATTAGAAAAGGCAACATTTGCAAAAAGGATCGAATTATTGAGAGGAATTATAACTAGATTTAATATAAGGGAAGGGTGAAGAGACCTCCTACGAAAGGAAAAAAGCAGTAAAGGCAGAGATATGGCATGGTTCCGAAACCTTTAAGAGGAAAGCACTTGAGCGCCGATGAGGATTTCTGAAATAAATTTTTAGGCAAAATAGGGGAATAACTCAAATAGAAAGAAAGATAAATATTTGGTATGATAGAGAAATAGGGGATGATGGAGAAAGATATTCGAGTAAGGTAGAAAAAGTGTTTGGTGTGGTTGACGAGAGATGGTTTAAAGTTGACGGTTGTTTCAGAAAAAAATAATGTTAAGCCAAGAGATGTGCTTAAAAATAATTATTTTGGACCGCAACATAAGCAATACTTGAAAATCTAGCCCCTATCGAGAAAAGGGTGCATTTAGGATGGTGCTGTCCTAAAGGTGTCACCCTCCCTCATGAGCCCATGAACCCTCATGAGCCCGTGACTTTCTGGCGGATAGAAGGAGGCGCTTACCATTAGGCTCCCATGTCCCTCATTTCAGATATGTTGGGCTTATATTTTCATTACACTTTCCTTCTTGTATCGTCCTCAAAATTTAACTAAAGAGTTGATATCTAAAAGAAATATATTTTAATGTATAACTATTCACCCTACCCTAGCCGTCAATTGTCTCGCGAACTGAAAGATTCTGGAATATTACTTACTTGTTTGTTTTTATTTGATTAAACAACGAGAGTTGTGCTTTGTTCTATTTTACCGATGATACTTAACAATTCGGTCCATAAGCTGCATGGAATATGTAAATAACTACTCATAATATTTTTACTCACCATACTTCTTGCCAATTTCGCACACTTGTAAAACCTGGAATAAATCCCCCGGGGATAACCTCATTGTAAAATGTTGATAATATCCACGATAGGAATAGCTGGGCAGAAGCAAACGAAGTTCTCCGGTAGTAACAAATTTTTAATGAATACAAATACTGTGTTCATGGTTATCAAATTAGTATCTATAAGCAGAGACACCTTAAAACAAGGCTTATATATCCTCCGCTGCTATTGTTCGTAAAACTGCTCTCGATTATTCTCACCTAATTCTGCGGTTATATTGAGTGAATACATTTCATCCGCGCTAATAAAACTCAATCTTCCCTTGGTTTCATTGCCATTGAGATGTTAATTGAAATAGTAATAAAAATGAAAGTTGTTTTAGACACTACTCACGAACATGGCCATCATAATGTTTACATTTACATTTCTGAACGCGTCCAGTATCTGAAAACCAGCAGGTTTTATTTATTGGTCATCTTATCATTAACAAACCTATAAATTGAAAGACTTGTATTATTTATGTATCATGCAGATGGTCTCTCAACTATAGGTATTGATTACGGGCCGAAAATGTTTACAACTTGCAGTAGTGAGCTACCGCCATCGCTGGTGCATAAACTAGTGTACTGTGAGCCACGTTACTCACTAGAGGTGAGTAAACGATGGAAAGGCTTAATCTGGGGCTTCTTCCCGGAGGTCGTCCCGGTTAGAAAACGATGCGAATACTTATGGCTGAGGTTTACTGACTGCATGTACTGGGCATGACCTCCACGATGACAGTTGATATGCACGAAAATGGAGTGAATCAAATTGCGTAAATAATTTGGCCTAAAGAGAATGGAATGCAGGTTTTTCCAGTATAATTATTTTCCATTAAGGCCCCATATTAGAGTGAGTGAGAACAATACGCTTTATGATGAAAACTCGAAATTCTAATTTCAATGGGCAATGACTTTATAATTTTCTCCATTACACCAATGTTGAAGCTTACGACAGAAATAACGATTTTCAGCCGAACAACGACAGGACATTGCTATCCCAAGAGAGAAAAAAGATCTGAAATCACTCGTCCAGATGAAATAACCCTTGAAACAGATTTTTGTAACACTCTTTAGCCTTGCCTTATAGAAGCAACTTCATTCAAATCAAAATTTTACTTGCCCTCAGAGCTTCAATTGGATCAGAAAACTACTAAATGAATGCATATCAATCAATGTGCACTAGAAAGTTACCTTTATTCCATTTGGCTAAGACTAAATGGTTTTATCGCCCCCAACGTTGGTGTTCTGGCCTTAGTTTCTATTTATAATGAAATATCGATGCTCATGACTTGAAATATTTTTCCGAAAACATAGCTTACGGGATGAAAATTTTCTAATAATTGTTCGAATAAGGGGCCATCAAGGCTCTAGTATTGCCATTTTTTCAGTATGCCTTGGATGGTCGTTAATTGTTCTTTGAAATATTTTGTATTTCCTCCAACAATCGCCTAATAATACTTTACTGGTAGCAACCAATAATAGATGCTTGCTGGAATAGGTTTGGAACCACCTTCAAAGGTATTCTATTTTGGTGCCATGGTCTTTCTTTCAGCTTTCCCCATAGCCGCACATCCCTTCATCCATTGCTTAATATCTTCTCTTTCTCTGCTGCTGCCATCATTTAGGTCTTTCGGCCGTATTATATTAAACTCCTTGCATATATTGTCTTTCAAAAGGTCAGTGTTTCGAAAAATATACTGGTTTTCATGAACGATTTTTTAATGCTTAGGATACCACAATGTGTGCGTAGTGGTAGTTTCTTCTCTGCTATCAACTTGTTGGGTGTCACATCTCAGGTAATTCAGTTTCATAAATAACACCATTCTTCCAAGAATGGGATCTTTGTTTTAAAAAAAATCTTATTTCTTCGGGATCAGACCATTGTCTTAATTATACACTGTTTGGCCGGTGATCGAAAACCCCCCGCCACAAACCCATGCGGCGGCTTGCGGAGTATTATGTAGATGTAACTACACTCAGATAGAGACATTCACATCGAACAGAAAACCCGTAAAAGAAGGTGACACATGCTACCTTTCAACAGTATGGGTTAAGCCAGTCCGAAGCAGTCAATTTCTCTGTTAGTTATTTTATTTTGAGCACGAGAGAAACGCTACACTTAATTACCTGCCCCGCCTCCCCGCCGAGAAAGAAATATTATGTCACCATAGTTGAAACTTCTCGTGGCTGCTGCTGAAGGGGAAATTAATTACACTAATGGTCATGTAAAATTAAAAGACATCGATTAGCAGTGGCACAAATGAAAATGTATATGCATGGACACGACGACAAAATGAGATTTAGTGACCTTGAATTAAATTATTCATGTTCTAAAACATGTATATGTGTATAATATATATATATATATATATATATATATATATATATATATATATATATATATATATAACGCAGTAATCAACCCGAAGGTCGGTTTAGCAGGTGATGGTAGAGATCACCCAGTACTAAGCCCTATACGGCGTGTGAAATTCACACATCAGGGTAGGGGGGCCAGTTCCTTTCCCTGTGCCGGTTATGGTTTCCCAGGAAGACCTGGTCCCCGAAAAATCACATAGCTTGGGTGGAGCTGCAGGTGCCCAGAGTGCCTTATATATATATATACATATATATATGCATATTTATATAACATACATGCACAAATATTGAGTCCAAGTGTTCGAGAAAAGTCTTAAAATAAAAAAGAATGTGGTAAGAAACATCATGAAGTGAATAATGCCATGGGGAAGCTTAGTCTCAACCAATGCCATCCGAAGTTAAATAATAAGGACTGCCGTTTGTCATCAAAAAATTAAGAAACAAGGTTTTCGAATTTGACATTGAATTTATGGCTTTCGCACAGATTGTTAAGATTAATCGACGGAATTTTTCTGCCGATGCGTTTGGCACTTTCCTTAGCAAGAAATCTCTTCAATATTAATCTTAATATCCTCAAGTTTAAATCAGTTCCGAGGTAACCTTTCTGATAAAAAAGTATATACGCACATCAGGTGCCATCATTAACGAATCATTAGATTTCAGAACTCGAAGTATAGAGGTCATTGATTTTCAAATCTATTTTTCTCTCATGAATAGACTTACCCCTACAAGATTGATTTTCATGAATTAAAAGAATGCTGGCATAACATCACATCTATTTCCACGCTCTGTAATCCGTAGTACACTGAATTAAACTCTGTCTTAAGTATCTGGATTATAGAAATATGTCAAGATTTTGCGATTTAAACCCGAAAAATGTTTACGGAGCCATCTACATAAAATGTCAAATCAAATTTTCGGGGTTGAAGATATTCTTTTAATCTTAGCTTTCACCAACATAAGATAACGGACCTTAATAATTTTAAGGAATTATCCATTTAATTATTTATCGACGTAATTTGGCGAGGTTGAGACTAATAGTCCCTTCTTCCACCTAATCCTACGTTACAGACATTACATTGAAGGCAATTACATACAACCAAGCCCTAGTTGGAAGGAAATCCACCTAAGCGGGAATCGAACCCGCGACCTCTGGGTTGGTAGGCGAGGACCTTAACCCGCCGCCACCGCGGCCGGCAATTATGAGGAAACAAACGCATGGCTCCATTTGCATTCCAGATTTCCTATTTAATTAATTTTTACGAAGGGGGAATTTTATTTTTTGGTAATGATAAGCACCGCGGATAGTTGAATTAACGGAAACTTTGCAAATACTTAAGGCATAATAGATTAGCTATGAATATAATAGAAGGAAAACTGAAGGGAAGATCCTGTGAGGAAAACAAAGAGATAAGTATAAAATGAAAACAAAGGAGAACGTAAGAGAGAAAATCCAGCAGGGGATGAGAGATTTTATGCCGAAAAGATATCTGCAGCAAAACAATCTAAAGGTTTAAATATTGATGATGATTATAATATAAATAGATGACGTGTTGGATAAAGTTTTAACGAGCGAGAACACTGAAACTAAATTTTGGACGCATAAAATACACCTAACATTTAGTTTTCATTTCCCGCTCATCTCTTTGCCTCCTTTGGATCTTCGAAGGATATTGTCAGGCGATTGGTTCCCACAAGAGCTGCAGTCGCGGAGCATGCATTGAATCCCATCTTCGAAAACATGGAACGGAAACATAACTCGTTGCGAAAGGGAAAATCAGACCCAGCACTTCCGTGGAGGCGCCCACGATGCCACGGCGCATGTCATGAAATCAATCCTTTCGGACTGGAACTTTTCATCGCATCCGTCCATCTCAGAACCGAGAGATTCCTCCACCGGGGGTGGAGGAGGAGGGAGAAATGGGGAGAGGCCGTCCTTCCCATCTACGGGGCCGCCGGCGAGGAAGTCGCCGGAGTGAGAGAGTGGACGAGGACGAGGCGGCGTCTGCGGGAGATGGGAGGGGTTGCAAGGGAGGGCGGCAGGGCGGCCATCCCTCTGTGGCGGACGCGCGCAGGAAACAAACGAGATAGGTTCCCGTCGGGCAGATTTGGAAGGATGGCGGTGGGTGCTCAGGTTAGTGTGTGTGTGGTCGGGGAGGGTATTTGGAAGAAGGATAGAGAAAGCAAAGAGGAAGGAGGAAGCGGATCATCCCGAAAATGGAGTACCTGAGGCGGATGGATGGCGTGGCGGAGAAACTCGGCGCGGCCACGTCCCTCCTAACCTCCCTCTCGAGAGAGTGATTGAGTGTGGGGCGTGCCGGCCCTCCTCCCCTTCCGACACATAATCGAACCCCGGCCCCACACCACACCGTCGCCGCCACGCCAATCCACTCGATTTCTCCAATACGCGATTCTCGCGGTATGACGTCCGACTTTCGCAGCTAACTCCCTCGCCGAGTCGTTCATCTTGCCAAGGCGGAAGGATGATGAGCATGATGTTCCCTTTGATGCGACTCCACGGTGGGGGCTTCTAAATTCGCAGATATGTAACTATTTTTCTGTCTTTGGCATAGCCTCATTTTATACAAACGCATACGCACTGGCAAAATATATAATATACGCCTATAAAATATGTGTGTGTGTGTTTGTATGTGTTTGTGTGTAAGTATATATTCATTCACATATTCATATACGAGTAGATATAGATTTAAGGAAAAGGGATAGAAACGTACATGAAAGACGAACACGGGAATGGTGGAACCTATGTATAAATATATATATATAATATATATATATAATATATATATATATATATACACATTTATTTATATATATATATATATATATATATATATATATATATATACATAATGCATTTTCGCTATTGGCTGCACTCTGAACAATGCAGTTTTCCCATAAATTACGATACAATTTGAAAACTGTGTATGTGAAGAACGATGTTCTCGTTAATATACTCAATTTTTTCTATCTTTCTTCTACTTTCGTGAAATGCGCTTTGCTAAATATAAGATACCTTTTTTGCCTATGTTACTTTCGCAAGTATCCACTATAGGTTTATCAAATTTTCAACATAAATAGTAGCTTTCAAATGAGAGCCTAGATTGGTGCTTCTCATGTAAACTAATACGCTAATATTTATGTTGAAAATTATATACTTATAGTACATGGCTATAATGAGCGTAATTTAGGTTCTATCTGGAGTGAAACTAAAAGGAATGAATCCATATCGCATCATCCAGCCCTAGGGTGAAATTTGAACATGCAGCCACCCAAATAACCTGTGGCAGGAATTCTCACGCAAAAAATAACCTCATTAATTTCGAGTTCTTTTAATTCTAATTTGGTTGACTTTATTGTAATTGGGAAAAATATTGCATCTCAGATGAGTTGAATATTTGTTTAAATAAGACATGTTTTCTGTACTCCCCTATAACACTATACGAAAAAGCCTCAATTATTTTTTCTAAAGCTTTCCGTAGTAATTAAATACCAGTTTTTTGTGAATGAGGCCTTCCTGAAAAGTCCAAATAAATTTTGTTCCTTTATCTGTAAAGATCTTGTGCGGGAATCACAGGATGCAATCACGGAATGATGCAAATATCTGACAGGAAAGTATAAATAATGAGTATACATTAATAATATAAATAATATCGAAAAATGAAAAGTTTAAATAAAAAGTTGAAATTATAAATAGAAATTGTGAAAAGAAAAATAAATACAAATAATACACAAAAATAATAATTATAAAACATTATCAAGGATGAAATATGAAAAAGCAAGTTATATTTATTCCGATTAATGGAGCTATGACGGTAATCATAGATTCGCAGGGAACAGGATAGTTTAAAGAGAAAACAAATTCTCGGGTCGATAACACACATTGAGTAAATAGAAATTACGGGCAGTGACGAAGGCTTGCTACGACGCCATACGCAGGATTCAGTTCGGATAATTTCGAGCTTGGAGCCCACATTTGTTTAAGGAACTCCATGAAAATCCCTCGCAGATCACCTTTGTCGACATTCCCGTCTTCACCTTGCGCCAGCGTAGCGTCTCCTACGCAGTCCTCTTCCGATCGTCTCGCTTTCTATTTCTGCTTCCTCGATGAATTCGTCGCGCCTAATGATGCGTCCAACCAACCCGTGTCTCTTCGCACTGTCAGGCCCCATGCTGCCTTCGTCTAACGGCCACGTTCCCTCCCGATTACACAGGCACGCCTCCTCCAATCCTCCCGCCTCATATTTCTCATCCGCCCGTTTCCAGCACACCGTTCCTTCCTATTCCCGCCTTTTTTTTCGATTGCATGGGTTTTTAGTCTATATGACGGCATTCTCCAGGCGAAAGTGCCGAAATATTACTTCCTACTTCCAGGAAACTCTCGTTCATCCGTTGACGTATACTCCATTTCTCGGTTTGTGGTGACTCTATTCAATATTTTCCTTATGTTTATTATGTGTGTAACATTCTTACGTTGCCCCGCTAGTATTTTTATGGCAAGAAAAGTACAATGCTACGTTCAAATACCTTTCAAATTCAAACTTATTTAGAAGAAGTCTTATTTTCTTGGTCGGTGAAAATACGACATATTGATTTGTTATCCAACGATATAGTCGAGTTACGATGTCGTCGAGTAAAATTAATTTGACCGGGTATTTATGATATACAGTGATCTTTCTGTATGTACGTAGGAATTGTTCCAAACATCATCACCCACTGATGCGAGTGTGAATCGTGAGTCTCTTAACTTTGTAAACACCCGAACTCTAAAAAATTCTCTCCCACTCCTAAAATTTACTCATTCAAAACTCATTTTCGGTGGTAAAATTCGACAACTCATTTTCTGCCAGTTTTCTTAACTTGTAAAAATTCTCTTCGATTATTGTCCTTACCTATATTTTCCATTTTTAACACATTCTATATTTTTTTAATTTTGTAAATCATTATACAAAGAGGTGAGGTAAAAACTTTTCATGAAACATTAAGTCTGATGAAATTGTATGACAGAACGGTACCTAACACCGCTGAATGCTGCTCGCTACGTGATGCTTTTTTTCTGGCTGCCTTTGAAGATGAGGCAAGTATTTCAATGGAATCATTGGACATTTGCTTAAAAAACGTAAATCCTATCGATCCCGGAGGATTCGCGAACCCACTAGGTGTAAAGAAAGTGAAGTGGACTACTCGTGGTAGCCTGAACCTAGAGTTTTGAATATACAGACTATCTATGCACTGCTATTGATTTTTTACTTGATTGCTCATTAAAAGGGTTTCTCGAATTTAAATGGCCCACGTAAGGCAGAGTTTTGAATTGGATGATGATGATGAAAATAAAATGGATACACCAATTAACAATTCGAAGAGGAACTTCGAAGAGCGGGGGAAGAGAGAAGCTAATGGAGGCCAATCACAAGAAGGCGGGAAGCACTAACTGGATATATCCTGAGACACGATAGATTACTTAAGGGCATTATTGAATGAAAAAAAGAGGGAAAGAATTGCAGAAGAAGACCATGGATAAACAATAAGAAGCAAATCATGGAAAATATTGGTGCAAGGGTACTAAGAGGGAATGGAGGGATTGTTAGAGAACAGGATATTTTGGAGAGCTGTTGCAGAGTAATCCTAGGTTTGATTACTTCGGAAAACGATGACGTAGACTTGCGTGAACAGTGCCCCTGGGCGTCCGATGTGAACCAAAAAGCATCACGCTAGAATCAGTGAGGATATATGCATATTGTGCACACCTCTTTCGGTCAGGGTCATGAATGAGAATGTGAGGGGGAAGGTGGAGGAAATTGTGCTCGCTCGGTGGCTGAAATCTCCGGGTCAATTCAATTATGGTTTTAAAAACCGTCCATCTTGACGCAAGTTCAATAGTTAAATTTCCTTTTACCAAATTGCCCAATTTCTGGCCCTCGTACTTACAACTAACTGCAGGGTGTTGAAAATATCCTCAGTTATGGCACTACTGTTGAATGCCGTGACTGATATTAAACTTCGCGGTATGGCGAAGGCAAAAACATGATTGCTCCATTAAATAGCGAAATATAAATAATGTGGTAAGCGTAAATGAACTAAAAAAATGCTAATTCATATTTCCTCGTAGATCCGCCGTAAAATAATGAAATCAAACTGGATATCGTGTTTAATGAGTGTGCATGTGTCCTTATTCATCTAATTGCCCGGATATTCCGGGATGGCAAACGCATTTTCATGCGGAGTTGAATAAGAATCAATAGTTTTCGCATGCATTTTATTATCTATATTGTCACCCGAAACATAACTTCGGGAAATAATCCGGAAGGAGGTACATGCTTGCGCGAATATTCAACAATAATAATTCGATCTTAATTTTACATTTAAAAAGGTTATGAGCAAGAAGTTGGAATCCAAAAACTTAATTTCTAAGAGAAAATAAGACGGATTTGTAAAGAGTTAATCAGAAATATTTTATAAGTATCAAATTTCAATGCCCTCGTCAGGGGAATATTTCTCCCTTATTTTGATTTGTTCGCTAGACATTTTAGTAGCAATATAGACGTATTACGGTCTGAGTATTAATAGTATTTTTATTTAAAAACTTTTCCGCACAATAAGTACAGTGGAAAAGAAAATGCTTGAAATGTCAGTACCATCCCTATCACATTTGAACGAAAACAAACTTTGAGATACTAATAAGCTTTCAAGTACAATTAGATGAGAAGGTTAGTCAGGAAAAGTACCATGACGTTGAATCTGTGATCACATTGGTCATGTAAATTATAAAGTCTCTGTATGCATAAGTTGACACTGACGCAGATTGTAGTGCATTTTCCAGATTTTTCGTTGTTTGCAACCATTCCATCGTTTGATTCTCAATCTAAAGCAACCTTTCACCCACACGATCGAGCGTGGTGGTCCAGTGGGCAGAATACTGGGCTACTGACCGGAGGACCTGAGTTCGTTTCCCAGGAATGCCTCTGGGCACCCTCAGCTTCACCCAAGCTTTGTGATTGACTTTTGGGTTAGCTTATCTTCCTGAGAAGACACAGGATGAGTAGGGAAAGGAACTGAACCCCTATCCTAATGTGTGAATTTCTCACGTCGCTGGGCTCAGTACAAGGTGAGTTTTACCTCTCCTCTCAAATTAACTTTCAAGTGAAGAAATCCTGATTTTTGTGGGCTTTATAAATATGCTGTATCATTTTAATGTTACTAACCGCTCTTAACTGTCGCACTTCCACAAAGAAGTATCTCTTATAGCACCGCACGAGGCTTCCATAAAAATATCTCTATTTTACGGTTGCGAATAATGATAGAGCCGGATGGCTTTCAAAAGTTTCATTTCAGTTAATCAAGTCAACCGCATAACTCGTAACTTAATGAATCCGTCTTATGCAATTCAGTGATTTCACTTGCAAAACTTGAACTGGATTATCTGTAGTTTTGTGATTTCCAGATGATTCTATGTTTTAGGTTTTAGATTGTCGTTCGGATTTCGAATCTCCCTTCCATAAGGTTCAGTTCTTAAATTTCGCTTCAGAAGCCATGCCGGAGTGGGGTATTCAAACTAAAAGCTTAATTCTCATACCGCTAGATGACGCGTGGCTTAGAGCGTCAGGTGAATGAGCGGATTATCGCATCGCGGTAAGTGGAGGAACTCTGATATTGCAGCCTCCCTCCAGTCTCCTCTTCCGCAGTCGAGGTCACGCCCAGTGCACGCACACTGCACGGGAATCGTAATCCCCTTCTCTCTCCGCCCCCTCCCACCATATGCGGCGGCAGGTTGAGTCAACACAGACTGGAGTGTTTACCCTTCCGCGCAGGGCCGTATCATGTGGGAGTGCATTGAGTTCGATCTTGATGAAATAAGTAATATGCAAGGTACGGCGACGAAACATCGAGATGAATTGCTTTCATTCACATCTACATGCTTCCCTGTTCCCTGGATGGTGCGTGGCAGGGGGGGAATAACATCCCTTACCATGGACTCTGGCATGGAAAGCAACATTTAAAGCAGCATTATATGTTGTTTAAATGTTATTTTCCTTGTTAGAAAAGTTAAATAATTTAAAAGATGGATATCACTTTTCCAACAGCCCAAATGAGCTAAGTTATCTAAGTCGAAAAACTACTCTACTCATACTGCTGCTAGTACGGACTGCAATAAAGTAAAAGTTACATTGAATAATGACTTCACCCTGAGCTGTTCATCATATTTAAACTATTTTCCTTTGCGCCACCGTAGACGGTTAAGCCGATTCGTCATCATTTGTATAAAAATTATATTTTACAACTTTTAGCTCTACAGTTCTTCTCTCGAGCTCATCTGAAGTTTCACTCTCTCACATTTCTAAGGCAAATGGAACCTGAGCACAACGTACAGTGCGAATGCCGCCAAGATATTTTGGTCTTCTGCTATGGCATCGGAGTGTAAATTCTAAGCAGTCGAATCGTTAGAGCATGAATATGGAGAGGTATCTGCGGCTAAACAGAAAGCCTTGAACAGGTAATCTAAAAGTGTGTGCAATAACGATGACTCGAAGCCAGACGAATATTTCCTGGATACCAATAAATTCATGGATGACTTAATAATATATATTGTAAGAAATCTGTTATGTAACTGCGGTCCATCGGATTTTTGGCAGGCAAAAAGAGACAAAATCCTCTGGGACGAAAGGGATCCCGAAATGAGTATTAAAAGAGTACGAATCGAAAACAAACATTTTTTAGGGAACTTATTCATCAAGCCCTATCAGAAAGTAAGGTGCCTCGTAATATCTTCCTAAACGAAATTCTTAAGGGCATTATTTTGATCATGACCCTTAACTTGCTAGGCAATACAAGATTTATCAAAAATATATAACTTACGTTCTGTAAGAGTACAGGTAGATCTTGATAAGTTCAACTTGAGTCCACATCTCGCATCTACAGCATTCTCATATGGCGGAATTCAAGGAAACGGGTGCACCATCTTTCTAGACATCAAAAATTCGTTTGAACAAACACCACGTAAAAAGCTAAAACCACCCTCTAAGTCACACGAACGAATTAAACTGTGAGGCTCTTTCTAATGATCATAAGAAAGTATTATTTTAGTGCTTGGTGTCGGAAGAGAGATTTCCCGTTCAATCTAAAAAAATATGCAGTCATGAATTTCTGTGAAAACAGTTCAATTCACCCTTGCATCTCTTTACTCCTACAAGAGAAATAAAAATAGTCGTTCTTTCCCCGGACAATCAGGAATCATAATAGTAAGAAATTAAAATCATTATAGAAATAGTACAGATATTCGATTTATGAAACAGGACAAGATTAAACGCTGCGTAGACATAAGGTATTTTCGTAGGTGCCTATGTATACGCATGTTAGTCGATAGTATGTGCATTTGCATGCGATTAAGTTAAAAAGGTTTTCGCATGAATATATGCGCCTCTGTGAGAGTAGATTTGGATGAATTTGTTGGTTTTGCATGTGGTTGTATTCTCTTTTACAGGTGGTGATCTAATACACACCGCCACACGCTCTTGCGAAGGCTTTCGGGGATGTATTTCAGACCGATATCATAAATATCTATCTTAACACCTTAAGTACATTATTGAGGGAGTTACGTCATGCATTTCCTAGACAACCATAATTTCTTCTCACACACACGACATGGATTCCGAAAGAGTAAACCTTTTGAAAAACATCTGCTCTTACTCATCCATGACATGTCTAAAATCGAGGGAATCGAGAAAACAAGTTGACTATGCATTCATCAAATACGCCTATCAAAAAGTGTCTGATCAAGAGGCACCTAAGATGCTTTACAAACCACGATCATGTCGAATTAATGACCTAGTATTGAATTTGGTTGCGATTCCTTACGAACGAAAGCAAAGAGTAATAAATGATGAAATTAGTATATTTTTTGTGAATTTCTTCCCCGGATTGCCGCCGGGAAGTGTGATCGGCCCCCTCCTTTTTCTCACATACGTCAATGACATTCATTGTAAAGTAACCAGCAATGTAAGATTATATTTATATGATACGGGCACCGATCGCGGTATAAATAACAAAATGGGGCCGTTATGATCTGTCTAGCGAACGCCATTATACTGCTGCGTGTCAGGAAAGAGAACTCAAACTAAATACGGGAAATGTACAATTCATCTGGATCCACATTAAAGCCCCGTGATCCACCAAAAAGGTATGTGGCAGGGGCTGAAAGCACCAAGTGGGATGAGTAATGGATAAGGGAAGGGAAAAACATTCACTAAAAAACCTTGAAACAGCGTGCAAATGTATATACATGCTGGCAGATAACTTAGTTCAGAACAAGTGCCAATTACACCCAATAAAATAGTTCTTTGTTATACAAAAAAGGAGGGAATAAAAATGATTCACAGTTACTTATACGACATGCCTCTGCCAAACAAAGACAGGTTATGCAGAACTGTATGGTTATGCAGAACTGTATCGTTATGTATTTCTGGGAAACAAAATTCTTATTTACTAAAATTGTTATTCTCGAACCTGCACTCAAAGGGTAGGAGGATTAGGTGGTGTGGGCATTGGAATGGCGAGCCAAGTTCGTAAAATACTTGGGAGTTCCACTACATATAATCGGACCCACCTAACATGAGAGAACAACACGTTAAGAACACCTACAGAGCTGTATTATGGAAACAAGAGTTCACCGAACGAGAATTGGGGAAATATTCGAATGAAAACGTTAAGGAGAGGTACTACTTCGCGTTGATAAGACCTCAACTTGAATACGAATCGTATGTTTGGGAAACTTGTCAGAAAGAGTTCCTTTAAGAATGAAACAGGATGCAAAGTAAAGTTGTCCGTTTGGTGAAGAAACGTTTCGTCGCAACAGAAAGGCTCACATTATGAGCGGATAAGCTGTTTTGGGGGAGACATGTTGCGTGAAAGTTACAAATACGGTTTACAATTTTATGAAATTATAAATAATTCGAGTTTAACGGTGACACGGGAAATCATCCTAGCAATTCATTACTTAGGCTAAGTGGTACGGAAGGGCGCTGGAGTACAGTGAGCAGTTCTGGGACATTGACTAATGAATCGATCACTGTAAAGACTTATTTTTCCCACTCGCATTTCGACATCACAATGATAGGAAACACAACTTACGACAAATTGACTTTCTCGAATGTCATTAATCATCATTCACCGATTACTCTAAATGCTGGTGACCTAACACTCCTTACGACGCAATCTCGTGCGACTTGAAGGGTTATATTTAGATATTGTAATGAATGTTCATAATGATTCAGTTTCTTTGATTGTTGACCGCATCATAGTGATTAACGTGCATATTGGTGGGGGTTTTTGTAATAGAGGACATACACGTGCTATAAAAAAATTTGTTTAGAGCTAGTGCCCATTTGTTGGGGAAAAATAATTTTTATTGATATTTTATTTTTTAAGGAATTCTAACCGCTTTTTTTATTACTTATCGATAAAGCTTCCTGAAGAGAAACGTCACTTAGTGGAATTACACTAGGTCAACATTTATTGTAATGGAATGTTTCAACATTTGTGTCTTATTGTTAAACCAGTTTTATGAGTGCCATTTATTTCCTCCGTTTGGCACAAAATTTACGGGTACCTATGGCAGAATCCGCTTCAGCCAACACTAAACAAAACATTTTATCCTGGTGATTTCTGCTAAGGCGTTATTTTTACTAGTTTTTTTATGATTTCAAAACTACTGATCTTCAAAAGACATTTATTTCTCTCTGAACGACAAAGGGGTAAAGTTTAGGTATTCTAAAACACCTTGAAGGAAGTCGTCATTAGTTGGAATTGCAATTAGGTAATTTTTAAACTTCGTATTGTTCAAAATTTGCGTTGCTGTTTTCTTGTTGAACCGAATACTTGACTGCTTCTCTTGATCTCACTGAAATACAAAATTTACTGAAAAATTGTTCAGAGTCAATTATGGCTGTCGCTAAACAGGGCGCTTGATTTCTATGAGGGGACCTCGGTTTGTAGGTTGTTTTAATGGGCGCGTTTATGATTTCGAGAGTACTGAACAGCAAACCACAGTTTAAATCTCTGGTTCACCGTATAAATTGCTGATTTCCACCAATTCCCATCTTTCACCAATTCAAATGAAGAGTGGAATTGATGTTGGCTTCGAGTGATTTCGTAATATCCTCTCTGAAATCTCGTTTCAATGTAAATTGGCTAAATTTTCTATTTTATTTAAAAAGAAAATTTATTTGCATCATTTAACTTGTTAAATTCTCTTGGTGTGTACCAAATATGATCAGAAATGGAGCGAAGGTTATTCTTCTAGCTCCTGATCAACATCTCAGATTATGCTACAGTTGCCCATATCCACCTCCATTCTCTCGATTTTGTCATTTTTTCGCCGGGATGTTTTGCAAAAAAATCGGAGATTCCGTCCGTCCCCCTTCGATAACTATCTCTCATTTAACTTCCATGCTTGCGAAGGTAAAATCAAGTTGAAGAGCTGGTTTGGAAGAAAGAGATTAAGTATTTTGCACATTTTCGCGATTATTCGCATCTCTTTTTTTAAATACTGAACATTTTTCTTTTCTCTCCCTCTGTAATCTCCCGATAACGCTCCCAGTAAGAGGTGGGATATGTTAAGAATAGGAGTATTTGGAAATAGTCCCGGCTAATCCCGAAAATATCTATCGTTTTGGATAAGAAAAAATCCAGAAACCACAATTAATGGAAAAATATTTGATAAATACCTTCGCCAGACACGCAAGGCAGACCGGCACATTTACCTTTCCATCCTGTCATTGATAGTGTTATCAGGGATGTCCGTAAACCTTTATATCAGCACTTGTCTATTGAAATGAAACCAGCCGACGCGGCAGCGAAGCACGCAACAATTATCAAACATGTCGGCGAACTCAACAGCCAATAGTCGTAACCTCATACAATGGGAATGTTCTTTAGTATCGCATGCATGTGCCTTTAATGTTCGGGACGTGACTAATGGTACGCCTCGTCCCGTGAGACCAGAGCCTGGGGGCCATGCAAGGCGGGAGGGAGGGTCGCGCGGGGACGAGAGAACCGGTCCGGCGAAGGGGAGAGAGAAGAGGGTATTTATTTATTTTACATACCGCTCCGGGAAACACCCCATGCTCCGGGGGTTAGGAGGGGGGTGAAGGGTGTAAGGGCGAAAGGGAGGACTACATATTGACCGGGACTCGTCATTTCGGACCGGTGGGAGGGAGAGGGATAATGAGAGAGAGAAATGAAGGGAGAGAGTGGAGAATTTCAACAGGTGCAAAAGAACGAAGACCAGACGTCGGAGTGAGAGAGGGATGGAAAAAATAAAGTGGCAAAGTTGTGGTCGCGCCTCAATGGGCCGCGCGGCCTGCATATTACGCAACTCCGGCTCGGCGAGAAAATTTTCGAGTGTGGCAGGAGAGGAATAGGCGGGAGGGAGGAGGCTGGAGAGAGGCAAGCGGAGGCGCTCGGAAGAAGGTTTTCGCGCGGCTGAGTCATAATCAATCCCCCTCCCTCGGCGACTCCAAAGACCTCTTCCTTCGCCTCTCCCCCCCGCCGGCCCGTGGAATGCAAAGAGGGCACGTCGATGACTAATGGGAAGCCGCGGACGCAATGGCCCGACCCGCCGGTGAGCCCTCGAGGTTAGCGAATTATTCCGTTCCGCGCGGGACACCCTCAACCCGGGCTGCGTGGTTAAAGGAGCCGCGCGCGGCGCACTGGCGCAATATATCGCCGCGTAATCGTCAGCACCGTCGACGTTGTGTCTGATGCGAATGGCAGATGTAAAATTTCTCGAAGGACGTTGAATTTGCGATCATCGCATTCGTTTACATCTTGCCGTGCAACCCACTGTGAGGGCGTGTGGCCGTGGGTGTTGGGTTATTAGGGGAGGCGAGCAGACGGCTAAGGTCATTTGCCCTAATAGGTGTATAATTTGAAAGAGTTGGCATTTTCATCGCATGGTTTGAGTGACCCGGCGTCTGCATTAGCCCACTCTCAACAAAAGACGCCAGGAGGTTCATAGTTGAACGTCCAAACCGAAAGACGGTGTACTCCATTTGATGTGCTCCCTGCATTACACCGCAAGTAGGAATCGAATATCTCTGAAAAATTCATGGCACCGTTGAAATAATAGGCGGTGAATGATTTATTTGATTGGGATGTAACTGGTACACCATGCGCTTTAATTTCGGCTGCTTTAACTTCTTTAACTGTCATAAGTAAAATTCCATGAGACATTACTGATAAAACTCTCAATGAAATTGTTATCAGTGATACAAATATACATTTTCGGGCTTGCCTTGCAATTTCTACGGAAATATCAATAAAGCTCTTACTTTTAACGCGCCCTTTTTCCGTAAGTTTTGATCGCACAAAAATGGCAGCTAGGAGACGGGGAAGAAGAGTGGGGGGTTATGTGAAATCACCGTCATTGTAAAGAGTAGTTACCCAGCGAAATCATCGAGGAACGGAGCGAGTGGAGGCTGATTAAGGTAACTCACTGCACACGCGTATTGATCAAAAAAAGGGAAATTAACTTCCAATGTGGCCTATAAGATATGGTCGGACGCATACGGATTCATTGAGGCGTAAAGAAAATGTATGAAAATGTGGCCAATTTAAAATGAAACGGGTTTTCAGATAAATGTGACGAAATCACTCAACATCTAAACCGGCATCAGTTCCCCTCCGCATCGATTCGTAAACCCACATGTAAATATAACCTGTTTACTGAGATCGCCATTCAGCATTCAAGCGTCCTGTCACCAACTTGCACCCAATTTGTGATATCCGACCTTTTCCGTAAGAATCGTGTTGATAGTGGCGCGCCCAACAAGGGGATATTTATCAGTCAGAGCAATAATTGCCAAACCCCGATCGGATCGCAGTTCTTGGTCCACTTGTTTGACGATTTCATCGGACCGGATACTATGGAGACCTGCCACTCCACTCTTCATCATACACATTTTCGCGGTCATATATGATGTCTTGACACCATTGTCTAACCTTTTCATCACTCATTACAGTGAGTTCATAAACTAGGCAAACCTGCCGAGGAATTTGGGCGGCTGGTGATATTTTAGCACTCAAAAATCGAGTCGCAGAACACACTTCGCCAATGGCGGGAGGCAACGATTTTCGCGCAAATTGTTGTCTGCATTCACCGACTCAAAACAATACCTTCAGTGGCTTTGGAAGCAATTAATAGATCGCGGTGCGTCCGTACAACTTTGTTCTGACCATCCAATATTTAAATAAAGGAAACCGCCCTTACTTTTCGAAAATTACTCGTATAATTCCACAAGGGGACTCATCTCTTCAAGGTGTTTTATCACAACGTAAAGAATTAAAGGCTTTTAGAAATTCTTAAGAAATAAAATCTCAATAAAAAGTATTTCCCCAACACAAGAACATTACCCCCAGACATGTACCTTTACAAAATATCCTCTCCTAAAAAATACCCCCTGTAAACACACTTTAATCACTATGATTCGACAAGCAACCAAATAAACCCAATTAAGTTGAGCATTTATTATTATTAGGTGATCTACCGGTGAAGGTAGGTTTTGGATGGACACAACTACGACGACATGGTTGTAGTCCATGGGAGGGGTGAATATTCATTTCAATATCGAAACCCAACCCCCCAAACCGCCACGAGGATGTGTCGTAGGGAGTAACACATATTGTATAGGTAAAGTCATACCTTGCCTTGCAAGTGGCAACGAGGGCGTGTAGCGACTTGCATGGCAGCGGTATGAGATTAAATGCCATTTAACTAATTGGTAAGCGATGACTGAATTTCCTAAAGTTTGATTCGTCATAAGCTTTGTTCCCCTATGTTGAAGTGCCGTATAATATGAGGGTTTTAATTTGAGCAGGTCACTTTCGTGCTTCCAGGGTCTCCCATCACAGGCTGTTCAATGTGGCCTTTCATTTTCTTCATTGCAATTCTTCATGAAACATTACTTTGCGTGCCATATTATTCCAACATTGCCCTTCTGGGCAGAGTCCCAAACGCTAAAAGTTCATTCAAGATGGGGCCTAAGCTGGGCGAAATAACATCTCAACTTTTTTATTAAAACATGTCCCAACGATACAATTGATGTACAACTATTCCCTTTGTGCCGCCATGCAGATGTTCCTAACTCGATTTCTGCACGTAGTGGTGATGGGTTAAATCCCAGGTGTGCTTTACTGTGCACGTCCATCATACGTACACGTATTTCTACTCCTCCGAGTCCATCCACAAAGAGTTATGTTCCCATGATTTCAATTACTGCACGAATATTTTTCTCGATTTAATTGAAGACCTAGATCATAACAATCATAAATTTCGTTGAAATCGATGCAAAGGGACTCGCAGTTCAACTCTTAAGTTTTATCATTTTCCATGATCGTACCATCAGCGTAGATGATTCGGTCAGTGGTGTAGTAATTCTAATTATTATTATTAAAAATACACATGTGCTGATAGACATTGTCAGATGGCACACAAGTCCCAAATAATCGCAAAAGATAATAGATAAAATCAGACTGCAAAACACAAATCTCTTTGACAAAACAAGCGAATCCTCATCCCATTTACATCCATTAATCAGCAAGAAAAAAAAAGATAAATTAAAAAAATTAAGCTATTACATATAATACAATACGCTACACATCAATCAAATTATTACATATATTCCTTACATCTATTCTTAAAAGTATACACTCTGTTAGGAAAGGGCTCGAATATTTTTCCAGGTAAGGTGTTCCAATCAACAATTTTTCTAACTGACTAAAACTAAGTAAAAACTAACCAACTAAACAATTCTCTGACCAAGTACGCAGAAGTTTAAATCGTAAGATAACCTACATATATCTATCTTTCTCAAAATAATCCTATTATCGATACCGAAATAATAATAATATAAAAATTTTCAATAGTTCAGCGTCCCACCCGAGAGATGGATTTCTACACCTCCGGAACTTCGACACTTCGGAATGCAAGTAGGGACGAACAGGCACTCAAAACGTTCACCAATCATGTCACTCTTTGAAAGTATACTCATCACGAGGAAATAAAATAATTGTCCACCGCTGCGATTAGATTTCCACCGATCAATCAATCCTTACAGTACTCCGGCCATGCGATTTCAAGCACACAGGAAATTTCTCAACCAAATTTAATTACTGGAGTCTGGATTGAAACGAGCGATGACCTCCATGTCAGTCAACTCTTCATGCCAGACGATATAGTTTTGTGCATTATCATTTCTGTGAGGTATTTCCAGCAAGTCTGTGGAACCACATTTCAAGAAGGCACTCCAACATTCGCCCACTTGGGGATCACCCGTTTGTGTCTGGGGGGGTGAGGGGCCTCCTCCCTTGGGGACGAGTTTTGACGACGTCTGATGCCATTTGCACACAGAGGATTGCCTTGCATTGAAATGTTGTGTCTCCAATTAAACCTGTAAGGAACAAAGTTAGAAAAACCATTTAATGATTTCTTTTTAATGTTGATGGGAATTTGCATGAGGAATGGGCATGGATAAGAAGGTAAAGACGTGAGGATTTAGATCCAAGGGAAGGAAAAAGTGTGGTTAATAGGAGTGGTTGATGATAAAATCAACGTTAAAATGGTTTAAGTTTGGAAATAAGATTGTTATGTAAAGGTTGAATGACAGTTTTAAATTCCATTTTTTTTTTAAATGAAAACTTGGTGTCTTTTTATCTATTCGTAAATTATGACAGTGTTTTCTCTGCTTCTTTTTTGTTTGGATCGCAAAATATGACAAATTATATTTTTGCAGCTTCATACCCCATGTAACACGCAATTGCTTTTCGGAAGACAATACTTCCTTTAAATGTTAATTTTTGGCTATATGGTTGAGCCAGGCTTGGCTATATGGTTGAGCCAGGAACAATTGAATATTTTGGCTATATATTCACATTTATCCTTAAACGGCCATCAGGCCTTGCATAAATTTTATTAGTTTTGGGTATGATATTCGCATGAAACCGACAAAAATGATATGCTCATTTAAATTAAATGTACAAAATAAAAATATGAATATTGGTTTCTGTGAAAACTAATATAAATTTCGTTTTATTGGAGTAATTTAAATTAATATAGTAAAGGTATAACATAAATACCCCGATAGGACGTTGAAGGTTGAGGTTGAAATAGTGGACGAATGAGAGCCTTAAAAAAATTGTTGATCAAGTTTAAGAGTTTTCAAGAACTTCAGGAGTGATCTTGAACCGGCGGCTACGCACCTATGTGTGGCCGCCATGTCCACTTTAAATGGGACATATATTAAAATTGCTCATTACTCATTCTGGGTAGAGGGTTGACTTCATTCTTTTAAAAATCAGTCGGAATATTTTGCTGCTGCTTTAGAATTTCTGTCTCACTCGTTCGCTGCGAAACTACAAATTCTTCTCCATTGGTTTGCCAGATGAAACAGGATGCGCTGATGACCGACGATGTTTGCCCAGACTAAAATATATGAATTCTATTTCCATATTTGTGAGTAGGTTTCCGGTCCCAACTTCGTAACGCTTGAATATCATATCATGTGCATTCATTCTTTCATCAATTGGCACGTTGAACTTCTCCCTGTTCCTTCCATAACGCCATGATGGGAATCTAAGGTTACTCACACCCGACCGCCTCCATAAATATCTTTTCGTATATACGTATGTTTTGGTTTTAAATGAGTATGGAAAATAGCGCTGAAATCTTAAAAACCAAACAAGAGCTTTAAATTGAAATCGTTTGTGTGCGTGATCCCAATTTCGGAAGTCTTGCTTCATCGCTGAGCGTACACCCGTCATCGGAAACATCTTCAAAAAACTTTCATTTGAAACGTTTCTCAAGCCACTCTACATTAAGTCCTTCTCCATCTCTGTGCTTACATTCTTCCATTCTATTCTCTCATCTATCTCTGAAATAATTTTATCCGCGATCCGTGCTTTCCTTATCCTTTTCCCATCAAAGGTTCCTAAAGTTTCATTTTCGGCTTTCGATATCCCATTTGTCTTCGATAGTACTCAGCTCTCTACCCTCATCCATGATTTTCTCAACAGCCTGCTAGTACTCCTTCCTTGGCAATCCATTTAATGCTTCTACATTCCATTTTCTAACCCGCCGCCCCTGCCTTATCATTTTGAAACGAACGCAACATTTCATAACAACTAAATTGTGGCCAGAGTCCGCATCCGCTTCCCGGAAGCTGTGCGAATTTATCACACTGTTCCTAAACCTATGTCTAACCAGAATATAATCTAGCTGATACCTTTCTGAGTCCCCTGGCATTTTCCATGTATACCTGCGTCTTTTGTGGTGTATAAACCAAGTGTCGGTGATGGCTAACCCCTGTCTCCTGCAGAACTCAACTGCTCTCTCCCCGCGGTCATTCCTCGTGCCTAAACCGTAGTCCCCCACCTCATCACCATCTCTTCCTTCGCCTACCGTCGCATTCCAATCCCCCATCACTATCTAATGTTTTCCTGCAGCAACACACTCGATTATGTCCTCTAACTTTTCTTATACTCTATCGACATCTTCCTCCGTATGGTTGCTCGGTGGTATGTATACCTGAATAATAACCAAGTTCGACGGTTCTGCTTTTATCTCTGCCCTTCAACCCCGCCAAGGTTGTAGTCATGGGAGGGATATATATATATTATATATACATATTATATATATATATGCTATATATATAATACATCTTATTGACTTATTGACCTCGCTTCTTTCAACAAAGGAGAAACAAATAAGAGTATTCATTGTATTTTAATGCTGGTGCATTAATTCATTCCAGAGTCAAAAGAAAAACACTTGCTCTTTTTGGGAAAGTTGACCTTCTATCCGGACTCCCGTACATGCAAAGCTTAAATTAAATGTTATGACTTGACTGAAATCATTTTTTTTAACTAATAATGATTTAGCCTTAAGTGAACACAAGAGTTTCAGGTTTAACTATGTGGAATTCTTGGATTTGACTCTGAAAATAATTAATCAAAGGTTCGACCTTTCCATGTACAGGAAAAAGTGTTACTCTCACCAAATTATCCACTTTACATCCAAGAATCACCATTCACGAAAACGTGCAGCCTTTCGTGCCATGTTAATTTATTTATTTATTTTAACACATTATTTACATACAGCAGTTACGCTAATTTACAGTGAAAGATATAACAAACATGAAAGAGGGCAAAATACAATTACAGTTCCACAATAAACAACGAGAATCGAACATGGACAGGGGAATAACTTAATTTGTTGAAAGGTGGGATAAAGCTTGGGTGGTGCAATTGTTGCGTGATAAATTAAAGGGATTTTAAGTGTGAGGGAGTGAATTTAGAAGGGAGGAGAGGCGAAATAAAGGTCAGCCGCTTGTTGAGAGATATTCTAGGAATAGGCAGATGGAGTTGGTATCCTGAAGTTGAAGAGAGAGAGAAAAAAGAGCCTAATAGGGACATTGCTGTATTTTTTACCGTCTGTATGTGGCCGGAGTAATTTAGTTTATGGTCAGTTAAAACGGATAAAAAGATAAACAGATAAAAAGTTCTTTCACGGTGCTTACTCTATTTAAGGGAGTTTAGTTAATTGAGTAGTTGAATATCAGGGGTTTTTTTCAGAGCAAGAGTTGTATTTTCCAGGGTTTAAGTTAAGCTTCCAGGTATCATACTATAGGGAAATTTGATGTAAGGTAAGTTGAAGGTGAATACAATCAGAAGCGTTATTAATTTGCTTGTAAATCTTGCAATCATCAGCATAGACAAGGGTATGGACCTGGGAGGAAAGGAGTCGGGAAGGAAAATCATTAACGAATAAATTGAAAAGATATGGCCCAAGGACACTACTCTGGGGAACTCTAGACGTCAGAGGAGACCAAGAGAAAGAAGCATCCGAGAGCATCACACGCTGGATCTTATGGGTGAGAAGCTAGAAAGAAGGCTTAGGAACATACCATGTATGCCCAACTGCTGGCTGAGTTTATGAAGGTGGAGTTGATGATGCAAGGCGTCGAAAGCCTAGAAGAAGTCAAGGTAGATGGCATCAAGTTGACTTGATTTGTCTATTGCCATGACGGCGTGGTGCTGAAAGACAGCAAGATTTATCAGGCATGATCTGGCTGGGAGGAAACCATGCTGCTGGGAAGATAAAAAGGGAGAGGTGAAATAATAAATCTTGTCGAGAATAATACGTTCACAAACCGAAGACAGGATTGGAAGCAATGAGATAGGGCGATGGTTTCAACCATCATTATTGGGACCTTTTTATGTATGGGAAATGATATTGGCGCATTTCCATTGAGGAGGAAGAGGAGGGAAGGTTCCTAGGGAAAAAGAGCGATTAAACAAGATGGCTAAAGGTTGTGAGAGGGCTCAAGCGCAATTGCGAATAAATTTAGGGCTGAGAGAATCTGGGCCAGGTGAGCGATGGAGGGGTATTTTGCAGAGGTATTGAAAAACTTCCCGATTGTCTGTCTGTAAGTGGGATTGGGAATGGTATATATTAGGAAGGAGGGAATGAACAGCGGTAATATTGAGGTTAGAAGTAGGCTGCAGGCATTCGGAAAAGAATTTTAGCAAGAGGTTGGCTCTCTCTGATCCCGCGGCATTTTTGGTACCATAGGCGAGTGCTTCAAAAATTTGAGGACGATTACGGCGCTGATTGATAAAGGACCTGAATTTTTTGGGGCTAGAGGAAATATTAGAGGAGGCAGTCTGTGCGTAGTTTTCATAGTCGCGGCGAATGAGGAATTTGGAATATCGGCGGAGATCGACGAATGATCGGCGCGTTTCCACATTTGGGACGGCCTCATGGAGGTACCAAGCGCGATTTTTGCTACCCAGAACAAGTATAGTGCCCTGTTAAAACCATGGGGGGAATATTTTTGTCTTGGGCTTAACTAGAGGAACAAAGTCTTTTATGACGGCCTTGAGGACAGCGTGAAAGAAGTCCACTCCTTCTTGAGGGGATAATGAGGAGAGGACGCTCCAGGGAATAAGGTCGAAGGAGCGGTTGACGCCCTCCCAGCGAACCTTCGGCCAGGCAAGGTTTAGGCTTAGATGAATTGAGAGGAGCCCCGCGGGATTACCAGGAGCCACGGAAGAAGAAATCGGTATCAATGGACTTTAATTTTTTTAATTTTTGGACCCATTTGACCAATGGTTTCCAGGGTCCACTTTTATTTTACTTCAGTTAGTTGGGGATTCCTTTGACTCTTAGTTCCCCTTTTTAAAAACAATAACCAGACATAAGGAAACAACATAAGTTATTCTAAAATGTTAACATCCACAGGTGCTTATATATGTTAGGAGTTAAACTAATGATAAACAATTCAAGAAAAAAAATCACTCAATAGACAAATAGGAGAATACATAGCTACATTTTACACAAAATATTTTTCAGTTAGTTCACTTGTTGTGGTTCAGTATTTGCCGGTTTTCTTATTGCAAATATTTCAAGCAGCTTATTGTTGTTCTTTTGGCAGAATATAATCATTTCTCTAATGTTTGTTGGCTTCTCTTCCATACTGTTCCATAAGAGTTGTCGCTCTGTCTCATAGGTTAGTTGTCTCTGTCTCACAATCCTCCACTCTATCCTCTGCTGTGTCTTCTTTTCCACAGTTACACAGAGGGGTAAAACATTTCCCTATTAAGTGTAAGTAGGAGTTGAAGTTCCCATGTCCAGTTAACACTTGTGTGCTTGCTGAGGAGAGTTTAATATTTAATTTTATTCGGTCCTCTGTGTTCGGAAATATACGGTGCGTTTTCCTTCCCTTTTTTGTTCTGTTCCATTCGTCGTTCCATTCTCTATGTGTTTCCTGCCTCAGTAGTAATTTTAATCTTGATATTTCTACTGCATTATCTGCATCTAACGAGAGGTTGAAATACTCTATATTTAATTTTTTCCTCCATTTGTTTAGAGCAATTCTTTCCCAAATTCGGTATTTTTGAGGTGGAGTTGCAGCCACTATACAGAGTACGTCGCAGCTCACGGTGGAATAGCTGTTGCACATCGCTATCAAGCAGGCACGCTGTATCTCCTTTAGCTTTCTCTCGAATCTTGCGAGATTGACTCTATGGGACCAAATTTCGCACCCATAGTGACAATGGGTATTACTACTCCCTCATAGATGTTTTCCATCGGTTTGAGGCCATATGTACAACGGCAAAGCCTTCTTATGGCACCAAAGATAGTCTTAACCTTCGAGCAAGTGTAGTTCACGTGAGGTTGGAAGGTAAGTTCATCGTCTATGTGTATGCCGAGGTATTTAAAGGACTTCGTTCTCTTTAGCTGTTTCCTATTGATTTTACGTGCCGAGTTTCTTAATATATTTGCTCCAAGGGTCATGTATTGGCTTTTTTCTAGGGATAACTTCAGTTTGTTACTTTTTGTCCAGGTTTCTAGGATAAGTAGAGTTTTTTCCGCCAACATTTCCAGCTCTTTTCTGCTGTTTCCAGGGATAGTTACTGCGATGTCATCCGCATATGCGATACTATCGCACCTATCCGGGAGTTCTTCTCTTAAAAGCGAATTGGTTAAGAGGTTCCACAAGGTTGGGCCAAGAACCGAACCTTGTGGGCACCCCTTAGTGGCTACTTTAGAGAACTTGAGGTGTTTGCTGGAGTATTCTATCACGCGGTTGGTAAAATAATTTTTGACTAATTTTATTAGGTTGTTTGAGATCCTTAAATATTTTAGTTCTTTAATTACGGATGGCCACCAGATGGAATCAAAAGCGCCTTTCATATCTATAAAAACCACCATGGTGTATTTGCAATCGTTGGTAGATAGTCTCAGCAGTTTAGTTATGGCATCAACTGTGCTTCTCCCTGGAGTTAACCCGTATTGCTTGGGGTGGTAGATCTGGCATTCCCCAGCCTCTTCTATAATTCTCTTTTTAATTAGTCTCTCCATTACCTTTCCCAGCTCTGGAAGGAGAGTGATTGGTCGGAACGCTTCAGCGTTCGCTGGGTCCTTACGCTTATCATTTAGAATAGCGTGTAGGTTCCCAAGTTTCCAGGTGTTCGGAAATTATGAGAGGACTATACAGTCATTAATGATATTGGTTAGCTCTCCTGAGAGGTGGTCGGAGTCGAAAATGTTCCTGCCGGGGGTGATTGCCTCGGGTAGAGCGGTCGAGAGCAGGTAGTCCAGAGTTGCCGTACCACGGGTGCTCTTGAGACAGTGCTGTGGGAGTTGGAGTGCATTTACAAAATGTCCAATAAAATATTTGTCATTGGCATTGAGTGGGTGGCCATTCGTGGGAGATTCCCAGCGAATTAATAAATTAAAATTACCTACAAGAATCACAGGTCCCAGATTTATGGCCCGAAACACTGAGTCGAGACAACTTCCCAGTACACTCAAGTAACTTGCAGGAGGACGGTAAAAAGAGCCAACGACTAGTTTGTTGGCCTTTGAAGCCTTCACATGGGGTCATGATAATTTGCTCCACACAATTTCACAATTATTCTCTAGGTCTTCTCTTCATTTCGAAAGAAACACCGATTTAATTGCGAGAAACACTCCGCCTCCTCTAAAGAGGCGATCTCGTCTATAAATCGAGTGAGAGCGCGAGAAGAACAATTCACTGTCACTAAAAGATGGAGTCAGCCATGTCTCGGAGAGCAGGGTAAACAGGGTATGCAATATCACAGTCACCCCACAACAAACAAGGGGAACTCCGTGTTATGAAACAAATTGCAGTCAGCAATGGTTACAGGTAAATAATGATTGGCAACATGTACAATAGAAAACAAACACAGATAGCTCAAAAATCTATACACCGCACATCTAAACTTGACGAGCACCGATGGTGCAGAATTACATTTCTTTGCCACATTTCACTCATGATTCAACAAATACTCTCCAAAAACAAGGAGATCGAGATGGTGCGGGGGCTAATGTACTGGCTTCCCACCCTGAGGGCGCGGGTTGAAATCCCAGCGGTGTTGAATATTTTTCAGAGGTATCTCCATTCCTACTTGAGGTGCTTTGTGGAGGGCACTTTGAGTGAGTTCGCCGTCCGTCGGATGGGACGTTAAACTGCGGACCCCTTGGCACCTTTCGTAAAGAGTAGGCTAATGCCGACGCCGGGTTTCTCTCCACCCTTCATCCTTTCCTGTCCGTCCCCTATGGCGCAAATGACCTCAGTTGTCGGTCGCCTCCCCTAAAAACTACTACTCCAAAAACAAAATCAAGATAGAGTTTTACAAAACACACAGGTTACAAAACATAATGGGCTCACCCAAAGATAAAATTGACATAATGCCACAAAGCGGGGTTGTGCTGACTGCAACGCCATCTGCATTGGACAGACAGGGAGGACATTCGAGATTAGGATTAAAGAATACCGATCATTCTTCGCAAAGAAAGACAACAGATCCCTATTCGTCAAACACCTCTTAGAAAAGAACCATACTAGTATATTCTTCACACAGAAATGAAAGGGCGCAGGTTAAATGCTTTGGAGGAGTTGGAAATTTGGCAATCCCTTCAGTCTGACAGTTTTGAGGAGGTAAACGAAACATTATACCTCTCCCGTTCCCCCCTCCTAAAATTCTTAAAAGACTCCAATATCTTTCCGCACCACCCCCACCAAGGGAGTGATGACCATCGACCGCCCCTTAATCAAGGTCAAACCATTGAACACCCACCCCCCTAGTTAAAGGTAGAACACAATGTGTTTTTTCCCACTACTATTTCTAAGAACGGTGGAGTGTTACATTGTGTTCGTTATTCAATGATCATTAAATGAATATAAACTTTCACAAATTTGAGCCAGAAACCTTGCAATCATAGCCTTCCCCTCCCCTAGCCCACTTATAGGTTGCTGCACCAGCACTAAACTTTCCCCCTCTCCCTTACTCCCCCTACCTTCCTCCCCTTTTGGAGCCAGGCTATACGAGGGTGGTCTGAAAAGTTTCCCACCTAACAAACATACAAGACATTTTGTTTTTAATTTTCTGAGGTCCCAAACTTTTCAGGTCACCCTCGTCAAATTTGAAAAATGTTTGATGTATGTCACCTGATAATGATGCGCAGCATCGAAACCATGGTCGTGAAATATTAAATCATTATGTGGAAGTGCAAAGTTTCTTTTTTAACCCTAACCTTCAGTGCTTATAGCGTCTGAAAAAGAATATCATGTGGAACAACGTAAAAAAATGTTAAAATGAGTCATATAAGACGATTCCAGCTCGAACGTTTCCATTTCAACCCAGGTTATCTTAAGTTTTATTTCATTTAAATACGGTCATGGCCAACTCCCTGTGCATTGAACTCGTCAAATTAATAGGTCATAGGGATAGGTCAACCCGATGGAGTTTAGGTCTTACTTTTATCTCCTATGATAATTTCAACCTATTTCACTGCTCTTTCTCAGCTAGCTTCTCCTTGTGTCATGCCGCTTCATACTGAGAGGGGACTACCCTTTACCTCATAATGACTGACTAAAATCTAATTTTGCTACTGGCATCAGCCAGATTCATCTAGGATATATGAACCCTCATAATGTCGCACATGTATATCCTCGTCTTGGCCTGCACGAGAAGTAACTCGTTTCGTCCATATACAATAGGTGCGTAAATAAATTTTTCTTCACCGCGAATTTGCCGAATTCAAGTGGAAAAGTACAAACAAATTTCATGCCGCGTTGGTCGTATTAACCCAAGAGAGAAGACACTCGCTGTGATCTGCATAAACACACTACACGTAACAGCTCCAAGCAAAGCTTCAATCAGTGTATAATCTGGACCTCGGATTTGAAGTTGAATTCAGGTACATATGTACATTCTTTTTAAGGCGAATGGGATTTATCATATTTCATTTTAGGGACTGCAGATTTCACTTTGGAAGCCTAAACAAGGTACTAAGAGAGAAATAAAAATAAAGCCTTGAACGCGGTCTGTTTCTCTTGTTTTTAAGGTTCATTTTTAATTTTCCTCCGATCAAATTTCTTTACTTCAATGCAGTTGTACCCTTGAACCTTAGTACTCCAAAGCCTACAGGAATAATCTTATTAATACAGCTAATATGAAAAATGGGTTTGCAAAGTTACGAAAGAAAGTTTAAACCTTTTATTAAATTAAAACCAACTTTATTTAATGGAGAAATGAAGAAAGAACGAGCATGTAAAGGTATGAAAGAAAGTTTGAAGTTTTTATTCAATTTCAATTAACGAAATGAAGAAATATCAAGCATGTGACTTCACTTGAGAACGCATTGTAGGGCTGCTCAAAATAGCGGAACCATATTGGTCTATCGCATTGTTTCACGCTTTTCTTTGCAGAAAAATTTTCCATTGAGATTAGCAGTGTAGCTATTTTGCTCTGACTGTGTAAAAAACAATGCAAATATAGAATATATTGTCATGTTTATTACCCAAGAATTCCCTACACATGTGAATTAAAACAGGTGATATGTATAAACGCAGTTTTGTATTATCTACTCAGTCTAAAAGCTGAAAATTTGCTTTAATTATACTATCCAAATTTAATAATATTATACATTTTACAGCTATCTTCATTGAAAATTATAATATGTATGTTCTCTAAAGTTATTCTTGGTGTTATTTCGGATACTAGTCATAGTGATAGAAAGTAAAACAATTGTTGCAATGAGAGCTCAAAAAGGTATTATTAAATTTTTCCTCCATAGCATTAGAAGCAAAACGACTTCAACAGAAGACTTCCTTCCGAGGGATATGGCAAAAGTTTCAAAATGAAAGATGTACCTTTAACAAACAGGTTATTATTCTCTACGTTAGAGGCACTACTTCCTCGCGATATTTGACGTGCGGACACATCAGGCACATATTCAGCCAAATCTTTATCTATGAGCACACCTTGCTCCTGAAAAATATCAATGTATCACTACTCATCAAATTGAATGAAATTATAAATGGGTTAATGGTTACAAAATGGGTACGTGGCCAGATGAGTGAATTCAAGTTAATTCCTGGTTACAAGGTGACGGGTAAGTAGAATAAAAACTGGAACTACTCTCTATAATGCTCGAAACTGTATGAACAATGAATTCATCCAAATTAGCACAAAATACCTTAGCGAATAATTGCAAAGTGTTGATACGAGTGTGTATTAGAACGTTTCGGTTAGATTTCATAAAAATTACAGCAGATTTTGTTAATTTCAGCAGATCAATTTGGGTTTCCAAAGATGATGAGTATGCATGATGCCATATCAATAATAAGGTCACTAGTAAGAAGGAATCAAGGTATATTTGTGTTTTTCTTGGATTTTGAGAGGAGGTTTGTCAGAGTTAACCGGGTAGAATTGATGAACACTATACAGAAGATAGGAGTAGACAGGAGAGAGTAGGCTTATCCAGAACCTGTACGTGTTTCAGGCTGAACAGGTACGAGTACGGAATGGAGAGTCGAAGTGATAGACAGAGGAGTTAGATGGAAATGTCATTAGCACCGGTTTATTTTTCAATGTAAAAGCAGAGGAAATGGTAAGAGAGGCATAGACATGGCTGAAGACTCGAGTGAAAGTAAGCGGGGAACCCTTCTAATCATTTAATTTGTGAATGATGTGAATGATCAAGCGTTAGCAAGTGAGCCAAAAGGCCCAAATCATTAGATAGCAGTTAGCAGAATCAGTCTGATAGGTTTAGGATGAGAACTACTACAGCTTCTGCTACCTGCTTATGGCAGTATATCGGTAAAATCAAACGATTTCAGCAGTACCATTTGGGCAGTACTCGCGACACAACGACAACACCACGACCCCTTAATCGAAAATTTAGATGTGTTCCTGTTCTTAGATACCTAATCTACATCTATCTATTTATATCTACATGGTGCCCCCCAAGCCGTGGTGTCAGGTCACCAGCCATGCATGCGCTATCCCAATTATGGCACCTCTTATAAAAATATCAGTTTGATCATGCACTGGAACAAAGTTAATTACGCGAAAGACGGTAGTTATATACAAAACTATCATAAAACAGGATACGTATATTCGAACCATGTGGAAGGAGCGTTAAAAAGATGGGCCTAATAAAAAAATATTCAGGATATCGACAGTATGTATACACCACCAACACTATTCATCTCCATCGCGCCCACAGTCATATATATTTTGACCTCTAAAAATTTCTAGTACGAAGAAAAAATTAAATTTTAAATTCATCTGTTTCACTACCTATCTACCTGATTTTACAAACCTTATTTCCATGATTTACCTTAGTAAGTTTGAGCCTGTAATATGTCTTTAACATCCCCAGATAAGTAACCTGCATCAAATTTAAACAGTAAATTTAATATGGATTTCAACCCACGGTCAACTAGTGGCTCCCATCCTAATTCCTTCAATAGTGTTGTGACACTGCTATCCTATTTAAGAGAACTTTTCACTAACTAGCTGCCTCTACGTTGCAGTCGACCTAGTTCCAAAACAAGACCTACCTCGTGAGGACCTCATACACTCGCAGCATACTCTCTTTACTCACGCAGAAACAATAAAATTAGTACCTCGAAAAACGGTAAACAGAGTCATGTGAGTGAATATAAAACTAATGTCACTGTTAGCAATGAATCTTCGCGAAATGGTTTTGTGAGCATACAGAAAGCACTCAAACACACGGTGATTAACCAAATAAAAATCATAACTTTCAATTGCCGTAGAAAAGAAACAAAAGATTGTATATTAAAATATTTTTGTTAGTACAAAGGTAGACATAGCAGTTGGAACATAGGGCTGGTTCACCGAATAAATAGTAAATAATGAGGTTTCCCCAAACGGTTTTACGATTTACAGAAAACACAAGCTTATAGATTTGGTTGGGGCAATATTCATTGCTGTACATTCACAGCTCAGTAGCCAACGTTATGAAAGCAACGAAAATGACGAAGAAAGCAATTCGTGCCACGAAAGAACTACAACGGCAAAATCCTATGCGTTTGTCATTTTACAGACCACCAGATTCCAATATAGGCGTTTTACATAAGCTCGACGACCAATTATCCCCTCTCGGCAACAAACAGCAAAAGTATAAATATCATCGCTGGTGATATCATTTTACCATCAATTGATTTGGACCCATACTGCGTAGGGAAAATATGCCAAAAACTGAGATTCATGGGAAGACTTACTCCATATATTATGCGCAGAAAACTCTTAGAACAAATTGTTAAATCAACAGGAAAGCGTCACAGCATACTTGATATCTTCGGGACATATACACCCGAGATTATCACAAACATTGAAATAATGGATCGGCAAACATAAAGCTATTCTTGTAAGCAATATAAACTAAATTTGTCAGAGCAAACAAAGAAAAGCGGTTGGATATACTTGTTCAAAAAGGCAAATTTCAACGGACTTCGAGAATATTAAAACAAACGAACTACCATAATTCAAGATAAAAACTCAGACAATCAATACGGAGAGCACTTGGAAGTATTTCTTAAATATTATTCGTGAAGGAATGAAGACGGGCATTTTATTCAACCTTAAATGTGACAGTAAGGAACCTAGATGCTACAATGGAGAAGTCGGAGCGGCGTCAAGAAAGCAAAGTTTAGAGTCAGTTTACAGTCAGATTTTTAAAAGTGATTAAAAAGTTTTGACGCAGTTTATATGAATACGACCCAACTGAAACTAAAATTATGTCGTGATAAAACATTAAGTATCATGCGCACAGCCCTAAATTCCTTCAAAACTAAAATGCCATGCGATTATCTTGAGGAAAATCCAAAGTCATTCTGGCCGTTCAATGTCAGAGAAACACAGGGTAAACGTCTAACTGTTAATTCTTTGATGTCGGAAAACGGCGAAACTATTACAGACAGCGTTAAAAGGGAAATATTTTAGACAAGATTTTCCGGAGTGTCTCTCATCAAGATACGTACGAACGTACCAAATTAGCTTCCACAACCACCCGGGGAACATATTAGCTACATAATACTGAGCAAGAAAGGAATAAAATATCAGCTCCGTGTTATCCAAGCCAACAAAGTACCAGGTCCGGAAGAAATGCCTACTAGAATATTGAAGGCATTAACTGAAGATATTATTTTTAGAAACTGTCTTTTTTAAATCAATAGAAGAAGGCTCAGTACCTCGCGACTGGAAATTAGGCCACATAACTTCCATCTATAAAGGCGGCAGAAGAGAAAAACCCACCAATTACCGGCCCATATCTTTAAAAACGAGTTAATGCTAAATATTAGAACTCATTACTGTCAGTAACGCAATGAAATTTCTCGGGAGCAGGAAGATACTAAGCCACAACCAGCATGGATATAGGCGTAGTAGATCTTGTGAAACCAAATTGGGCCTTTTTATTCACGATATACTTAAATCGGGAGAAAACAACACCCAAGTCGATTTTTGGATTTCAAAATAGCCTTCAATCAAGTCCCGTACAATACATGGTTACACAAACTTAAACGCTATGGTATATATGAAAACATAATAAATTGGATTAGAGACTTGTTATCATATCGTAAGCAAATAGTTGCCATCGATGGGCTCAATGTACTCAACGAAGGTAGATGTAACTTCGGGCGTTCCCCAGGGATATTTGATGGGGCCGCTGCTATTCTTAATATACATTGAATACAAACTCTTACGTTGGTAGTAACCTCAGATTGTTTGCAGACAACACGGTGATATACCGGGAAAAAATGACCCCAGCAGATTGCGGGTTACTCTCTAGAGACTTAGAAACAATATCAAATGGTGCAAGGAATGGGGAATAGTGCTTAGCATAATCAAATGCGCAGTTTTGAAATTTTGAAGCATAGTGACAAACAGAACATAAATTACGAAATAGAGGGTTTAGTGCTGACTGCGGCAGATCAAGTAAAATATTTGGGGGTAGTTCTAACACCAAGCCTTTCATGGAGAGCAAATATCAGGAGAATATGTGGATCCGCTTTAAAGAAACTCAGTTTCATTAAATGGGTGGTCGGGAAATTCATTACCTACATAAAGGGAGGTGTTGTTTTGCTTTAGAAAGGCCGCATTTGGAATACGCCGCAAGCATTTAGGATTCTTTGGAGAAAGTGTTGCTAAAAGAATTAGATGAAGTTCTGGTAAAATCCGCCTGATTCGTCAAAAATATCATTATTATTAAAGGAGATTGCAGATATATACAAATACTCGTTCTTTCCTTGGAATATCAAGAATCATAATGGCGACAAATCAAAGGTATAGAAATAGTAAGGACATTCAATTAACTAGTGCTTTTTAGGATTAAACGACCAATGATGGCATCAGTTATATTCGTGGGCGCTTGTGCATGTGTATGCTTGTTGCTTGTGCATGTATTTGCATAAGTGTAAGTTAAAATGGGCTTTGCATGAATAAATGTGTCTCTGTGAGTGTGAATAGGCATGCTTTTGAAAGTTTTGTATGCAGTTTTATTCTGTCATACGGTTGGTGGCCTCACACATCTAACTAACGCAAAATAATAAAACTCCTTAACCCTCTCATTAACACCCCTAGCTAATGTAAAATAGCCAAGCTCAATTTTATTTCCCAAGTATCACTTTTATGAATCATAACTTTTTATTTGCTATTTCGCAATTTTCACGAATGAGTTTTTCCTGGGGCATATCCTTAGTTATTTGTATTAGCATGTGTGTATATAGGTTTAGACCTAAAATAAGAGCATTCTTAGGGGCAAAAACTTCCCCCAAACTGTTTTATTTTCCTGCGATTGCTTTTAGTTAAACAAAAGTTATTGTGTAACTAATATCATCTCAATACTGTCGTATTTTTTTTAAATCTACCCACCTGGTGGCATTGCTCGAAAAACGATCGAATCTTTCTTCATACAAGTGCATAAATTCGTGAAGCCTTCTCATTTTATTATTGCTATGTTTATGCCATTTTTGGTGTTTATCATGCAATCAGAAAATGGAATAATGAAAGCAATTTTGAACCTTTTGAATTTTGAAAATTTTATTTTATGATTATTGAATTTTACCACGGAGCAGCATGTTGTGTATACATAGAGTATGGCTTCGCAATGCCAATATATCGTAGTCGAGACAAATTAAATAACTTCAAGCTCTCTGAATGATAGAATTCAAATATTTCTCGCTCTCTCTTAAGCAGAAAAAAGTGCGGTAGAATTTATCATACGCTAAAACCCAAGTTTCCGCCTCGAGTCAAGCAAGTTATTAGAGCAGAGATATAGACAACTCCTTCGTCGAACAATATGCCTCTTTTTCTTGTGAAATTTTACTGCGAATACCTTGTTTTCTTTGGATCCCTGTTTATCTAAATTTCTCTCTGCCTTTTGAGGACACAATGCCGAATAAAACTTCGATTTCTCACGACTCTGGAATCCCATCATTATTTCCTGAATTATAAATCGCCATCGCGTTAATTTAAATTAACTCTAAAAGCGATTTTCGGGAAATATTACGGGCTGATTAATTTAATTTTCTACTGGGCACGTAAGGGTTCGCCGCATTGGTGGTTCAATCGTGAGGTCCATCAAAATTTTGGAAATGCAGATGTGTTCAATGCTCGAACGTGATATCAACGAAAGCTCATCCTTTAATCCGCCTGGGAATATTAGCCTTTTTATCTCAAAAGATCAAAATCCGCATTCCGTGTATCTATCCAAGTTTTTAGAATGCTCACTGCTGGAAATGGCCTCATTCGAAAACAAATAGTGTGTGCCTAAAATATCTCCACTCCTCTGCCACCGCAGTGGTTTCGGGAAAGGTCTCTAACCTGTTTACATATTCCTATATTCTCCTCCAAAAACAACTCCTCGTCCCTCGATCGATTTCTCCCCGAAGGGAATAATCTGTCCAGGCATAAATAAGTGCGATCCATTTCCGCTTAGATGGTTGCTTAGGCGTCTCCATTTATGGCGGGATAATGACGAACAGATTGACTCGGAGCGCAGTGAAATGGCGCCGGGACACGAGAACTGAGAAAGGTGCCAATAAGCAGCCGTGCTGAGACGTGGATGGGGCACTGGCTCTTCATTTGCTCTTCCGCGCGGGAAGGGGGTGAGGTGGAAGGGGGGGGACTTCATTTTCTGTCGAGCCATTTATTCAACCATCTTTAGGCGTTTCGAGGAGGCGAAAGTAACCATTCCCCGCGGAGCTTTTTATATCTCCTTTCAGGTTTAATACTTCACATAAAATACGCTGTAAACCTCCGTCGCGGGGAATGCGACGATTATTAATTCCGCACTCAACGTGATCACAAAAGGACGCCCTCGAACGCAGACTTTGCTAACTAACTCCTTTCCTTACAAAGGGCCCTCTAAGTCGATATTGGTTTTTGCCTTTTACGAAGAGCGCAAACAATGGCGGGCCTCGTAACCTGAGTCCAGTTCCGCGGTTTAAAGATCACCTTCTCCGCGACGGAGTGCAAGGAAAATCGTCCGTAGAGGTAGGTATTGACGTGGTTTTTATGATTTAGGGCACTAAGGATTGCCGCATGACTTTTTTTAAATCTGGAAAGCCAACACTCTGCATAAGTTTCCGCACCCAGATGAATAGGTTTGTGACGGCAGATCTTTTCTCTTCTCCGGACGCCTCCTCCTTACGCTCGAATTTTTAAGGAGAAGGAAACCGTAATCCTAAAAGTAATGAATGCTCTTCGCGCATCTAGGAAATCGCTCGCAACACCACTGAATCATTGAATGGGAGGAAGAAAATGGCATTCCAGCCAAGACAAATAGGAATGAATGAAAATTTGAAGCTATGGGAAATGGGACTGGAATGTATGAGAATGGTATTTTATTGGGAATGGATGGTTTAAATTCTCCCGCAATGATTTTTGATGGATAAAAGCTTAAATGATATTCCAGGAACTTCTCGTAGGCAAATTTTCACAAAATCCGTGCCACGTGCAGTATTCCGTGCTAATGGTGATAGCACTCGACCGACTACATTTTATCCATCATTCCACAAGCAAAGCCGAAGTCTAATAATAAGCCACAGACCCGCTTTAGCTACGTGTATTTTAAATGTTATATTATAGCAGAGTAAGGCGAGTGTGAAACTGACGGTGGGGTGGGTTGAGTCTGAGGGTTTGGAAAATATTAGGTATGAAATTAGGAACGTAATATCACCGTGGTCACTCAATATGTCTACGAAAGGATGTGTTAGGAATTGACGGAAGAATAACATTATCGTAAGGATTGGAGACGACAACGTTCTCTGTTCTTCCCCACGCCGATGGTGCCGTATTTCTAGCCGAGAGCTCAAAATATTTTTGCTTTTTGAGCTTCCGTGATATAGGATAAAGATTGAAAATGAGAGTTTATATGTCCAACACCAAATTAGTTGTTTTTGATGAAGAAATTGGGAAAAAAATTACTTCCAGCGAACGAATATTAAATGAAAATGTATGGACTCCGAAGTTTAGGGAAGGGGATAACTGATTGAGTTTTTCTGCATGTGTATGATGCAATTCGTTGAAGAGGTTAACATTATGAATACAGTGAATTCTCTGGTTTTAAAAGCCAAATTAACACCAAAACTGTTATTTAAATTATGTAAAAATATAACGTCTGTTCAAGCTCACAATTGAGCATCGTGGGACCGACCGAAACAGAACAAACACGTACTAAATATTGCATTTTATTTCATTTGTTTCAAAGTATGAGAAATGGAATCTTGACGCAGTTGGAAAATCTGGTTTTACAATTGGAAGTCGGTTTGTGTACATCTTAATATGTATAATTGGAATGCCCAGTATAATTGTGTCATTTATGATATCTTCAGCCCTGTTATTTATTTGTTGGGCGAATGTGAAACACCGCAATTTATAAATAGTGAGGATGAACTGTGAAATAATTTAGCAAGTTGATGGCGATCATATGTTGACGGAGTTGACAGAAAATGACTAGTCAAATCATCCAACAGGTCCTTGAGAGAATAGTTAATGGTTTGGGGAAGTGGAGCTCTGGTTGTCGCAAGGCAGGACACAGCAGCAGTGATTGAAGAGTAACACCTCAAGATTGAGAGAGCGCCGTACTTACCAGCAATATCCGCGGGAAATCTCTGGGAAAAGAGCAGAATATCACCACAAAGAAATTAATTCTCCATGGATCCATGAGAGTGAAAATCTAGCGCACTAACCGCTTCAATTATTTCAGTAATGATTCCTTGCACTCTCGAATACTTGTCATCATAAACAAGAACTTCGCACGCCGATGTGCTTAGGCATTCATATTGAATAGAATTTATGGGTAAAGAAATGCAATGGCATTCTTTATGTTAATCCAGTCAACATTCATTCGAGTCGCCAATATCTGTTTTCTTTTAGGAGTAATTATCATAATGTTTCGAGGGGGAGGCACTCCTTGGTCCTCTTGGTGCCTTTCTCTAAATACGGACCACTGATGCCTACCCAAGGTCTATCTCCTTTCTTTCACCGCTCATAAATTCCCATCTTCCTCGTAACACCTATCGTAACTACATTCCTAAGGGTGCAAACGAGCTTCGGCACTCATTCACCTCTCCAGACGGCCACAGTTGATTGATTGAATCTATCAGTTTGCCAACCTCTTGCCATTTTCAATCCTGATTGACTTAAAAGTTAAAAGAGCGAAAAGATATATAATGCTCATTCTAAATCATCCCTGAGTTGCCATAGGTGAGTCGTACTCAACCTTTAGGGAGCAGATGAAGTGAAATTGAACGGATTAATATCATATTTCTCCAGACCTTCCAAATATGCTTCGAGTTCAATCAAACAATTCTCCTTACATTTCCAAATATTTCCATGTTACTTACTTTGGTGTTTCACTTTCGGCTCCACTAAAATGATGAAGACATTTTATTGGCCAGAGTTTTTTCCCAGGTCATCCATTTATATTACGCTGGATATGATTTAAAGGAGAGTTTACACTGAGCCCACGGTTAATTTACGACTTGCTCATAACATAGATCTTGGTCTTCATAACCACTTTCGAACTATCGACTACTAATGTTGATTGAACTCTCTTTGGGCATACCTTATATTTGTAATACCTGGAACGGGCTTGAACTGTAAATTCGTTGTTGATTTCTAATTCTCATACACATTTTACTGCGTGATCAATTCCCCTCGTACTTTTACGGAATATCGTGTGCTAGTTCACATATCATGTTACTAACCTATGTATTCCAAAAGTACTGAGAATTACTTAAAGCACTGAAAATACGTGTATTATCTGAGTGTGACCTACTCTGCACTTTTGTAAAAATGATCATTGCTTCCCCTTTTTATTTTTAAATTTGGACTACCGTGAAACAATTTGTTTGTAGGTATTTCTCTCCTCCCATAGCGCCTTTCATATTTTTGCCGTGATTCCTTCTTCTGAGCTGGTTTTCTTGTCCTTTCTATTTTTTTTCTTGGAACCCCTTAAATTTATCTGCTTTCCTTCGAGACACCTATTTATTCCAAATATCCTTTAGACTAATGCTAACTTTCCCCATACATTTTTATTTGTTCAACCCATTTAGTTGCCTCTTTAATTTGGTGACGCGTTAACTTTTTTCTTCACTATTTTTTGTTGCAAAGACCATCATTTTCACTCTTCCTGCATGTACCATCCTCTCTTTTTCTGACTGAGATCCTTTCTTAAGATATTCCTTTCTTTTTCGAATTAAAATTTTTCTATATCCTATTTCCTGTTCAGTGTCGGACGTTCTAAACAATGGTCCTTCTGGATTCATAACCGTGATATTGTTAATCACATATCTCTTTATATATATTATATATATATATATATATTATTTATATAAATGCATATATATATATATATATTATATATATAAATACATATATATATATATATTATATATATATATATATATATATATATATATATATATATATATATATATATATTCCGTGATATCATATGCGATAATTCCGTCTTCTTGTCCATATTCCGGGCTCATTCTGTATTGACTTCTTTATCAAGCCCATATGGTTAGATCCATTCATAAACATTAATCAAAATTATCTTTTTTCTTAAATTGAATAAATCTTACATTCATAGGCTTTTCTCTGTCATGTTTACATTTCATGTTTTCTGTTTTTTCTCCTAAATCTTCAGTTTTGTTTTTTTGCTGTTTCGTGCAGTCTTCATGCATTCTGTTACCTTCTTCTTTGTTCCCTGATAAGAATGTCAAATCATCTGCGAACGGGCGAAGCCCAATATTTAACCTAAACGGTTTTATTCAATCCATTCTCCTTTCATGACTTATTTCCAAGCACTCATTATTTTTCCAGGACAATATTTAAGTAAATTGAGGCCAGTCCATCTCCCTCTCTCGCCTTTCCTGATCTCATATGGCTCCGAAATTCCCCCATGAATTTTTAACTTTTTAAGCTGCATTCATTGGTGTTAGAATGATAATTGGTCTATTTCACTGCCGAATGCATTGTTTTATAACGGTTTCTCCCGATTTCTTAAAGAGTGACTACCATTCGATCGAGTCACGTGCCTTTTTGAAATAAAAGACCACAGCTTTCATATTTCTGCCACTTAGAATCCTTGTTCTCAAAATTCTTTTGCCTGAAGATTTTTGTCGGACAGCATCCTCTCTTTCTGATGGTTCCAGGGAACTCGGTTATTTGATGGCCTACCTGTCCTTTCACTAGATCTATCGTAGCCTTGGAAAGTACTTGTTAGTAGTTGGTAACAGCGAAATCCTTAGTTAACTTCTAATTGAAATGACGTTTTTTCCTCAATTTTGATGAGATTAAAGAATACGTGGTAACTTCCCACGTGAGTGTTTCCATATCCGAATAACTCACCTTACGCGTCATACAGTTGTATTTCTATCACTTTGACCCTTGTTTTAATTTAGTATTCTCAAAATTAAAACAATGATTTATGTAAGAAACTCAAATAGTTATACTCAACTTGAAACTCAAAATCAATAATAATATATGCTATGTTATTTGGAGATTATGCCTTCTCATGCTCTTCTCAGTGCGGGTTAAGTTTATCTAACACAGTTTTGAACAACCTGAATCGCTTAAAACTTGCACACAAGCCCATTGTCAACAGCAGAGTCTCTTGCTTCCCACTACAGGACGTGGGACAAGGATTTCTTTCACTACTTCACCGCACCGGCGGGCATTTCAAATCCTGCATATTATTATTGGCACGCTGAACTGATACAGGAAGGAAACCTATCCATTTTAGCCTCCACCCCCGGCCTTGCGTTTAGATTCGCGAACACATTTACAGGCAGCGAGCTAATTCGACCGTTTCCGTGCACTCATTGGATGTGCACTTGCGTACTTATCGGCATCGCGCGCCATTGCGTAGGACACCTCGAGGACCGATCCAAATTAAGGGCGGCACTCGAATGGGGAATCGCCCGGGCGGCGGTCGTTTCTTCCGGCGCAATCCCTGCGGACGCGCGACCGTCTCGAGATGGAGAGGAATCTTGATGTGGAGAGGAAAGTGGATTAGCGGCCGAACGTCCGATTTTCAAACCGCCCTCCTCATCTCCTCCCCCCTCCCAACACACAACCAGATCGACGCCGCGATGGTCTCCGCGGGAAACGGCATTTCCTTTTTTTTTTGTGGATCAAGAGCCGGCAATGAATTATGCACGCGGAGGTGCCCACCGCGTACATTTAAGCCCTCGCCCCACATCACCTCCCTCCTCCCGCAATCCCTTCCCCCCTCACCTCACCCGTCCTTCGGCCAACCCCTCCCCCATGCGTCGTCCCCCTAGAATCGCTTTCTCCACTCGCCTCCGCCCACACGCTCACCTCCCCCACCCTCCCGGACCCAACCGCCCTTCTTCCCGATCAATGCAATAGCCATAGTTTATTATGCCACTTTCCGTCATGGGGGGGTGGGGGGATGAGAGGGAGGTGGTTTTTGAAAACTCTCCGAATGAGAGCGTCCTAAGCGTTTCACAGTTGGCACCCAAAGGAGTACCGCTTTCTACTCATCCGACTGAATTCCCCCGCCGCTCCCTTCGATCCCGACCCGTATTTGTGTGCTCGCCGGGGAACCTCATTGTGCCTCTCGCCCTCGCGGAATACGCTCGCTCTTTCGCACCCACCTTCACACTTGCAACGCCCTGGAGCACCAGCAGAAAGGGATGGAGACTGAAGGGATATGGGGGAGAGGGATTAAAGTTGTTGCATGCGTTCAAATAAAGGTATTCTGAATAGGATCCCCTTGGACCACAGCCGTCGCTAGTTTATGTGAGCCAAGGGATCCAAAATTGAATTTCTCTCTGGACTACGCTCTCTTAAGGGTTTTGCTGCATTAAATGGCTAAGAATAACAGAAAAAAATGGAAAAAACTCTTTTCGTATTTCTTAAAATGGCTTTGATAGGAACAGGACCAAAAGGAGCAATAACAAGTTGAAACCCGAGACGTTCTCATTTCGCATAGAACAATAGAACATTCTTCATCACTATCAGATCTGATCATGAAATGTGGTCGATCATTATATGCCGATGGTTTGCTGCCAGGCACAGTTCGGCGCACAAATTTATGAGGTTTTCAGAGCATATCTATCTAACAAAACAATTTGGCATATTTGAGTGCCAAACTGTGCCACATATAGAATTGAAACATACATTAATACAGATATACTACATTCTGTATACAATTAAATATATTTATAAAATTTCAGTATACATTCAAACTGGAATTTATATTGCAACTTCACCGAGAGTCCATAAATGCTAATAATAGCGATTGATTACCACGCTAAATCCTCCCAAGTTACTGTAGCGTGTACTTTGGTTGAGAATGAAATGATTTTTACGAATTGGTATGGCATTCGAAAATGTAAAATACCTTAACTTCAATTTATTTAATTATACAGTACATATATGGATACATTTTACCTCTAGGTTAATAAAGCCTATTGAAAACCCCGAGGGTTTTGAGAAAAATATTCAAACGCAAATTTATAACGTTTTTAAATGCATGCACTTGATAGCAATATAAATATCGCAAATCATTCAATGTATAATGGAATTGTGCGGTGACCAGCGTGTTGTCTTCCCACCCGAGGGTCCTCGGTTCGAACCCTGGAGCCGGCAGATCTTATGCAGTAGTGCCCCGATCCCTACATGAGGGGCTTTGTGGAGAGCACTACAAGCGTCTAAGCCGTCGGATGTTGAAATACGGACCCTTTGGCGCCTTCATTAAGAGTAGGCTAATGCTGGCGCCGAGTTTCTCTCCTCCCTTCCTCCTTTCCCATCCATCCTTAATGGCGCAAATGACCGCAGCAGTCGGTCGCCTCCCCTAAAATTAATACGACTACTGTTACCAACAACTGAAAAATTAGTTGCCAAAGCAACCCCATGGAATTTGGAGACATTCCAAACTGGAATCGTACAAAGATGAAACTTGTTTAAAATCTAGCTGAGAATCTGATAATGGTTATCAGAGGGTGCCTATTGGAGGAATAGTTAAACATGTAGAGAGCAGTATTGCAGTTTGCATTCGATGAGTAGTATCTGAAATGTTCTATTCTATTCTTAGCATTGTATACGCAAAAATCGTCTTCCCTAATGGAGATTTGAATCTTCATTCGCTACACTCCGCGGAAGCCGTCGCAGTGGACCTTACCTAATGACTTTTGTTATTGCATAATTAGCTCTTATACGCTATTTGCACCAAACACTAAACTTTGAAGTGCTCAAACTATTAATTCATTAGGAAAGGTAGATAAAATAATAATACGGGCTCCCAAACTAAAAGTTTTCAGCGACTACGGATGAATGTATTTTCCCCAGCGAACGTTCGAAGACTAAACTCGGACACCAATCATCAGAGAGTTAAGTCGCCTTGAAGCCCAGTGAATGATTTCATAGCAGGCCTTCGTCAGAGTCGGTTATCACGATACACAAGTTCTGGTAGAAAATCTGAGAAAACTGCAGGTAGTTAAACGTACCCTCCTCACACAATTCGCGTTAAAAAACGAAGCTTTTAGACCCAAACTTTTTCGAAATAAGTAGGTTGTTGCCTTTACCTTGTTTCACGAGAATTTCATAAACCAGCAAATCCCTGTGATGTTATTTCATTCTACAAAACACCATCTTCACACGACCAAATGGTAGCAGGGTACACGGTAGATGCACTCTATTACGTGTTTTTCTTTATCCCATACCATTGATCCCAGAATGCTTTTCAGGAAGGGGTTAGGTGTTCAAGAGTCTATAAATAGTTATTTGAAAAATGATTATGATATGCACAGTCATTGTTTATTATTGTTGATAAATGGGAAAAATGTATTTGATAGTACTTGTAAATCTAAATTCATTCAATTGTACTACGTTTTGACCATCTTTACTGAACTTACAATGTAAAATATCAGTTAAATAAAGAGTAAAAATATATAATTTTGCGCTATAATGTAATGTTCAATTTATAATTTCATGCTGTCAATTGTAAGAATAAATTTTCCAAGTTTCATTTGTTTGACTCTACTCTCATTGCGTTAGATTCAGCCAATTCAAGTTTAAACACGTACCTGGCGTGTAACATTATCACTGGCGTGTCATTTCTTCAATACATTGAGAAATTGATCTTGCTGCCTAGATCATCATCATCATCTATTTTCTGCCAGAAATGCGCGATTACGAAAAGGAGACTACTACCAAGAACTTTCCACCATAAGGAGTCGTATTTCGTGGATTAAAATAATAAATTGATTCATGCTTATGGCGACTGAAAGGGAAACAGAAGCATATCGTTTCGCAAACGGTTATACCAACCTGAGCGGAGATGTTCAACGTTTCCAGCTGGGAACACAGTTATACAGAATATTTCGGATGACATTTTAAAAGCAGGCATCCAAAATTATTCGCAGGAAACATTATTTTCAAAACCAGTTCCATAAAAAAGTCAAGTTACATCAGACGATGGAAATTGTGCGAGTTATTTTCATCTCAGTTCATTTAACTTACTTTTTGCGTCAAATTTTATGGTTGCCGCACAATGAGAATTTATTCTAAGTGGCCCTAATAGAAAGTTGTAAATAAATTTCCATTGTTATATTTCGCATAAGTTTTCTCATAATATTCCTGAAGTGAAAGTTCCACTGACTATGGAGTGGACTTAACGAATTTAAGGTCAAACAAGGCTAACATTTATTCCTCCTAAGTTACACGCTTGACTCATCCGATAGAGGTATATGTCTACTTCTCTGAAGGCGTAAGAATCGTTGAACCCCAAAATGTTTCAGTCAAACTCAAAGGTCATTACAACATCATCGAGTCGCCGCGCATGTAACCAAACAATTGCTTATAAATTTAAAGTGCTGTTGCAACGATATTTTTATGAACGCGAGATTTACATATGAGAGCATTTTATTACATTCGTTCGAGAACTCACTTCCTACCAAGGAGAAGAATTAAATAAATTAATACCAAAATAAAGAGAAGGATTAAAACTTTTAGAATGGTGCAAGAGTCTCCGGATTACTTGCCACCGAGGAGATGTTAAATGCGTGCGGAGATTAAATCCCCAACAGTGTCAATTAATCCAGAGACTATTGAGCCTTACCACATGTTTTAATCCTCTTTTGAGCGATTCTGACGGAGAGCCCCTGTTAATCCCGATGAATATTTGGTACATACTATTTTTCGTGGCAAATATATAAAGGGTGTGGCCATTGAGAGATTACATAGGTCCCTATTTGGTCCCCAAAAACTGACCATCCATTGCAACATTGCAGTTTTAATCCACATTTGGTCCATGCAGCTCGTAAGTTTTTCCCACACCTTCCTAGTAGCAAGCCACCATTCTTTTCTCGTCCGTGGTAATTTCTTGAATCCCCTGATGGATCCTTATTTTTGAATCCATTATACCCATTTCGTAAGGGAATAATAATCCCTCGGATAACCTTTTGTTAGTTCTTCTTCAATTCTTCCTTCGACTTCATTATTTCTCATTGCATTTACTAGTAATCTGTTTTTTCGAAGACAGGTGTCCTCCCCCATACTGTATAGCCACTCCCTCGCTTCTCAGTCACCTGACCAACTCCTGCCCTCCTTCAATTCATTAATCGTATCCAATTTAATGGTTCCACCTCTCCAACTTGACCAACTCTTCATCCACTCCGTTTTTTGCTCCACTTTCCCCAGTTACCCATAATCATGGTCCTCATTTATTTCCAAAAAACAAATATAATACATTCGAGAATTTGATGAATCAGCGAACCTCCTCTGAACACATGTGACGTTCTAGTGACAAAACAGAGTACGAGTCTAGTTTAGGTCCATACCAGTAATATTAGGTACCCATAAGAATGGCTACGGTCACGTTTTTTTTAAAGATATTCCGGGAAATATGCGATCGTATTCATTTTGTGAGTTAATTATTTCAGAGTGTTGTCAAAAAGAATTGAAAAGGACATCATTAACAATATCCAAGGGATTATTTATACTTTACGAAGTGGTTAAATGGGATTAAAAAATATGGATTCAAGAAATTACCACGGACGGGAAAGAAATGGCGGCTTGCTATTGGAAAGGCGTGAGAAAAAAGTAAAGAGCTGCATGGACCAACTGTGGATTAAAAATGCAATGTTGCAATGAGTGGTTAGTATTTGGGAACAGAGCTTCTATTCTATCTACGAGTGTGTGACATGAATAAATCACTTCGTTATGCTTTTATATTTCATTTGATATCAAATCAATATTTTCAATGTGCTTTTGAGGAGATAACCGTAATCGAGTTGCGTCGACCAATCCCGTTGGAATCTCAGACAACTCCGCTAAGTTCTCTCGAAGGAATGAATAAAGAATTTCAATAAACCCGCGCCTCCCTGCATATTCAGTGGGACGATTGTTTTTGTACGGTTGGACGGGCGAGAGACACTCGGTGGACGCTCTCATGCCGTCATGCTCCATGAACGCGTCCAAAAAGTTACTGCAAAGTGCTATTTGTGGAGCGTGTACTCAAGAATAGAGCTTGCACGCCCCACCCTTGGATACCCTTGTAAAAATTCAACCCGTAAATTATTAAAACAGTATAAAGGATATTCAATATTGCAAACACTGAATTAGGACTGAATATTATTAGCCAAATGTATTCAGAGAAAGTGAGACTACTTCAGCCGTTACTCCTTGGAATTTCTCCATTCCAAAAATAACAGGAACACAGTTATTGCTGCGTTCCTATTAACTATACTATTAATACATCTACATCTATCTCTCTACATAATACCCCGCAAGGGAGTGTGGCGGGGGGTGTTAGGTCACCACCTGTAAAAGGGAACAAAACTACATGCATAATCAACACATACATGCAAACATATACCCTGAGTGGCGTATACATTCATGTTAACATCCTTTCATTTTACACATCATTGTATATTATACTTCAGAGGAAGGATTGACCAAATGTGTGGGGCTATTCATGACCAAAATTCCAAATGCATTAATAATATACCCGTAGGATTGAAAAGGATAGCACCAACAGCAGAATTGAATCTTCCTATACTTCTAATCGTGCGTCCAACAAATGATTTATTCGGTAATTGTAGCACTTGTGAATATGTTAAATACAATTGGGAAATTATTCCTATAAAATTACTTTTGAAAATGTATTCCATTGATGAATATATCTGTACTTCCGGTCAATATTCAACGTGAACACTCTTGGAAGTACTTTTACAGTCTCATTTTCAGTAATAATTAACTGTTTAGATACTAAACTCTCCACGATACTTTTTTGATTACTTTGGACACTGAGGGAAGGGCACGCTTCCGACGCGGATTAATTGCAAAGTTTCGGCATTCCCGGAAGCGTCGTGAGTGAATTCGTTTGCGTCTCACGCGCCTAATTCGGACAGCAAAGATGTCCCGAGGTGGTGGGTGACCAATCGCTGGAGGGACCCAACGCACCCGGGGCCGATTAAAAGAGTCCCGTAATCCCCCGAGAGCTGGACCACTCTCTCTCTCTCCCTTTCTTTCGCCCTCTCACACTCGCTCACGTACGCGTACGCCCTCCTCACCCCCATTCCACGAGTCACCGCTCACCGCCCCGAACCACAAAAGCACGAGTCAACCCCCTCCAACCCAACCCACCCACCCTCCAGTGTCCTTGCTGAAAAAAGTGAGCTTATACAAGACTCCATGCTCCCCTTCCCCGGGATAGAAGCCTATTCCACTCTTCACGACCTTGAGGAGGAGGAATCATTAGTACCGTTACGGGGACTGCCACGCCCCCCCCTAACTCTCACCCTTTCCCCCAGCCCGCGGCCGACGCCCCACACCCCTTTTCCCTGGCATCTCCCTCCCGACCCACCGAACACTCTGCGCACCCCTCCAACCCTATCCACTCTAAAACGAACACCCCCGACCCCAGATTCCCACCACGCCTACTTTCACCCGTCACTTCCTGGGCTCGCCACTCACTTCTCGCACCGCGCTCCTACCACACCGCTCCATCCATACCCCCTCCTCAACCCCACCACCGCCGCTTCCCCCCCTCTGCCTCTCCGCCAACCGACCCAACCCAGCCCGAGGCGACCTCCTCCCTGCCCGCCAGTCGACAGCCCACACGGCGGCGGCCCCGCAGCGACCACCCCGCCCGCCTTTCCAATCGCGAGCGGGGACCGGCGGCTCCTCCCGCCTTGGCACGCGCCCTCGGCCCCTCTTCCCGCGGCCGCTCTCCAACCGATTCCCTCCTCCTCCTCCTTGCTGGGCGCTCCTCGGCGGCCCTCGCCCTTTCTTTTCCTGCCTCCGATCGCGCCGAGCACTCGGCTTCCCTTTCGCTCGCAGAGGCGGAGGACGTGCGGGGGGAGTTGGGTCGTGAGAGGCCCGACTGGTGGCTCTGCTCCTTAGGGCCACTATTAGTAACACCAGTGGAGGGGAAAACCAAGCATTCGAATGGTGTAGTAAAGGGAATATATGGGAGGTCATATGTGAGCAGAGAGAAAGGATAATCACTGAATTTATTAAAAAGATGCGTAAAAAGTAGTAATTCTCCTTCGTGGTCCATATGTCTCCTCCCGCCACACGCCCTTGCGGCGGTTTGCGGAATATTCTATAAATGTGGACTTGTCGGCACTGAACCGTTAATTTCAATTCGATTTTTTAAAAGGAAAAGAAAACAGTTGCGTAGGTAAATGAAGAGGAAACCGTTATAAAATTAAAACCATAAGTTAATAATGGAATGCTTTTAAACTTGAGTGGAAGGTCTATTGATTAGAGTCTAATGAGTCCTAATCGTTTCCTTGAGCTTGCATGTTACATGTTTTGCGTGTATTAAATATTTCTGGTCATGTCCTATTTGTATGGACCCCCGCAAAATGAGTGGTTTCATTTCTTTTACATATTTGCATCAAATACTAAACAAGCCGGACCTGGAGGCAATAAATGACATATTACTGCAATAAAATGCGCATCTTTAGGGTAAACGTGACAGCATGGAAGCAAAATAAATATTTGAGGATAAAAGTATAGAAATGTTATGAGGAAAATCCTCTTCTGGATTTGTATTCGAAAAATATTATTCTGGATATCGTTATCCCTTGTTCGCTATGATTTTATAAAAGAATTAAGGAGACTAAATATTGAAATAGACTTAAATAAATGCAACAATAAAAACAATTTATAAAAAAATAAAATCAAAATGAGAGCATTAGAATAAATTTTATTGGACTGCCATTCCTGGGTTTAATGTATTCTTACTTTACAAGACGATCACCAATCCGAAAATAAGTATCCGTAGGTCTGGAAATTTGTATATATACTTTTCCCCTTGAGTCCTCACGTTCCTTTGGTGAGGTTTCCTCACAAAGACGTCCACAATGAATTGTATCTCCTCTCACCTTCTTAGGGATAGTCGCATATAGTTTAACAACTCAAAAATACTGTTGATTTCCTTGATGAAGAAGAATGGCATTCCTTTCTTTATTTTACATCTAAATCAATTATGAATATAGATTTTACAGCTTGTGCCTAAAAAACACTACCATACGATCAAGAAGAAATTATTAAACATTTCCAAACCCAATTTTCTTAATTGTCGGTGAAAAGCAAAGCAATTTCTCAGAAAACTCTAATATATGCATAATTTGTTTCCCATTTCATGGCCTCTAACACTGCAGCTAGGTAGACTCAAAATTATAGAAGAGCGTTTGACTAATTGCTACGATTGATATGTATTCGGCTCTGTGATGAGTGACCAAAATAATATCAGCTTTTCAAGTACTGAATTAGTTAAGTTATCCCCGCATGTGTCACAAATTTTGATCTTTCCTCGTTTGGAACCCACCCATTTCCTTATCTACATAGCGGAACAAACAAAAAATAAAGACAATGCGCGAAAGCGAATCTGGGCCTCAAAAAATAACCAATTTGGTGAATCTAACAGTTTCAGGCTTAACTTGGTGGAATTCTTTCATGGTGAGGTGAAAGAAAGAGAAAAAACAACTTTGCACTTCCACACACTTTTTTAATATAACACGACCATGGTTTCGATGCTGCGCATCATCGCGCATTGGTGTTTCCGTGGCGTTTAGTGACATCTACATTTTATCAATATAAAATAAATTAGGAGTAATTCAACTTTTTAAAGGGTAATGTCCTAATTTTATGATTACCCACCAATTGGACTATCATAATTCCCACACTATGCAACAACATATTTTACGTTTAACACTTAAACGATATACGGTGATTGTAATGGAAGTTTTGGAAATTTGACGGCAGGAGTCATAATTTGGTACATGCCTTAACGCTGCTCCCCGGATTAGACGTGAGACCTTGAAGACCGCGAGCTGCTGGTCGAGGGCGACACCTGATATCACGCGTTGAACTCCCTTATTCCTTTACCACCCGGCATAACAGATTCCATCGGCCTACCCGCCTCCCTCTGCCAATCACTTAGCTGAACCTGCCTAATACCACTGACTAGGCTTTCGAAACACGATGAAGACACCAAAGCTAGGTTTCAGATCTTCCTTAGACCTTTCAATGCTTTTTTTTTATATATATCCCTGTAGTGGATCATAGCCGTCAGTGATAGTGTGCACGTACTGCTGGCCAAGTATTTTACAGGTGGCAGCGAAATATTTCTGTCTACAAATTCTCAGATTGAATTGAAAAAGGTACTATAAATTGTTTCAGGAATATGTCACCTTCCATTGACAGGGAACCGAGCCACAGAAATTTCACTTCCCGTAAAAATGCTCCGAATCTCTTCGCGTTCCGAGGTTCCATGGCGAGTAACATTTATATATATATATATATATATATATATATATATATATATATATATGGCGAACACATATTCATGCATGGATATAGATATAAGGGAAAGGGATAGGAACACAAATAAAATTCAAACACAGGAGAGATGAAGATGGCGGAATCGGGCAAATCACCAGTGAAAAAAAAATTCCTCAAGCGGGCCTTGAACGCCGGATCTTTTCTATATATATATATATATATATATATATATATATATATATATATATATATATATATATATATATATATATATATTTATTTATTTATTTATTTATTTATTATTTATTTATTTATTTATTTATTTATTTATTTATGTATTTATTTATTTATTTATTTATTTATTTATTTATTTATATATTTATTTATTTATGTGTCAGTAGGAAGGGAGGAAGGAAACCTATAATTTTTAACCAATTGAGATTAGAACCAAGGCAACTATTTCAACTTCCAAGCGTTCAGGGCCATTGAGGTTATGTGTAACAGATAATTGAGGGGATCGTTAAACGTTATCTTTTGGGGCTGGAATTTCATTCTCTGATCATAAAGTTTACAATATTTCAAGTGCACTTGAGACTACTCGGCGTGAGTTTTCAATAGATAAAATTCCTATGCATATGGACAACACAGCATCATTAAATTAAACGTGATTCATTACCACGTCTCCACTTGCAGTGAGTTATGGGAGGGTCTTGATCTTCGGCCAATATGGTTAAGGTCATTATTTCCATCGAGGGTAGTCGAAGGAACGCAGGTTGACATAAAGGAAACGGATAATCTGGAGTTGCCCTCGGTGGTAGGGAGTCCGGATGGTATACGAGTATTTAGCCCAATCTGCGGTGGGCAACCAGCCGCATTTGGAGCCATCCCTCCAAGGTTCCTCGGGTATGGGCCGAAGCACCATCGAGAAATCTGCCACTCTGAACCCTTAGGTTTGAGCCGGACCTTAGCGAGAGTCTAGTGCGCAATGTGGACTGAGTCGACTCAACCCCCTCGTACATGGGCATGGGGTTGCGTAACCACGCCCATCGGCGTCAGACGAGAGAAGCTCAGACCTTCCCGGGGGGAGAGGTGGAATGCAAGACACGATCAGCTGTGCGGAGAGGAACGGAAACATGGGCTAGCTCTCCAGTTTTTTTTTTAATTCTTGCCGATACCCATCCAGGGACGCAGGACACACGGATTAAGTATGCAGGATAAAAATGATATGTATTATAACTTGTGCACACATTAGAATAACATGCTGGGTAGCCTTAAAGGAGCTAGGTTTCATGAGACGCGTTATAGGAAAATGTTATGAAAAAATAAGAGAGAAGAAAATATCCTTCGCGTCAGTTAGGCTACATTAAGAATAGACGTAAAGTATCTGGGACACGTTAATTAAAAATTAGACACAAATAAGTTTCCTGGGAAGAACCGATAGGTTGTTAAAAATTGCTACGAGAAGCGAGCAAGCATGACGGAATTAGGCTGGGAGCTTCTTGATTCGCTAAGGGGGCAGGTAAGGTAACTTCTAAAAGATGCAAGGCACCTATTTATCTATATTTTTTTCTTGTTACGCCGAGGGAATTATTATGACACTAAATCATTTTACTAAATTTGACCAATGGGATATAATAAGAGGAGTAGGCACCATCATTAATTCGAGTACTCGTTCTTCCATCGCATGACATAAAAAATCGAATTCAAGATTCCGAATTAATCAAAGTAACTCGAATGTATAATTTGATGAATTGGTTAAATGCAACAACTACTGCATGATATATAGGCTTATATGTACATGCGGAATGTACTTGTATATAGCCTAATATGAATTCAAGTGAATATACATTCACTTAAATTCATATTAGGCTATATACAAGTACAAGTATATACTAATACTTCTGCATTTAGTCTGTCGGGTGTCCTAACAACTCCCACACATGTACTCCCTTGTGGTGGCTTGGGTGTGTGGTATAAATATAGATACAGATGAGTTATTTAAGAAAGTTTGGGACAAGTGCACTTTGACCCATTTCTGTAGATTCCCCTAAAATCAAATCTGAAAACATGTTTCTGTGCATATTTCCCGTAACTATATTATTTCGAGTATTCACTGCAGTCACTCGTCCGAATAAATGGCATGCAGGCCAATTAAAGGGAACAAACCCGAGCTACTTTTTCTGTTTACTTCTGTTCGTCGAGATATTTCTCAAATTACCCGATTCCCTTATGCAATCACCCAGTGCTCCAAATAACCGAAATCAATTGCATGTGACACAGTGAGTTTGTGAGGGTCATAGCTGTAAGAGCAGGGAAAATTATGAGGTAAAGACCGAGGGGTAAATGAATACTTACGGAAAATTAAGTCAAGTGAGCGAGGAAAGGTGAAATAAGTTTAAGATCCACAGAAGATGAAGGGGTCAGAAAGGAACGGGGGAAGAAGTGAAGGTCTGCCGTTACCAATCATCAGATTTCAATTTAATGATGATGTTTTCAAGGTGGAGAGCCCGAAGGAATCAATTAATGGAAACAGGAACTGGTTTCCGGTGAGAGCTTTCACGATGCTGATTCAAACGAAGGCGGAAAATTGATTGAACACTTATTCTTCAGCACGTCCTATCGCAGAGAAGACGATTCCCGTACGGGAAGTAATTTAATCGGCGACGGTGGTGAACAAGGTGATAAATACGGCAGTGTTCCCGGTTGGCTGGTATTAATTCATGCGGGAAAAATGTGCCAAGCGATCGCAAGGGCGTTTCACTTTGAAGCGCCAGCGGTAAACGGACTTGGTTGCCCTTTTTTCTATTAGCTATCGCGATAAATCCATTCGTGTCTCAGTATGCTAGCAATCAGTCAAGGCATTATGTCACCTTCTTTTTCAAGTCTCAATAGCCGTCATTGGGACGGTCGAAACCTCATATTTCCAATTGATTGACCAAAACGCTCTTCGCTACGAATTTTAGTGGACTAATTCTTCGCCGCCACTTGATAATTTCTCTACTGCACGTCATCTTCAGTGCATTTCAAATGTATAAAACCGTTGAATTGATTAAATGTATCAACATGAAGTGGTGGTCTGCCACCTTATTTTGATGGCAAGTTCGGAAAGATAATCAATTAAAATTGAACTACCACAGTGAGAATTTAAGGGAACTTGATTGCAAAGATATAACTATATAGGCAATCACTTTTCCCTTCCTTCCCTCGATACCACAACAGTGAAACGCATAACGACCAATTGAACTTCCCAAATCGTATTAAGCACCTCCTCCCCTTTATTCTAACGTTTTATTGTTTAACACTCCCTACCACCCACCTTCGGGGCGTTTTGAAAGTTAAGCTATGGACGAATAGAGAGGGCTTACCTTTGGGCGGCATTTTTTTTATTAAACCGCTGCAGTAAAGTCCACTTCTTATAGTTATGCAATCAGTTTGCCATCATAGGGCTGCGCTGTGTTGCGACGCATCGATTGCAATGCGCTACATTAAGCGAAAGCTTATTTGGATGTGAAGCCGGCAACAAATGCGACATTTCGCATCGCATTTTCTTGCAAATGCAAAGTAACATTACGATATAAATGTGGTGTGCGGCGTTTCCGGCGTGCAAATGTGACGTGAGTGCGTCAGCTATGAAAGTTCAACATCACCATGCATGCAATTGTGTCGTTAATTTAGATCCCATTGCAAAGTTCTAAATCGATCAATGAATCGTCTTCACCGTTCGGGGAAATGGCACAGATGTCACCGTGAGAGAGGGTGACAGCACGAGTTACTCGAGTCTCATGGACACGGATAGATAATTAGGCATATAAATTCGGTGCTATCGACCCAGACCCAATCTACGCTACCAATGGGGTTCACGTTCTTTGGGTCACCCCCATCTTAAGTGTTTGATATTACGCCAGCAGAAAATTCCTCACGATTGCAGGACAAACCTTCAAAAAATATTTCAGGATCAACGATTACAGAAAATAAAACTCCCGATAAAAAATGGTGCGGATGGAAAGAATTTCTGTAATTATATCATCTTTTTGTCATTCGTACAAACGTCTCAAAATTCCAATGATATATAACTCTCTATTTCCAGCATGTTCTTTATATTTAGACAAAATATTTTCTTTGCTTTCCGGACGCCTCTGTTAGTTCGTGCCCCACTTAGGATCTCGAGAAACTGGGCTTGCCATCAGGTTTCCCAGGGGTCGCACCACCTTAGTTGGCATACTATATGCATGCCCGAGACGGGACTCGAACTCGCGGCCTTAACTCACCTGACTATAACCGACCGGAAAGGTATTCAACCCCGCCAAGATTCAATCTTAGCGACCGTTTGTGCGATGAATCTTTATTTTTTTATCAAAACCTCCAAAGAATTGAACAATTTGGTCTGAAAATAAAACCGTACCACTTCCATCAAACAATTGCGAAACTTATGCGTGGGAGGATTCACTGGTCACGGCACCAGTTTGATTCCAAAAGGAAGGAGCTCAAAAGTAAACGGACCGCAAATGTGCGCAACCACGATCACCTATCGGAAATATAAACCACTCATTCTCACCTAACTCCTATTATTTTAAAAAGCTTCGATCGATGGAAATATCGGCTGAGGCAAATCGTAATGTTAACAATTATTTTCATTCTACAATTCAACTGCCATCGTTCCTTTTGGGGCAGAAATACAGCTCGGTGCAGTCACCGGCGCAGCTAAAAGAGAAACCACGGCTTGGAAATCGAAAACGGCTGTGTGAGCAGCAATCACGTCCCGTTGCGTAAAACGTTTAGGTCTCGGAGATGTTTTTTGGTCAACCGTTTCCTCAGTTTTCACGCGCACTTCGTAAACCGTGAGAAATGCCGTCATGGGGGGGACGACGTCTTAGGAGGAAGGAGGCGGTAGGGAGAGAGAGGGAGGAGCCTTGCCTGGATTCCTTTTCCATACCGTTTGTCCGTGCAACCTCGTAATAGCTTTCAGTGAAAGCGATCACAAAAACGAGCAAACTCGAGGCTTTTCAATCCGCGATTTTCGAAAGAAGAGTAGGTTGACAGCGTCACACGAGTACTTCCCCTCGCCATTTTCCTATTCTTCTGCTGAAAGGAAATTGCTCCCGGGGTTGTGTTACAACCTTATTTCCTCCGCAGAGCGGGGATCTGGTAATTTATTGCCGAGGGAAGAGGCCTTCTCTCTTCCTGATCTCAATTCAAAGGCAAAATGTGAGAGAGATTTCTTCACTCGTCAACGACACGTGCTTCAGATAACTTTGTATCTATGCCTCGGTTGCACTTTTCTCAATCGAATTAGTCAAATTTTTGGGTCTACAAATGATAGCTATGTAATATATCTTCCATTTTATGGACATTTTATCATTCCGTAAGATAAAGGAATGTATATCTCTTTCCTAGGAAAATAGAAAGGCAATAGTTTCATAAGTCAAATGATTGTATCGGTGTTAACATAAATGTGCGCGATTTCTTTTGACGAAAATTATAGTCCGAATAGTGGATCTGAATTCACTGTAAAGTTTTCCTGATAAAAGTACATGTAGCATCAAGGACTATTAATAAATAATGCGGACATGTTTTAATCAATCAATTGCACTGAGGTAGAATGGAAATATATAGTATATGGGTGAACATCATGAGTTTTCCATCGCATATCGAGTTCCAACTTTTCAAAAATATGCTAATTACATCTACACAAATTCCCCTCGATCGACCAAAAAGGTGTGTGGCAGGGGGTGCAAACATCAGGTGGGAAGGTTAAGTGATAAGGGAGGATATGTGAAGGGAAGGGGAAAATTATTCGGTTAAGAATCTCAAATAACGCGCAAATTTGTAAAAATGCTACAGGAAGGCTAAATTTAAAATAAGTATCAATTCAATCGATGAATTATTTCTTTGTTATTCGAAAAAAGGGAATAAAAATAAACCACAACCATTTAAACAACAGACCACCACCATAACAGGACAGGTCATGCAGAACTGAAAATGAAGATTAAGTATCTTAATATATGGCGGACATTTATTACAGTAAACAACTTTTTGAAAATATTTTTATGTAAAATTATGAATGTCTTTATATTAATAGACATAACTAAACATATTTAGAAACAAAGTCCTTTTCCACCACTACATAGATTTTTTAGACTACTCTTCGTCGAATTCCCCAAATCGCGGTAAATTCGAACATGCTTGGCCAAATTTGCCTTCAAATTCAATTATTTTAACATTACATGGGATTTGTGAGCAGGAATTGACGTTTTGAATGCCACAAATACTACCCACCTCTAACTACTTTCTTATCCTACGTTCGGGTACTTTCTCTCATAGCCGATTTTTTTGTAACACAGTTCGTGAGGCATGCAACTCCATTTCCAACTGAAGCAAATCTGGCAAAAATCATTTCATGAGTACCGTCATTCTGGCTCAGCTAAGCTAATGACATGCCATTCTCATAAATTCACATAATATATACTCGTATTTTTGTACAATTCCAAAAGGCCTAGTAAAATGTTTGTTGAATCCATCCGTGTACTGTAGCATGTGTCACTAGATAAAAAACACTGTTTTACGAATAGACCTATCCATCAATATGTTTTAATAATATACCACAAATTTGTATCCTCCACGATGTTTAAAAAAGCATCAATTACCATCTTACCAATCCCTCGATACGCTCCGTTCTCTTGCTCCAGTCCTGAGTTTTCGTGGGACACCGAGAGAACCATCATATCACCAAATTATATTGGTAGAGTCAATCCGCAATCATAACAAAATTGAACCCAAAAACCCGGATATGTAGTATGTACTTCAAGACAAAAATCTAATGATTTAGTCATTTGATGTAAATATCCATTTACATAGACATTTACGTGCGTATGAGCACGAGCATTTTTAAATAATTATTTAATAAATATTCACATTCATGTATTGTAAGTCCGCAATCCCCGCCACATGCCCTTGCGGATGCTTGCGGGATATTTTGTATGTGCGGCGTTGTAAATGGGCCGCGGGCGGGGCGACCCTTTTAGATTTCACGGAAACCGAAATCGTGTCGACTAACATATTATTTTCGGATTTTGCATATGATGGTTTGGTAGCCTAGTGAGCATTTCCCTAAAATTCTTATTTCTTTTTGAAGTTGATCTCAGACGATCCCTGTGATACATTGCCCGACCAGCTATCATGGTTTATCTCCGGCCGAGATTTCCGGTTTCGAGGGGCAGATTTCGCCTTCCAACTCCTCATTTCCGATTCGCCAATCCAGTTCCTTTCTCGCTTTAGTTGTCCGAGTCGTTTACAAATACGAAGGAAACTAACATCCCGCTTCGAAAAGACTGACAGGAAAAGGAAAGGATACTGGTTTAAGAAGTAAAACACCTGTAGTGCAACTTTTTAGCGCTCAACAAGTTTCATCATTTTCTAATCGAGATCGCAAAAGTGTCTACAGTTACGTTTACTGTATTTTGAGAGGAGACCGAGCTTTAAAATATATTGTTTCTAAAGATTCAAACCGTAAAATGCATGATCTAAATTTCTCAAGGGGCTTAAGCCTGGCTCACATTCATGCTCTCTCAATACCATCTCTGTAGCTTCCATATAAAGCAAAAGAAAGGAGAAAATATAAGTCTCACTATGACCTGCTAGTAATGACCACAGAAGATCATGTTGAGATCTTGATGTTGGAGACCATCAGAAATTATTTGCAGGTTCTACATTTAAATAACTTATAAAATTATTTAATAATTTCGTGAGGGAAATTAACACCATGTTAAAAAAGAGGGGCGGATCCGAATGAATGCTCCCCCAAAATGAAGGAAACGTTTTTCATAAGGATGGGAAATATTTTGTCATTGGCCCGAATGTTAGAATAAATGGTGGTTTTAGCTCAGTTGTCGAGGCCATAACAGGTACATTCATGGCCTAACGAGGAATTTCAGGTTAGCCGTACCTCTGCCAACTCACCACTGTTTACGGTGCACCCAATCCCAAAGCACTCCTCCCACCATAACACTCCTTTTAGTAAATGCTAAAGTATTTCTATTCTAGCATTCCTCCCATACTCCGACCCTCCACTCAAACTTAAGACATTAGAACAGGCATACATATAGTATAGCTCCTTGACGCCTGGAATGACCCAGGGAATGATATTAGACAATCAATCTCACTCCCCACCAGATTTTTTCATTCGCCCCTCCTCTCCCAAAACCTTCCATCTCAATCCTAACCTTCCAAACCCTTCGCTGCCAAACCTTTTCCCACCCTCCCCTTCCATTCAGCGTCCTCGTCCTCCTGTTCTCTCCTCTTGAAAACTTCTCCACAGTCCCTTCTGTTCGCAGAGGAAGGTGGTCGTGCCAGCGAAAATTTCGAAATATATGTGTGCCCTTTTTTATGTGTATTTCTATTTTTGTGGGGGCCAATAAACATACACACACATATATATGTGTGTGTGTGTGTGTGGGTCGCGGGAGTCCCGGGGCTAGAGCGTTGGACTGCTGACCGGAGGGGCCCGGGTTCGATTCCCGGGCAAGTCACTCTGGCCACCTGCAGCTCCACCCAAGCTTTGTGATTTTTCGGGTACCAGGTCTTCCTGGGAAACAATAACCGGCACAGGTAAAGGAACTGGCCCCCATACCCTGATATGTGAATTTCACACGCCGTCGGGCTTAGTACTGGGTGAACTCTACCATCACCTACCAAACCGACCTTCGGGTTGAATACTGTGTTTATGGTTTTATATGATATATATATATATATATATATATATATATATATATATATATATATATATATATATATATATATGATCGGCAATCTATTGGTTTAGGTAGGTTTATGATGTACACAAGCTACCAAACGGTACAACGACAAGTCCCTTGTTTCTCTGGACGAAACCCAACCCGATATTCAACCTTACACTAAGTCTGCTTACTTTTCTAAAGGTCTCCCCTCAATTACAGTCTTAAACATCCCATTACCAACCAAAGCGCTCTGCATTATTTCTGTCTCTTTCTGATTCCTCACAATCAAGGTTTTGACGAGCCTTTTCTGAACATTTTTACTCAAAGTTCCTGTCCTTTCCCCCCTCCTTATGAAAGCCTTTTACTTAATGCAGCTCTTCTCCTTATGTCCCTCCTACTTTGATAATTTGGTCCAAAACACTTCCGAGATATGTAAAATATTCCATCTGCACTAGTTTTTGCCCTCCTGTTTTTACGTCCAGCTTAGCCTCTCTTTCTGGTAACTGCATTGTATTTGCTTAATTTACATTTTTTCTCATCCCATACCTATTGCTCTGACCTTTCAATGCACTCAACAGAATGTTGAACTCTTTGGCTGACTGGCAAACTGAAGCTTGGTCATCTGCAAACCTAACTGATTTTATGAATTCCCCAGCCACTTTCATTCCTATTTCCAGTTCCTCCACCTACAGGAGTACGTATGCGTTAAACAGCACAGGTGATAATCGACAACCAAGTTTTCCTCCTCTTCCAAATACTGTCCATCCACACTCTTCATCCGCCACACGTACCTGAGCTAAGACGAACAGATTGAGGATAAGTCTCCTATTCCTCCAATTTATTCCTATATTCTGCAAAGCATTCATTAAGGCTACCTAAGTTACTCTATCAAACGCTTTTTTGAAATCTACGAAACAGACATATACATCCTGATTGTACTCGTATTCTATGTTCCTCTCTATCAGTGACTTCATTACTGCAATGACATCATGCGTTCCTCTCCCCTTCCTGAAACCCAAATAGTCATCCCCTAAGTAATCATTTTCCCTGCTCTCCATCAGATTAATGGTGATACTGAGAAACACTTTAGTTGCTTGCGGAATCAGCTTACCGTTCTGTAGTCCTCTTTTAATGTTGCCTAACTTGGACCTAAACTGATTTGAAGAAGTCCTCCGGCCAAATTCCTACCTCCTATGTGCGACGAATTAGTCCAATTCCCTTCCTCCCGCATTCTCATAAACTGCTAAGTAGTTCCGCGGGAATGCTGTCCACCCTCAGTGCCTTATTTTATTTCAATTCCCTCATTGCTCTTTCTATCTCTCCATCGAGTAAACTTGGATCCAAGCTATCCTCATCTACGTCATGTTCACTCTTTGTGTCTAATCTCACTGGTCTAATGTCTTTACATTACAGTTCCTTTATATATTCCTTCAACCTCTGCTGAATGTTTTTCGGTCCAACTAATAATATTGATGACTCATCTTTAATTGTTTGCCACGATTTTTCCTCCTTACTTCCTGACAGGATTTTAACCCTCCTATGTAGCGCACCAATTTCATCCTTGCTCTGTTGACTTCTCACATCTTCGCATTCCGTTTTCCACCACGCTTCTTTTGCTCTATCTATTACCCACCTCAGTATATTATTAGCTCTTTATAGTTCGTCCTGACTAACTATGGGTTTATAATCTTCCATTTCCTGCTCTTTCTTAGCTTACGGTACATGTGTTTGCATGAGGGTTGGATGAAGGGATTTTTGCATGAGTGTGTGCGCTGCTGTGGCTGTAGTTTTCCATGTTGTTGCTTTTGCGTGTGGTATTGTTCTCTTTTACGGGCGGTGACCTAACACCCACCGCCACACGCCCTTGCGGCGGCTTGCGGGGTATTATGTAGATGTAGATGTCCGTCATCTCGTCCGCAAATCGTAGTTTCCTTGCCTTTTCCTATTAAGTTCCCTTAGTTTTTCTCGCGGCTTCCGATATTCCTTTTTTCACTAAATTCCCATTTTTTCTCTATGTATGGGACCCAACTCCCTTTTCTCACCTTAGATTTTCTCTCCAATCAGCTGGTACTCGTTCTTTTTCGATCCGATTAGTGCTTCTACGTTCCATTTACTTAACCGGCTTCCCTGTTATCGGACGCCACACGTCATAACTACTAAATTGTAGTCCGAGTCCTCATCTGCTCCTCGGATTCTATACGAAATGATCATGATATTCCTATATCTCTGCCTAATCACAATATAGTCTAACTGATACCTTCATGAATCCCTCTATTTTCATATGTCCTTGCTTTTGTTAAGTTGCCTAAGCCAAGTGTCGGTGATGATTCCCTGTCTCCTGAAGAACTCTTTTACTTTCTCCCCGCGGTCATGCCTTGCTCCTAAACCGTAGTACCCTACCTTCCCTTCCTTCGCTTTCCGTCGCGTTCCGATCCCCCATCACTATCAAATGTTTCTCTCCTGGAATACCCGCGATTGCCCTCTAACTGATGGTATTCGTACCCTATTCACTTCTTCCTCCCTATGAACTTCACACCGCCTAACAATCAATAAACAGCTGTACTGATTATAATCATATTTGACTTGTTTCAATAATATAAGGATAAAATTCAATAAAACCACAAATATAAGTATTAAAATGACTTGTCAGAAATACATTTCTTTATTCAATCTATGCATGTATACATTCGGGTTTATTCTCTTGAGCCAAGCACCTTCTGATATACAACATTTTCTGTTTTTTTATCAGGCGCAAGAACAAATAGAGCGGATGATTTACCGGCACGTGAACATTCCACATTTATCTGAACATTAGAAAAACATGGGTTTTATAGATCCATACCACAAACATTCAACGATGATTGGATTGGCTCGCCTTGTGATTTGTTAATCTTCATCGCGAATGCAACACGAATCGGAAATTGAATTCGTTTAAACTCAAAGGGCATATGGGTTGGAATCATGGGAATCCTCGGAATGAGAACTTCATCATCTTTGAATTTTCCAAGGAGTATAAAAATTCAGATGGATAGTTGGTGACTTCGTCTTCGTTTCTTACACAGACATGAGATTTAATGAATGCAGAGAGCCATCGATTTGATTCTGAATTACGAAGTTAAGTCATCCACACCATTGCTCTTAGCCGCCAAAATTGCTCGCTCACTCCACCATTTGTGATTTTTGTTTTTTGTGTATATGTGTATTCGGGCTTCCTCTCTTTGCTCTTCTGTTTGAAAAACTCGAAGCCGGCCCATACCTACGCGGCGCTCTTTGAGTGTGTTTTCTCGTTCTTCTTCGGTGGATTGATTCGCTGTGTTCCGAAGCCTAAGTGCATTACGGGTTTATTGGGAAAGATTAGATCTTCTGCGTCGCGGCATAATAATATAAAACAAACAAATTGACCGGTAAGCTAAATGTTTGTTTGTTGTGTGTGATTTGTTCACAAACACGGTAGGGACGTGTCAACTCGAGCTAGGCTTAGCTCGAATTGACTCGAGTTGAATTCTCAATCTATTAAAATATTTTTAATATTGCTGCGAAGCTCAGTCATTAAATTGGTAAAAACAAAACAAATCATTTAGTTAGTTGTTTTGATCTACTTGGCAGTTGTTGCAATGTTACCAACTTCTAAAAAAATACCCCTAATATGAAGATTAATTTTTTTCCGTGAACTTTTACGATATTTTGATGGTTATTCGGCTATTCTGGGCTGATACGGATACAAAAAACCAAATATCATTAAAATCGGTACAGCCGTTCTTGAGTTATAAATGGTGTAGCTAACACGATTTACGACTTTGTTTTATACATGTGTGTATATATGAACCATAAACACAGTAATCAGGTCGGTTTGGTAGGTGATGGTGGAGTTCACCAAGCCCGACGGCGTGTGAAATTCACTCATCAGGGTAGGGGGGCCAGTACCTTTCCCTGTGCCGGTTATGGTTTCCCAGGAAGACCTGGTACCCGAAAAATCACTTTAGCTTGGGTGGAGCTGCAGGTGCCCAGAGTGCCCTGCCCGGGAATCGAACCCGGGACCCTCTGGTCAGCAGTCCAACGCTTTACCCATTGGACTACCGCGACCCGCAAATATATATATATATATATATATATATATATATATATATATATATATATATATATATATATATATATAATGTATAACACTTAGCACTAGTGGACACAGACAAAAACACAGAAACACAAAAAAAGAGACTCACTATTTTTCGAATTTTCGGTGGTCGTTGCCACCTTTATCAAGGAAGAGAGGGACAGAACTGAAGTTCCTTCAAGTGTTATACATTATTATTCACGTCCGTGAGACTTTCAAAAAGTGTTTTATATATATATATATATATATATATATATATATATATATATATATATATATATATATATATAATATAATATTATATATATATATATATATATATATAATATAATATATTATATATAAATCTACGACCGTGATGGCAAAAGTGTACACCAGCGATGGAGGAAGTGAGCCGCGCTCTGCGGGAGACTGACCTAACCGTTCCCGAGGATGCGCGAGCAAGGTGATCCATCCATGCCCTGGGACATGGAAACTGGTTCCCACCTCCAGCCCTCACCCCCTTCCTATCCTCCTTCACTGACGAGCACTTGACCCAATGAGGTGGATGGCGGTGGAGGGAGACGGGCAAGTTTCGAACGGGAGTAGAGTGGGCCGGAGGAATTTGGCGGCCCGTCCTCCTCCTCCCCTCGGGGCGGTGCGGTGCGAGCAAGCACATGCGGACGGGCACCTCTCGACGGTCCGTGTGGGTGCCGTGCTTCCGGCGACGGGCCCGGCGTTTCTACATTTCCACCTGAATGGCCATCGAAAGTGAGGAGGCAGGAAGCACACACGCGCGAGAGCGCAGGGAAAAAGAAAGAAGAGGGAGACAAATCGACGGCGATTCAACCGGAGGAAGCGGGGGGGAAGGCCTCGCTGACTGGGTGACGGGGAGAGAGGAAAAAAAAGTCACGTTTCCACAATTTTTTCATGTCAAGGCATTAGAAGACGCTTTGGATTCGGTCCGTTTTCTGTGCCATTAGGACGAACAATGAGGCGGGCCGCGGCGGCACCCTCCCCCTCGCATCGAAGGCCCCCGCCTCCCTACAAAGGCGGGGTGGAACCACTGCATTGGAAGGGGCGGGGGGACTTGAGGGGTGCTCCGCTCGTGTGGGGGGTGAGTCTGGAGTGGGGAAGGGAAGTGAATGCTGTGGCGATGGGAATAGCTGTTCTTTCTCGGGGAATGACCATCGCGGAAACAATACAATGACTTCGAGTCGTTCAATTGAACTGGTCCTCTTTGTCTTGATGGTTGCGTAACGATGTCCTACCTCCCCCCCGCACCCCCCCCCCCCGATTAAAATGGACATGTAATTGGAAAGGAAGGACATGGCTACCGGTTAATGCACTTTATCGACGTACCAAAGACTAAGGGAGATTCATTGAAATATTCCGAAGTTGATAGAGTAAGTAAAATGCATAAATGCAGTTATCTTCTATTGCAAGGAAACATGAGAATAGATTATCGGAAATTATGTATTTTCAGAATTTGATGCTGCGTTTAAAACGATCAATTTAGTAGAAAGCCTTGCGGGCTTAACGAGATCGTATTTATGTCACTTGAACGATTAGAGGCTGGAATAGATCTCTTTATTGTAAGTCCCCTTTTCACATTCCTGATGGCAGAAATTTACAAGCTTTTTCAAGATAAAATCTTCCGACAAGCATTAATTTTGGAGTTGAGTTTATAACTTATTGATTTATCACTTGTTTTTATATTTTTAACCATTTGTTTTATTTTTACGTATTGTTATTTCTTGCTTTTTTCACCCCTGCATTGATACAGATTTTTTTTGATTGCGCATGCTTGACAGAGGGAGAGAGAGGTGGGAGAGAATTGAATGTCTAAATGCAAAATGGCAGTGGGTGTAAGACATTGTGCATGCAACAGAAGTAATGAGTAGTGGTCCTTGCGAGAACCTTCGGTCACTTACATCTCATTGTGACAGATTTGACTATTTCGGTTCTACTCATTGTGAAACAGCTAGTTAAATTTAAGTGTATAATTATTACATGCAGTTATTATTTTAGTTTGCATAACACCCTACCTCTACAATAGAAATTATAGACTTTCATTCGGTAAAACAAGAACTTAGCCATCACTTCAAAAAACGGGAAGTAGTCATAATGCTAAAACTATCATAAAATAGGCTGAAACCCGATTGACTCCCTCAGCGGTATAAACATTTCATTGAACTTTCTGGAAGCTACAGACACTTAAAATTCCTTAAAAGTTCATCTGATTCAACGAAGTAAGTAATTGATTCTGTCGATTTATCACGAAGTAATATAAAATCACATATCGGAATTCTGTTTGTTTACCTGAAAACTACAGCTGCTCACTATTGTTCGCCACTTGAAGTACGAAGAGAACAATCGAGACAAACTTTTAGAAAGGTTCAGAACAAACTAGTTTAACGATGACACTAATGGTATTATAATGGCCCCACACTACTTGCGTAGATAAAACCACAAAGATAAAATAAGGGAGATAGATTCCAGTACAGATGGATACAAATACTCATTCTTTCCCCGAATAGTCAGAAATCATATTAGTAAGAAGCCGAAATCACTTTAGAAATATTAAAAACATTGAATTTACAAGTCGGAACAAAATTAAACATTGTAAAGATATTAGGTATATTTGTAGGTGCATGTGTATTTCAGTTGGTAGTTTGAGTTTTTGCGTGTGTGTGGGGTGTAAGTGTTCTTGCATGAATGTTTACCATGTTTTGTTTGTGGATAGTATAAATTTGTGGCTTTTGCACGCAGTTTTTTTTTCTTTTCTTTCTAAATTGCGGGTGGTGTCCTAATACCCCCCCGCTACACGCCCTTGCGGCGGCTTGCAGGGTATTAAGTAGATGTAGACGTATATGTATTACTTCTTCTTCATTTAATATAATGAAGTAAGTACTCTATTCAGTCAATAACTCACAAAGTAGTATTTAATGAACGATGGATGCTAATTATCGACAGCTTTCCTCGTCTCGTCTGACCACGAGGCCACTTAGACGTGGGCCTCCTTCCAGCGTTGGAGAAACCTGCCGCGCGCGTCAAACCTGCTGCCTTAGAAAAAAAATTATTTGAAAATTATTGGCAAAAGAAATGGATGGTGGCAGGAAAGAACCGATTGTTGTAAGACGGGCGAACAACACGTCCCGATCCAATCTCTTTTGCTCGAGGATTCGCTCACGATGTCATTTTCCCCGAGTGGCATCCATTCCTTGCGTTGGGAACAGTTTCCCAATGCCATGGGTGCCAGGATCACTGAGGGCCGGGGAGGAGCACTCGTTGAACGGGGAGCCACCGCATGGGGTAGGGTGGGGGTGCGCAGGGGGAAAGCCGGTGACTGGCCGTGGATGTTACGGCGACGCCGGAGAGAGATGCCCGGTGGCGTCGGCAGGGGAGTGGTGTGAGGTTCCACACGAGCCGGCTGGGTGAGCCGCCGCCTGGAAATGAACGCACTCACCACCACTCACTCTCATACGCTCGCTCATCCTCACTCTTTTCATCATTCCCCACCCCCAACCCCTTCCCACTGGGCAACGGGTCTCCGCGGAACGTCACGGCGTTCTGCGCGCCATGGCATGGCCTGCTACCGAATGCGAGCTCAACTTCGCGTAGTTAGTCGCATTTCTCTCAGAAATATAATTCATGACGATGCGAGATGGAATATATTATACAACTAAATGGAATATGAATAGTCCGAGGCGATTATTGTATCTAGATGAATCGTAATTTAATTGCTCCCCTCCTGGTGCTATCAGGTTGTCTCACATGTGTAGCGTAATATTTTAAAATTAGGTGCTGCCTTGTATGTAAACTGTTGCTAAAATTATTTCCATCATTTCAATCATTTAGCGTTTCTACTTGTAAAAAGCATCGAATCAACATTTTTATGCTGAATTACTGGTGTGGAGTCACCCGCTACCACATAGCCTAGAGGTGGTTTGCATAGGACCAACTAAATGACATTTGGGATTCCATCATATCAGAATGAGAGAGACTATGTTAAAGAGCTCTTTGACAAGTATCGATTCATGTTATTGGAAAATATTTACCATATAATCATTTCAATTTGTTTGAGATGGTACCTAATTATTGTTTTTCTAATATGCTTAATCAGCCGTGGTAGTACAGTGGATGGGGCGCTGGACTACTGGCCGGAGGGCCCAGATACGATTCACGTAGACACCTCTTGGCGCCCTCAGCTTCACCCAACCTGTGTGATTTTTCGGGTACCAGAACCTCCTGGGGAACCACCGGTAGCTCAAGGAAAGGAACTGGCCTCCCTACTCTGATCTGTAAATTTCACAAGCCTTGGTACCACGTTAACTCAAACGACACCTATTAAACCAGATTTCAAGTTAATAATATGATTTATGATGCTTATATCAGGTAATTTTTTGTAAATAACGTACATATTTTACTTTTAATATATTTAGTAACGTTATTTCTTTGTGGCAGGTTTTCGCTTAAAACCTTTACATAAACCGTAAACAAATAAATATAAATGGAAAAATAAAGAACATATTTTGCAGTATGGGAAGAATTCCGTAAAAGAGTCCACCAACTATACACATATCACCAGAGCCTCTACTCGTAAGTCTCTCAAAGGTTTCTGCAGGTCAGGTCCGAAAGATAAGGAGTGATCAAATTCGTAATCGGCCGCATATTGAAACAAGTTCTCCCGACGAGAGTGAGCCTGGATTTAGGAAAATAATATTTTCGGAATAAGCGGCACATTATACAAAATTAAATGCAATGGATCTCAACTTTAGTTGTCTCAAATTACGATATAGAAAATATCAACAATAGTCGTAGATATGTGTGTCGGCTACTCTCTCCAAAAATTTTCACGGGAATGGAAATTTTTAATCAATGTGTTCGTGAATATCCCCGTGAAATTTCTTGAAGAAGTTCATGCATTAGAGTAATAAATATGGCATTCTATCAAAATGCATTACATGGCTCGTTCAATAAGTCCTTAGAAAATCGAAGAGCTGGCGCAGGTGGTATCGGACAAGGTTGGCAATTCTTATCGAAAGCCAACCTTGTCCGTCTCATTCTCCTCAGCCTCATCTCTCACTAGACTTCCGCTTAAGTTTCAGCTTTACCCATCACTAGTTTCATTTTCATAACCGATTGATGTGAATGCTTTTGTTTATTTATGAAAATGGAAAAAGTTCAGTTCCATTCGTTGATTAAACAATTTTCTTTCAACTTAACACCGGAAGGGATCAAAGCCGAGTTGGATGCAGCTCATGGCACATCTACTCCTGTTTTTACGTCGGTTTACATTGGGGAAAATGATTTTAAACGCGGCCGTATATCCACAAGGGATAAGCACCGATCGGGACGTTTAGTGGAGGTGACTTCCTCTGTATTGATTGTCAAAATCCATGATATGATTTTGAGTGAACTACGGATTGAAGCTCGCGAAATAGTTGAGACCATAGGTGCATGATAACGTACAATCTTTACAAATTTGCACGGAAAATCGGGTGGGGAAAAATTCTTGGCAAGTTTGGTGTCGCGTTTCTTCTCAGTCGAGAATAAACAAAACCATGCAGTCGGTTCGGATGCTGGTTTGACGGTTTTCTGTTGCAATCCTGACGAGGTTTCTACATCCATACATTGCTTTGGACAAACTATGGATAGTCTATTACACTCCAGAGACAGACAGTCGAAACAGTGGGTTCCTGAACGCGAAGAAATCGGTCCACCAGGTGATGGCTACGGTTTTTTGGGATGCACGTGAAATTATCTGCATCGATTACTCGCCAAAAGGACAATCGATAAATGGAAGTATTATGCGCCGTTATTGCACCGGTTGAGCGAACAAACCAAGAAAAAACGTCCTCGTTTGGCAACGAAAGACATTCTATTCCATCAGGTAAATTGTTACAACATCCACCGTATTCACCAGATTTGGCCTCAAGTGACTTTTTCCATTTCCAAACTTGAAGGAACGGCTCGGTGGAAAACGATCACGACAAACGAGGAGGTCATCGCCAAAACATTTATTTTGAGGGCTTTCCAAAATCCTACTTTTTTGACGGTTTAAAAAAGCTGGAGAAACGCTGGGAAAATTTAATCGAGCTAAGAGAAGATTACGAGTATCGCAAAGTGAAAAAATAAAGAAAATCTACCCAAAATAATTTGTTTTTCTATTTTTCTCTTAGAGCATATTTAAACGACCCACGTACCACCAAATCGGTATCTCTTAGCGACTAAGTGGTTAATTAATGACTAATTCTCATCCTAGCAACAATTTCGGTATTTAGAATTCAAGGGTTTCATTAATGTCTACATGCCTTCGACATTTAAATCAGTTCAGTAGCGCAAAAATGGAAAAAATTTTCAACTCTTAAAATAAACATATTTGCAGAAGATACATATTTTTTACGATTAATGATTTATTGCATGAGAGCAAATGTTATCGGATATTTTTAAATACACCATTTAATAATTATTACGCGAAACACTTAAAGGTAAACTTTTATAATACATCATTTTATTCTATGCAATTAACATTGGTTTTTCCACATTAATCCCAAAAAAGTCTCGCACACTGTGTCCCCGAATGCGTATAACATGCAATTATTTTCTTGACTCCGTAATATCAATCGTCGCAAGTCATTATAAATTTTCGGAATAGTGTTTACCACCCATATATTATATGTACGTATGTATATATATGTATATATATATTTATATATAATAAAATATATATATATTTATTTATGCATATAAATATAATATATATATATATATATATATATATATATATACATATTTATATAACATACATGTACAAATATTATGTATAAAAATATACATAGAACATAAAAATTAAAGGACAACTTCTATAGCCGGAATAAGTCAGCACCACTCGTCCCGCAATGAAAACTAAATTTGCTGTGATGGCTAGCGGGAGATGAAATCCCACGACAGTGACCAAACACCACCTCTCAACCAGAATTATTTTCTATAGTAGTTTGTGGTAATCTTACTTCCTCGCCAGCAACCAACTACAGACTCAAACACTTAAACCCAAATGGGATCCTTCCCAGGGTTAATGGGACTCTGATAAGGCAACCTGGGTTTTTGAACACATACACACTACCCGTGACTCCTTGCAGGAATAATTTTCGAGCCAGGGACAACCACAAAGCTGACACACTCACGAGCACTCAGGAAAACAATCACTCACACATTCAAAAAGGGCCTCACTACTGGGAGTATATTACTCAAATTGAGCAACATCAAGAGGTAACAACAAACAGGGAAATACGAGAGTTGAGCAATTTTTTCAAGGGTCTCGTTGCTGGATGAGCGGTTCTAACTTATTACGGCTATGGGGGTTTTCCTTTAAATTGTTATTTTACGAGGCCGTAAAGCTCAAGTTTCCTAGATTTTTTATACATATAATATGAATGTGTATATATGATATATAGTATATAATATATGTATATATGTGTATGAGTGTTTATATATGTATATATATGTATATGTATATATATATATATATATATATATATATATATATATATATATATATATATATATATATACATTCAAACACGAAATCCCGCCAAACGGCGAATAAATACTCATATATACAGAAACATATATAAGGAAAAGGGATAGGAACACGTATAAAGGACGAACACAATAGAGGTGGGGAAGGCGGAATCGAACGGATCACAAGAGTAAAAATATTTCCTCAACCGGGACTCGAACACCGGATCTTTCCACTTGCCGGGCGGATGCTCTTAACCACTTGAGCTATCGAGGATATGTAATTTACCCTGAGATCCGTGGGTCTTATATGTCGCCAAGCGCCCCGATTCTTTAGCCAAGAGATGGCGTCAGGGGGCTGTTTCACCCACCAAAGGAGAAATAGACAATACACAAAGAGGAAAGGACAGTGGTTAGAATTCATACAACATCATACAGGAAAAGAACAGTGCGTTTCGTGGCACGCATAGCCAGAAGAAAGAGATGAGCCACATTGGCCAAATACACATTCAAACACGAAATCCCGCCAAACGGCGAATAAATACTCACGGATCTCAGGGTAAATTACATATCCTCGATAGCTCAAGTGGTTAAGAGCATCCGCCCGGCAAGTAGAAAGATCCGGTGTTCGAGTCCCGGTTGAGGAAATATTTTTACTCTTGTGATCCGTTCGATTCCGCCTTCCCCACCTCTATTGTGTTCGTCCTTTATACGTGTTCCTATCCCTTTTCCTTATATATGTTTCTGTATATATGAGTATATATATATATATATATATATATATATATGATTTCGTAGACGTAACACGGAAGTGCCGAATAGTACATTACACAGTAACAAGCAATAAAGAAACACAAAAAAAGATATCACTCACTCGTTATTTCTTGATAATTTCGACGGGATTCTACTCCGTCTTCCGGAGTAGAATTCCGTCGAAATTATCAAGAAATAAATTGTGAGTGATATCTTTTTTTTTGTTTTTCTATGTTGTTTTTTTCTGTGTAATTTACTATATATATATATATATATATATATATATATATATATATATAATAAGGACATCATTATATTGGAATGTAATCCGCATAAAAACAAAGACTCATTCCCTCGCCTCCTTAAATCCCAATGGGTAAGTGACGAAGTGATGATGGAGGTTTCGAGATGCGGATCGTTCGTTCTCTCCCCATTGTGGACGTGACGCCATTAAATCTGCGATTTCGACCCATCAAAGAGCGTCCGTCACTCACCGGCAATGACGAGAGAGGCTTGTAGACCTCAGCTGCCCCTTCAATCACATACATAACGGTCGGGTGGCTTCTAGACGTCGAGGGTGAGTGGACGAGGCGTGCGTTCCCTCGGGGGAAAGCCCGAGCGACTTAGCGAGTGAGAATATAAAACAGATGCAGACGCGTAAAGTAAGTTCTGTGATTTCTTGGGAAAACTGTTTATGACGTTTTGAAGAAATATCGTAAATTTTGACCTGTCCCCCAAGCCTTAACACCTGGCCCTAGGTAGAGGGATTCTTAAGAAGAGAGGTACGCCGTTTTGGCACTGTGCCATCCTAAGTAATCTTATAAATATTTCTCCTGTGCCGAGATAAAATGACAATTGAGCACGATAGACAACGTATAAAAAAGGAAACGGATAATACCTGAAAATTGCGAGGATGTGCGATTACTTAAAACAGTCTTTAAGAGTAAATAACTAAGTAATAAATGGCACCGAATTCGTTAAGCACTTTTACGTATGTTCCAAAGCTTAACCACAGTTCATGCCCCGTACATTCCCGCAAAGCAAAGGTTGCGAAGAAGTTTATAGGGGCATGTACATTTATAATATGAAAACATATCTCGGGCATCGCATTCTTTCCAGAGCCAAATGATTTTATTGTATCGTCGGTTGAAAAAGGCAGTCACTAAAGCAAACGGATGGCTTGTTTATAAAGACGAAGCATTATTATTTACAATGTTGCATCTCCACCAGGAAACATCGGCTAAATATACAGGTATATCCCTTGTATTTAGAAAACATAATATTAATCGAGTACACTATATTTAATATACTTTACTTAGCTTAAGACCCAAGAAAAGTATGATTAATACGCTAAGAGCTGCAATTCTTTAGGCGAAGAGAAATTAGTGAAGAATGTACTATTGTAAAAACAATATTTAGCAGAATTTTCTAAATATCGGAAGCTTCTTCTCACCGGAGTAATATTTTCAACTCATGCATATTGAGTTAGGGTGCAGTCTTCCGATACGCCTTTCAAAATTTTCTCCGCGCTTTGAACTATTTTTTACAGGGTTGTTTTTGCAATCAGCCGTATGCTTTAAGTCTGGCTCCACAGTATGTACGTATAAGGGAAGAGGAGTGCAGAGGATGTCCCAAGGAGCCAGCCACAATTCTATGGGAAGCGGAGAAAGTGGCGTCAACCCACACCGGAAGATGGTGCGACCATTATCGATTATCCCGTTCCGGTGGGCAAAAAAAATTATACCTTAGGGCGCCGCACTCCGCGGAGTGCTCGCTTTTTTTGCGACTCTCTCCCCACTAGCAGCTTAGTTCCATGCCAGCTGTTTCTTCAAGGGAGAGCGGTGCGACTTCCCCTTTTAAATGCAAAGGAGCCCTTCCACGTTTTGGTATTCTCCGCGCAGCCATTGGCTAGGCATAATTTATGAGTTATGAGGAATGCTCTATGACTCTAAATTACTCTATTATCCTGCATCGTACGTAAGTTGGATTGGTTCCGACGCCAGCAACTTTACACCGATGACTCCTCCGGCTCCAAGCGGTCGTCATTACCCTTCGTGCTCTTACAAATTCTCATTTCGCTTTCCGCTCTCCCACTGCTCTCCTTCATAGTTCCATCGTCTCTCAAATTCCTCGATCTACACCTTGCCATTTTTTTTTATTACGCGCGCTCCCTTCCTCTCAACACGCACCCTAAATCACGTCTATTTCGCCCGTCTTCATCTCTTTCCAACTTACTTTTTTCTATTCTTCCTCGAAATGTCTTCGTCAGCGTTCATATTCCTCTTTCAAAGGCATATGCTCGACAAAAGGAAGCGCCCCATTCGGTATCCCCCATGCTTTATTACACTTGTGCTTCTTGGCTGCACGCAAACTTTTCATTCATAAAATTATCGCGAATCCGTAATTGGCTTAGTATACCCCTTCCAATAATAAAATTGAAATACTGCGCATAAAATTCAGGATGAACTTCAAATGCTCCGTAAATACGTTGATCCCCGTAAATACCTGTATGCCGCCTGCACTCTTACTCATCATCCTCCATCCTCGAGAATAGTAGTAGTACGAAGCTTCAACATCTTACTTAATACGAATCATCACCCTTCTTCATGTCAGTTTCATTGTGCTTAATCAAGAGAATCCCTTTGTGTGTGTATGCATACATGTATGAGGCCGTAAATACGTGTAATTCATCATATGGCTTCAGGCTTAACTTTCTGAGTTAAATATTTTGCTTAAAATTTCTTTTGCCTGGGATTATATTTATTGAGAACGCCATCTCACTCTCGACATATCGTCTAAAATAGCTGATTAGTCGTTCGTATTAAGGAATGACAAGCAAATGAACAACACACAGAAGATAAAACCTGTCGTATAATTTGAAATATCTCCATTTGGTGGAGATTGATGAGGCCGATCAAAGGTTAGTCTTCTCACCGTGCCGTGATTTGGTAATGAAACCAAAAAGAAAGAATCTTGGGAGAGGATTTCTGTAGCGACGGCTTCAGGGTTAAACGCCCAGGACCAGTAAATAGGAATGTGGGAGCAGAGGTAATAATCGGAAAAGTTGTTGAAGGGAAAGTCGAAGGTTCATTATAGTCCGTATCGTAACTTGACCCAAGGTCACCTGGGAAGCAAACGCAAAACCGTTCCCCACAAAGAGTTACGACGGTGGACGGGGGGTATGCGGGAGACTCGGGGGGGGGGGATTGAGGATAACTTCTCTGGCGGTAGGATTGGTGCGGGATGAGTAAAAAGAGGAGAGCCGAAATCGAGAGGCTGGATGGAGTGCAGTGACTCGCTCTAGAAGGTCGAGAGGAGATAGAGACGAGAATTTCACACGCCTTGCCGCGATAAAAACTGCTCGATAATAATTCATTTATTCATTTAGAATTAGTCCGAAAACAGCACATTTTGGCCTTTACATCGGGCTATTAACAATGATAACAATGGTCACATTTACAAACGCCCAAGCCCTAGGTGGAGTAAAACCCACCGAGGCAGGAATCGAACCCGCGACCCTTGTAATGACAGAGGAGAACGTTACCCCGCCGCCTCCGGGATCGGAAAGAATCAAAAATCCAGGAGATTGCACCAGGTGTTCAAAAATTGAATTAGTTATTCTTTGAGTATGTGGCAATTCGTTTAACGTCACTTCGAAAGAGGAAGAGGAAATAGTTAAAAATTATTATGCTGAAGATGTCATTGTTAACTAACTTTCGTAATTACTATTGTTCCATAAATATAGTCAAGCAATGGCAATTTATAAAATGTTTACAAACGCTATATTTTGTACAAAAGAGTTCATAAACTAATTTTAGTTTCAACACGTCGCAAGCAATTTGCAGTGAGTGCAGATAGGTAAGTAACGCTGTTAAGTATATCACACTTTTTCATATTTGAAAAATAAAAAATATGTTAGGTATTTTATAATTTAGAATAAAGTTATGGGATGCCTGCATATAAGATAAACAGGAAGTTTTAAAATTCACAGGGGAATATCATTTAGGTGCATTTAACAGAAGCATCCAAGTAACGAATACCTTGCTAGCCTTCATGGGGATGAAGTTGTGTTAGGAACCTTGTGTTTATTGACTAAATTTGATTGAAAGAGATGTTTTCGTAATTGGGATGTCAGATTACAATTTTGATGTGGATCATATTTTTTCGGGTACCTTATGTTTTTACAGGGTCTTTTTTGTTGTGATCGCGTATTTTGCGGGGAAAGAAAGTTCATTTAGTATCTACAGATACCAAATTCCACTTCATTTACTTTACCCGGGTGTCTCATTTGCAGATGTAGATTGGGGTTTTAACAATTGCGTCGGTGTCATAAATAACTCATATCCTTCCTTTGCTTTGCTAAACGTTCATGTCTCGTTTCTTTGTTCATTTTTGGAGCATGTGGAGGGACTCCCAGGCTAATGTTTCTTATCACCCTGTCAGACTCGGTTATCGTAAAAATTTTAACATAGAAAGTGCAAATTACATTAATGCGTGCGAATTTGGTTGATTTTTTATTTTTAATAGTTTACTAAGTTTGTTTTTTTCTTAATTTAAGAGCATCACTTGTTGATTTCTATTTATTTTTTAACAAGATTTGCAAAAACTTTTAATTTCCCGATTCAAACGTGATGTAACACTTCCGCAATACTTTCTCCGACGGATCCCATAATCACTCATGCGCATTCCAAACGTATCCTTATTTAAAATAAACGTGGTTCGAACTAACGTAGCGTCGGGTGACTAACACCGACTGTGAACGCACCATGGGGACGGAAAATATTAGTGCACGAGTTCCATGCACTAATGCCTCTTACAGTTATGTTATTCATTATGTAGCAACTCTACGTATGAGCAGGACATCCCAAGGAAGTGAAATGGGGATGGGGGGAGAAGGAGAAGTTTAGCCATCCAATTGCCGCTCTGTAAAGATCATTTTAGAAACTTTTGTACCCATGTAAATTCCGTAATCTTTAGCTAAAGGGTGGATATTTAAAATTGTAATGGGTTGAATATGAGTTTCCAAGCATTATAATATCGATATTATTAGTACTGTAGCTGCTATTAAATCGACCGTTAACTGTAGAATCGCACTACAGCCTTCAGCTTGAAGATTGCATTGGAAAATTCAAAAGAGCCAGTGATTCTTTATAAAAGATACTACACTCCGAATAATATAACAATGTTTAGATTTAACCTGAATCGTCCTAGAATGGTTTCCTCGGCTTTTCTGTGCTATCTCTATCCTTTTTATTGATAAATCTATTGCGCTGTAATTGGCTCTCCGTTCGGTGTTAGGTATGGAATATATTTTAATTTTAATTTCATACATTTACTGGTGTACATCATTGAAATATTGCCCTCATTCCATACCATTTCTCATTTCCGGTATGACTTAATAACTTTATTTAGTACTTAGAGTGAAGTCAATAAGTACTGATGAGCAATTGAAGGGAGATAGAGAAAAGGATGAGGGAAACCTCTTAATTCACGTCAGGTTCCACGAGGGTCACCGTTTAAATGTCTCAGTCAGCGAGCGGTTTGGTAGTTTTGAGCTTGGGGTCTCAGTTTGGGAAGTCACCCATACAAAATTATATCCTTTGTGTCTCCAATGCTCTTTTCGAAAGGATAAATACTGAATTACGTATTATATCCACGCCTGATTTCATTCTAGTACCTGGCAGCAAACCTTTCTTCATAATAAATAGACTTCCTGGTTTCAATGAATATAGTACAATAATTATACTGTTAAGGTTCTTCTGCACCCGAGGTTACATTGACCCGTAAACTCAATTCCGTTAAAATCCGTTACACGACAACTCAGCAGCCATCCCAGACGAGTGTTTCGAACCCGCGACCTTCGAAATCTCCGGTGAACGTACTACCCACCTGAATAACCGGTTCGACTCTTTTATAATGTATCTTGGGCATTCAGCTTGCTTCTTTTTACGTGTTGAAATGTTGCGGCAATTTTGAAATTGTATCGATTATTCAACTGCTTTTTTTCCGACGGTGGATATCTGAGATTCTATATTTTCAGTTTCTCTCCGTAAAGAAAAGACGTTATGTTGGTCAGTACACCTTAGCTAGGTCGCTCTTAGTTAAATCAAATGAGTGCTTCAATGAGAGTCCATCCTCTGACCAGTCGATGAAGATTCAGTTTCAGAATTTCAGTGAAGGAAATCGCTTATTCTGACGGGCGGATACTCATCAGTCACCGTCAGTGAAGCTAGAAATAAAGGTGCTAATAATCTTGACTTATTGGAATTTAAGACGCTCTAATACTTTGGTGATTGTTTATCGGCTTTATTCTTCAAGTTTATTTTGTTTGGCTTTTATATCCTATGAGCGCCTTGGTAGGCGTGGTCTATTAATTAATAAGGGCTTAATTCATATAATTCCTACAGTGGTTGTGAAATGGTAGTGATTATTAGGCAATTCGACAACTAGGGCGGTCCCAGAAGTACCCGGCCTGACCTAGAGATGGTGGTAGTTGTTTGAAAAATATCACTGTATTAGAAAGTATGCCAACTCTAAAGTGTATGCTTCAAGTTTAAAGACGCCACCTTGTTTAGTATTTGTTTGGCAGCCATCAATAGTGAAAGTTTTCAGTGAATTTCGGTCCTCGTTATGTGACACAATTCTTTTATTTGAAAGGCATAAGCCCAAATAGTATTAAATCTGAACTGGATTATACTCTGGGCGAGTCTGCTCCTTCGTTTACAACAGTTAAATATTGGATAGGAGAGTTTAAACGAGTCCGTATGCGCTGCCAAGACGATCATCGCATGGTCGACCAAATGAGGTGACGACTCCAGAAACGGTGAATAAAATTCACAAAGAGATACTGGATGATCGTCGACTGAAAGTGGGCAAGCTAGCAATAGTAGGCTATTCAAAAAGTGCAGTACATCGAATATTAACTGAAAATTTGGACATGAGAAAGCTGGGTGCAAGATGGGTACTCACAATCGGGCAAAACCAACAGTGTCGTGAAGATGTTTCAATTATGTGTTTAGCAAAGTTTTATAGCAACAAAGCAGAATTTTTGCGTCGTTTCATAACTATGGATGAAACATGGGTCCATTACATCACACACGAGACAAAAGAACAATCAAAACAATGGATTCAAAAGGGAGAACCGCCTCCAAAGAAGGCGAAGACCGTTTCGTCTGCAGGCAAGGTCATGGCGTCGGTTTTTTGGGATGCACGTGACATAATTTTCATTGTCTATCTTGAAAAAGGAGAAACTATCAACGGCGAGTATTATGCAAACTTATTTCAACGTTTGAGCGAAGAAATCAAGCAAAAGCGGCGACATTTGGCTAAGAAGAAAGTGTTGTTTCATCAAGACAATGCACCAGCTCACAAATCCACTATTGCAATGGCCAAAATTCATGAATTTAAGTTTGAATTGCTACCTCATGCACCCTATTCGCCAGATTTAGCCCCCTCGGATTATTTTCTGTTCGCAAACTTCAAAAAATGTCACGGTGGTCAAATATTTTCCAGCCGTGAAGTGATGTCGGCAGTTAATGGCTATTTTGAGGAGAAAGGCAGTTCTTATTATAAAAGGTTATCGAATACTTATAGATCATTGCTGGGAAAAGTGTATAGAGCTGAAAGAAGATTATTTTGAAAAAAATTACATTTTTCTTTTCAAAATTTTTGTGTTTTCTTTGTTGGGTCGGGTACTTCTGGGATTACCCTCGTAATATGCATGCTCTTCAAAGTCATACTTTGCTGAATGAATTAAAGTTATGTTTTGTGGTGAGAAGCAGCAAATTCATGAACTGTACGAATGGTAAATAATTTTTTATGAACATTTACACCTACTTACATGAGTATATATGTACACAGCATGTTTTAATGAGAGTTAGAAAGTAAATTGATATCAATGAAGGTCATGGAGATAGATAACATCCTCACGAAACTAATTCAGGGTTTATGAAGACGTGGAAGAAAATGCATTTATGGGTTAATTTGTTACATTTATGGGGAAAGAATTTATCCGAAAGATTTCGTTAGATCAGTGTTAGGTCCCATCTCAAAAAAAGGAGAGACAGCCTTATTTGAGGAGCATAAAACTAATAAGTTTGATTTCGCACGCTGCCAAAATACTACTTGAAATCAATAAGAGAATGCAGAGGAAGGCAAAGGATTTTTTTGGAGATGGTCAGTTTAGTTCATAGCAGCAGAATTATGTCACTAATAGAGAGCAGCATAGTGTTTAACCAAGATGTATTTTTTATTTCAAGCTGACGTACAGTGGAATATATTGATTAGAATTAATTGATGCGATACAGAAGATGGGAGGAGAATGTAGAGATGAGCGAGTTAACCGCAACCTGTACATGTTTCAGACTGCTCCGGCGAGAATTGAGAGTTGGCAGTAGTAGTAGTTTTTAGGGGAGGCGACCGACAGCTAAGGTCATTTGCGCCATAGGGGATGGACAGGAAAGGATGAAGGGTGGAGAGAAACCCGGCGTCGGCATTAGCCTACTCTTTACGAAAGGCGCCAAGGGGTCCGCGGTTTAACGTCCCATCCGACGGACGGCGTACTCACTCAAAGTGCCCTCCACAAAGCACCTCGAGTAGGAATCGAGATACCTCTGAAAAATATTCAACACCGCCGGGATTTGAACCCGCGCCCTCAGGGTGGAGAGTTGGCATAGGCGATATTAGGAAGAGGGGTAAAAGAGGTTTCCATTATTGACCGTGCTTAACAGTGAGTGTGTGTGGGGGATGGAAAAAATGAATTGTAGGAAATTGAGTTATTCTGTTGGAGAATTCAAAAAATCATGTTTGCGGATGATCAAGCTTTAGTAATGCAGTCAGCCAAACTGTTATGACCATTGCTGAGCGCATTAGTAATTCAGTGCAATAGTTGATAGTTTCCGGTGTAACTTTATGGAATCGATTCATATTGGAAATGAAAAAATACTAATTTTTTGATTCCACAGAAAATTGATTACGCACCCGAGTTTCGACGTTCATCGTCCTGAAGACCTGAAGATGACATTGAACGTCGAAACCCGGGTCGTATCGTAATAAATTTTCTGTGGAATCACAAAGTTACTATGTTTTCATTTCAGTGTAATAGATAAGGGACGATAATCAATTTTTTTAAAAACAAAGGTTATACGGTTTTCGAGGTAAACATTGAAAAATGAGGTCATAAACTCCAACGAGTGGAACAGTTAACCTATCTTCAAAAGGGTTTTAGACTAAAAGGATGGAGAAGTTGAAACATAGACAGAAATAAAAGCATTTGAGGAAGTGCTAGGTATGGTGGGGAAGGAGAGGGGATTGTTGGGAGAAATTTGAAGGAGGCAGGAAAAGTGGATGCGGAGAATTGTGATTGGTGATTTGATGTTGAGGGCTGTGTAATAGGAAAATACTTTAGGAAAGCGAAGTAGGTGAAGTAAAATGATAGGCGCGTTGAACGGAATGAAGGGATAAAGGAAGTATGTGGAAATGAAGAAGGGTTTAACCGCTTTGTCTGGTGTTAGTTGTTTTTTCTTATGAGAGGCTAAAAATATAGGGTGTTATTTCTATTAGTTCTGTACACCCAAGATTTTTTCTTAAACGGTAGACTACCTGATAATCCATATGTACTAACGAAAGTTAGTTACACTAGATACACTGGTTGCTTTAGCCCATCATGTAAGATTTATACCATCAATATCTTGGGGTTCACCAACGGACAACAGTTCATCAAGTTCTATGCATCCCTTCCTTCGACTTTCACGAAGATCTTCAAGGAGGACGAATAAAAAGAAAAAATATCATTTTACTCTTGAAGCTGTGAGAAGCTTCCCACCAAGAATTGATAGAATTACGAAGGAGTATTTAAAATAATTAATTAATTTAAAACGATTCTTTGAGCTGACGTTGGATACATGTTTTTTCAGGCTTTGATTGATTAGAAAACATTTTCCCTCGCATCGCATTGGTGTGAAGGCTGGATTCACGCTTCCTGGCCCCAGATATTTCTTTATCAGCATTTATAGAAGAGCGGAGGACATTTTCTTTACATTGCATCCCATAGTTTTCTAGACCCCCTAATATCTTCACTGCAGCATTAAATTCAAATCAATTTTTTACTGTAGAGTTTTCTCAGAGCAGAATTCATTGCAGTAGTAGTAGTATTTAGGGGAGGCGACCGACAGCTGAGGTCATTTGCGCCATAAGAGATGGACAGGAAAGGATGAAGGGTGGAGAGAAACCCGGCGACGGCATTAGCCTACTCTTTGCGAAAGGCGCCAAGGGGTCAGCAGCTTAACGTCCCATCCGACGGACGGCGTACTCACTCAAAGTGCCCTCCACAAAGCACCTCAAGTAGGAATCTAGATACCTCTGAAAAATATTCAACACCGCCGGGATTTGAACCCGAGTCCTCTGGGTGGGAAGCCGAATTCATTGCAACTAACCCATGATAAGTGATAGGACAGAAAATCAAAGCTTTGAATTTCATTTTTCATTCAAATTGAAGCATGAAACAACCTTAGTAGAAGTATTTCGATGGAATGCCTCTAGATGTCTCCATTCTATTGAATAGTTCGCATTGCAGGGGCCTTATGCAGTCAAAATTCAACCAAAGAGTATTTCATTATTTCTTAGCAGTAAAATCTACATGTTTAAGTAAACAATAAAAAATTAATTCGAACCAGTGCAAATATTTTATATATGTTGAATTGCGCCAAAGAAAGAAAAAAGTGCACATATACATCCCACCATATCCCCTGATGCAAGACAGTTATGACTATCTCATGGCGCATAAAAAGAAAGTGTGTTTTACTTTAAGATTCTAGGTTGAGAATCTTGAAGATTTCCTTTATTATTGCTACAATTGTCGTTTTGCAATTCTAGAAATTTGTTAAAATTATACTTTCAAGAGTCTCTACGAGTCACGGACCGGTCGTGTTGCAAATTTTGGTAAGCTGTGCAGAGCATTTTTTTACTTCAACCTTCACACCCTCGAAAGCTACCATTCTAAAAACTAATGTCATTTCCTCTTACTTGGATTATTTGGAATGCAATCCAAGATCAGAGAATAATGTATACACTTATGCAGCCATAACTTATAGACCGAATATATAGACATTTTATAATATGTAGACCTCTTATGTTTAACCATATGAGATGGAACTTGGGAACCCTGTATGATAATCAGCTCATTCCATCACCGCTAATTTCGTCATTGGTAATTCTACGAACGAGTTCCTCCATTGGAGAATCAGCTTGACCAACATTTATGTTAACTTTAAAAAAATACTATTTTTTCTCTTCGAACTTACCTCTTCCAAAAGTTTTATTAGTTTAAGCTAAATATTGTTTTCAGCATACGTTTTTTTTCCTAAAACGTCTTCCCTGTACTTATTCTTGATTGATAACCAAGTTTTATCATCTGTTTCCATAACAGTTTTGAGCTTCCGCTTGAGAACATGACTGCGTGTTGATTTGACGTTCTTTTGATCATTCGCTCTCTTTGCGCTTCCAATCATTCGGCCTGCAAAAGTAGCAATCATTATGCAGCAAAATCCCGTAGTTCCCGTATAAAACAACTGCAACTTGCTACAATTTCGGAGTGTAATCCGCATTAGTGGATGACTCCGTTAAGTGTCACTCTCGCAGCCTCTCCCACGGCTCGGTGCATGAAGGAAGTGACGATCGGCGGCAAGATTAAAAGTGGGATCCATATCTCATACTACCCCGAAAGCCGTCGCAAGGACGTGTGGCAGGGGGAGTCACCAGGCATACTACATCTAATCCACCAATTCCGAATACACAAAACAACCCTCGATTCCACGAAAGGGTGAGTGGAAACGGGGCAACCGGACATCACTCATGTAACATCCGTTATGCAAATTCCGATTATTATAGTGATATTAACTACTCTACTGACTACACAAGAAGACAAATAAGGCAACCCACTAAAAAAGGCTGACTCTCACATATAACGCAGTCACTGATTACCACGTATCAATATACTCATGCAGGACGGACAATCCACTAATATATTAGTTTTAAAATTTTATTTGTGCGACACTACGCCACTAAGAGCGCGTGGCGGAGGGTGTTAAGACGCCAGCCATGAAGTGATTTAAGGGGGAATGTAGCTTATATGTTCCCAGCTATTTGGGACTGTGCTTACCCATTTCTGATTCGGTGTTGCCCCCTTGTGTTGTTGTTGCGAATAATGCGCGGGAAAATAAGTATTTGAATATATCCGTCCGACAGTCTATCTCTCTTATTTTGTCACAATCATCTGTAATTGGGGAAGTGAATTATATCAGCTATGTCGGACACACAACCATATATGTGTAAGTATACATACACAACCGTATATGTGTATTTATATGTAATAATTTGATAGATGTGTGTTGTATTGTATTATATGTAATAGCTTAATTTTTTCAATTTATCTTTTTTTCTTGCTGATTAGTGGATGTACAGGGTTCGTCCGGAAAATAAGTGTACTGACTCCTGGGCTGGGCGCGCCGCTCCAGGCGCGCCCAGCACCGATCTGACGGGCTGCGATTGGAGGGGGGTATGTTGGCAAGCGACGCTCAAAAAGGCAGTCGGCTCTGAGCTGTGGTGTAGTGAGGAGCTCTGTTAACGCGAACCTCCACGCTCGACCCACGTCACGGAACGCGATGCCGAAGTTTTTGGAGCAGCGTTATTCCATCAAATTCGCGGTAAAACTTGGGAAATCGTCTACCGAAACTGTCGGTATGATTAACCAGGCTTATGGGGAGTCAGCCATGTCCAGAAACATGATCTTTCGGTGGCACAAGATGTTCGTGGAGGGCAGAGAAGAGGTCGACGACGAGTCTTCGAGAGGTTCCCGATGATGCCTTCGCGGGAGCGTTCCAGGAATGGGAACGCCGCTGGAACAAGTGTATCGACTCACAAGGGTCCTATTTTGAGGAATATTAGCTTAAGATATGTAAAAGTGTAATAAATTTTTTTTCCTGAGCTCAGTACACTTATTTTCCGGACGAACCCTGTAAATGGGATGGGGATTCGCTTGTTTTGTTAAAGAGATTTGGGTTTTAAAGTCTGATTTTATCTATTATCTTTTGCGATTATTTGGGACTTGTGTGCCACCTGACACTGTCTATCAGCACATGTGTATTTTTAATAATAATAATAATAACCACGCGATTGATATCTTTGGAATAGGTGTAATCTTTATCTGAGTCTTCCCATATCTAAGGGATTCAATCCCAAATCATGTAATTAAAGCGTTAAGCTTTCTGTTTTTTGTGCGAATTTTTTTCACCAATCTGGTACCCTTCTGTGTACTTTGTTGAGTTCTGCAATCAATATCGTATGTGGATCCCAAATGCTCGTCGCATACTCTAGGTTGGATCTGGCTAAAGAAAAATAGCACTTCTTCTTTATGAATAACTGATCGTAGCACTTTTCCACTTGATAAAAATATTTTTATTTACGACCGGGTATCGATTTATTTTATCATCATCAGGTTCTGCGATGTAATACATCGAAACCCGGTCGTAAATAAAAATATTTTTATCAAGTGGAAAAGTGCTACGATCAGTTATTCATTATGTTCCACTTCCACCACATCACGCCTGAAGCTACTCAATTTACTTCTTCTTTACTTTTCCATCACTACACTTCCAACTTTACGTTTGATGAATGGCAGTTTCTTTAGGGTCCCTCCGCAAAAAGTACGTATGTGCTTTCCTCATGTAAGATCCAATGCGATGGCGACATCCAACTATTTTACGTGGTCTGCAACGTTCATCTGAATACCCCTGAGTTTTTGGGTTGGCAAAATCTGATCGTATTTTTTTAAATTATTTAAGAAGTGTACAATCGTACATTTTTTTAGTATTGAATTCCGCACTCCATTTGAGTGCTATTGAAGTCATTTTTTATTGCTTGACAATCTTTATCGATCGCTATATCCAGGTTGGTAGTCGCTTATATTGTTTTTTAATTTTGAAGTGACATTGGTAATTTAAATAATAAAGAGCAATACACACATGTATGACGGTACCCTAAGGAAGGCTGGATGTGACTCGTGAGTACATAATTAGAGTTTGAGCCATCTACTACCACTTTTTGTTTGTGATTAATTTGGAAATCCATTTTAATACATTATCGTTTTTTCCGTACCCTCGAAACTTTTGCATCAATTTGGCAAGTGGTATTTTCTCAAAGGCCTTTTTAAAATTCATGATAATCGTATCCACTTCTTTCCCCGATTGCACGACGTCTTATATAAAAAGCCCTAACTGTGTTTCAAATGAGCTCTCCTTTTTCGTTCCATGTTGCTTGCTTGATATAAGGTGGGGTGAGTGTCGAGAAATGCTATGACGTCGCTGAAAATAATATGCTCTAGCTTTTCACCAGAGAAAGACGTTAAGGAGATTGGTCGGTAATAAAAGGGGTCTAACAATGCAATAATTCCAGAATGTAAAAATTATTCGCCGTGACCGGGATAAGAACCCGGATCCCTCGATGTCCGCCCGAGTGCTTTAGCCAGTTAAGCTATTGAGGTGTCCTCTTGAACTCCGAAATTTTGGGGGCTTTAGTAAAGGAACAAGATGCTGTGACGAAATACCGTGCATTCAATATCACAGACATTAGAAGTCGTGCGCGATGCGCCACAGTCCACGTGGTTAAAGCCAACTTTTAACACTAAGGGTGCTTTACCTTTGACAAATTCCTAGAAACTGCGGGAGATATTGTGGCCGTAACTTTTAACGGAGTCATCCGCTAAATCCATTGCAATACAACAATGTCAGAGTTTAAAATCTTGACTGGGATTCGAACCCGGATCCCGCGATGTCCAGCCGAGTGCTTTAGCCAGTTAAACTACCGGGTTCGAGTCCCGGTCAAGGTGAATGATTTTTACATTTGAAATTGTTGCATTGTAATGCATATTAGCGGATGACTCCGTCAAAAGTTACTGTCGCGGTATATCCCACAGTTTCTTGAAATAGGGTCTTGCTTATTTCCATTTTTAAATAAAGTTGTGAAGTGATAGAGTCGGGGGGAAAGAGATTCACGGAAATAATAATAAAACCCCGAAAGAAATATTGAATTGAAATTTAGCAATCTGCTGATTCACGAGGGGAGCACCTACCCCAAAATCTATACTATTTTTCCCGATTTATGGTCGCTGAAAAAACTCACTTGTGTAACTACCACACCTCCAGCCGATTTTCGATGTTTAAAAAGAAAGATTATAGATGTGTGTCCGTCTCTATCTGACTGCCGCGATGTTTACTTCGATATCCTCCCGAGAGTATTGTCCGGTCTACTGAGAAGTCGGTGAATGTCGCAACTCTCTGCAGTCGATCGTGCTTCTACTTTCAAGATCTCACAATGCTTTCCGTCGCTCTGAACTTCAACCGAGGAAGTAATTGAGGTGAATGAGGGGTAGTTATTCATTGACGGACTCTCTGAAGTTCACCAACCCTGAGTCGTGGAAAACGTTTTCTCGCCATTTACTCCAGCAATGAAACACAACGTGACACCCGACACTGCATAAGCTCTTCTTCGATCACAAATGCATACTTCCTTCCTCATTTAATTCTGTCCAACATGCCTGTCCTTTTCCTTCCGCTAACACGCTTGCTTAACATTCTCCCTTCTGTCACAATCCTCGGTATCCCATCACCAATTAAAATGCTCTGCATCCACCTTTCGTCCCGTTGAATTACTTCCAGTGATTATATTCCAATAATGTGTAAATAACTGCCACCCTGAAGCACTGTCTCCGACCTTTTAGGACTTCCGAGCGCAGAGAGGCATTTAATTGAGGCTGCCAACCCCTCACCCCAGTTGTACATCCCTTATCAATTTCCTATAAGGCTATCTATAATTTTTAGATGGAGGAGTAAAAAAAGTCGATATTTTAGAAAGGTATTTTTTTGGACTATTTGAGAATATTAACGTAATTAGTCCATTGCACAGTTAAATCTACCTCATTAAGGTATCGGGGGGTACTGGCCTTGAGATGGAGTTTACTCCACCCTCTTCAATATTATCAATTCCCAAATTTTTTTGTCTAGCAGATTCTGATTTTCCCAAAAACATTTCTTCTGTTAAAGCCCCATTCAATGTTGAAGTTATCCTGGTCTCGATCTTCCATATCACTCGCTGACCGCGGGTGCAATGGATTGAAATCCAGCCTCATCCCGCGGATGCAAATACCCTGTATGCAGTCAAAAAAGGAGGAGATGTCGCACTCTTCGGCGCGCGACGTCAACACGAGTCGGTCACTATAATTGTTGCGGAAGGTGCTTGAGAGTTGAGGTCATTTGCACCACAAGGAAGGTGTCTATTCAGGGCTGGTGTGCGAGAAAGGAACTTATCTGGGGGAAACGGAAAGATGAAGAAGGGGAAAGTCGACTTCGGCATTAACCTACTCCATCGACGAAAGACGCAAAGGGGATCAAGGGTTGATGTTCCCAATGAATAACTGGCATTGACGGATCAATGCACTTCGGTGTCCTCTATAGTGTGGACCACGGATATCAGACGAGAAAAATTTCGGAATCCGCCGGCCACAGAGGACTTGGAGCGATACCCTGAAAATGAGTTTTCGGTCATGGACGATCGCTGTATTTTTCATAAACTTTCGTGGAGAACCAATCGCTTCTCGCGCGATTGCTTGCTATTCGCTGGGGTGGGGGAGCGGTTCCTCCTGCCCCGTCCCTTTCTTGAGGACGAAATTTCCGGGCGACCGTTCCGGTAGGCTCGTCGGGCGTGTTTAGCGAGGCTTGAAGGAGAATGGGGCTCCGTTCCACTTTCATTATTGGCTGGATGTATTTGTCCCCCAAAGGCCCTTACGCATCCACTCCTCCGACCTGGGGCTCAACAAACGCCTTCCTCCGCAAGGTGACAAAGAGAGGTCCCCTCTGCCTTGATCGCTTGATTAGCCGGGAGCGCGAGCCGCTGACTGGCGTGCCCGGGGTTGCGCTAGAATAAACATTCGTCTTCTGGGGAAATTTTTTCCCCTGCGCTCAATAAAGGGTGGAATTTCGCGCGCTTAGTGAAGGACGAAGTTCTTATGACACTGTAACTCTCGCTCCATGTCCACGTGGACACTTTGATGTAATTTTGTCGAGGCCTTGGAAGCTCCTAAGGTAAGAATACATCCGTCACCTAAATTTGAGAATTCTCCTGAAAAATCTCCAAGAATTTCTCTCGAGGAACTGCTTGGAGAGGTAAAATTCTATACTGAAAGGGGAGAATAACTTCACAGACCTTTTAATCATGGTCGTAAGAATTATCTATATAGATTCCTTCGCGGAAACTGGAAAGTCCATGAGCATAAATCCAAAACCTCAAATCTACTTTAACCTCCCTTCATATTGGGGAACACCTCGAAACACCGGTGGGCCACATTAATGCGTGCATTCACGGATAAAATACATTTTTCTAACTTGGTTTCGCTAACGTTTGGCATCTTCTTATTAACGAAACTGCCCAAAATATATTTGTGTTGTACATTAATACGGCGGGTTTTTTTATTTCTTCATCTCCAATGAAGTTTTACCAAGGGCCAGGCCCTAATGTTATCAGGGTGAAATTATTTGTTTCAGTATTAAATATTTAGTGACTTTTGGCCAAACTAGAAATCACTTTAGCTTTTAATTCGTATAAAAGGCCTCTGGAATCCGGTAGTACTAATATTAACCAGGAGAGGCGACCGACAGCTAAGGTAGTTTTTGGCATTGGAGATCGGTTACCTATGGTTGGCTTTTCCAGGAGACGGAAAAAAGAATTGGGTAGAAAACCCGGCGCTGGCATTGGCCTACGTACTATTAAAGGAAGGCACTAAGGACTTCGTGGCTTAATATCTCATCCAATGGATGATGTACCCCATTTAAAGTGCTCTCCACATGGTGCCAAAGTAGGAATCGGACTAGCTTCGAAAATTTATGTACCAGAGGGACTCGAACAGGGATAATCGGGGCGGGAAGCCAGTATGTTAGCCAATGCACTGCATTGGTCCACTTGGAAATTTGGCTTCAACCAGAATAACCTGAAGTTGTAGCACCAAATAGAAATCGAGAAATCCGGTGTTTGATTCTGGGCCGAGGCAAATGATTTCTACTTGATGAATTACGAAATGTACCTGTAAGTTATCAACTAAATACGTTACCTCTTTGCCTAGCGCAATTCTTCTTTTTACGTCCCTACTACTTTGACCGTGTTGGTCCAAAACACTTCCGAGATACATAAACTGTTCTACCTGCTCCAGTTTTTGCCCTCCTATTTTAATGTTAAGCTTAGCCTTTTTCTTTCTAGAAAATCGCATAACCTTTGTTTTATTAATATTGATTCTCATCCCATACCTGTCGCACTGAATTTCCAATTCACTCAGCAATGCTTGCAGCCCCTTGGCTGACTGACAAACTAAAACTTGGTCATCAGCAAACCTAACTGATTTTACGAATTCCCCGCCTACCTTCATTCCTACCTCAAGTTCTTCCCATGCCTCTTTAATCATTTCCTCTGCATACAGGTTGAACAGCAACGGTGATAATGGGCAACCCTGCCTTACACCTCTTCCTAAAACTGCCCAACCGGACTCCCCGTTCCCCACTCGTGCTTGAGCAGTCTGAGACATGTACAGGTTTCGGATTAGCCTCCTTTCCCTCCAATATATTCCTATTTTCTGCAGAATACTCATTAGTTTTTCCCAATTCACTCTATCAAAAGCTTTTTCGAAATCTACGAAACAGGCAAATACCTCCTGGTTGTGTTCTATATTCCTCTCGATTAATTATCTCATTACTGCAATGGCATCACGCGTACCTCTCCCCTTCCTAAACCCAAACTGATCATCCCCTAAGTAATCATTTACCCTATTCTCTATCCTTTTGTTTATGATCCTGAGAACAACTTTAGCTGCGTGGGATATCAAGCTAATTGCCCTGTAGTCCTCACATGACGTGGCCTTTACCTTTTTCGGAATAGGAACTAAACCTGATCTCACAAAGTCTTTCGGCCAGATTCCCTCCTAATAAATACTACGGATCAGCCCATATAGCCTCTTCCTCCCACATTTTCCTAAGCATTTTAAAAGTTCCACGGGAATGTTATCCACCCCCACGGCCTTATTTAGTTTCATCTCCCTTAATGCCCTTTCTATCTCATTGTCTAGTATGCTTGGACCTAAGCTATGTTCCTCTACGTCATGTTCCTTTTCAATGTCTAACTTTGTTGTTCTAAGCTTTTTACTATACAGTTCTTCTATATATTCCTTCCACCTCTCTTGGATCTTTCCTACGTCAACTATTACCTTACCCGCCTTATCTCAAACTGCAATCGTTGATCTCCCTTTCTTACTTCCCGATAAAGATTTAACTTTGCTGCACAGCGCACCGATTTCACCCTTCCTCTGCAGACTTTCCATATCCTCGCAGTGCGTCTTCCACCAATCTTCTTTTGCTTTATTTGTTGCCCGCCTCAATTTATTGTTTGATTCTTTGTACTTCATTTTGCCTAATTCTGTATTTACATTCTTCCATTTTCGCCGCTCATCCATCTTTGTAATCATCTCATCCGTGATCCATGGTTTCCTAGTCCTTTTAGCGTTAACGGTTCCAACAGTTCTTTTGCGGTTTAAGACAATCCTTTCTTGATGCATTCCCATTTTTCTTCGATAGTACTTAGCTCTTTACCATCCTCCATGATTTCCCCTACCGCCTGTTTGTATTCCTTCCGTTTCAAACCATTTAATGTTTCTAAATTCCATTTTATAACTCGCCGCCCCTGCCTTATCTTTTTGAAAGGTACGCTACATTTCATAACAACTAAATTATGGTCAGAGTCCGCATCCACTCCCAGGAAGCTGTTCGAATTTATCACACTGTTCCTAAACCTGTGTCTAACCAGGATATAATCTAGCTGACATCTTTCTGAGTCACCTGGCATTTTTTATGTATAGCTGCGTCTTTTGTGGTGTCTAAACCAAGTGTTGGTGATGACTAACCCCTGTCTCCTGCAGAACTCAACTGCTTTCTCCCCGCGGTCATTCCTCATGCCTAAACCGTAGTCCCCGACCTCGTCAGCATCTCTTCCTTCGCCTACCGTCGCATTCCAATCCCCCATCACTATCATATGTTTCCCTGCAGGAACACACGCGATTATGTCCTCCAACTGGTCGTATATCCTATCGACCTCTTCTTCTTTATGGTTGCTCGGTGGCATGTATACCTGAATAATTACTAAGTTCGTCGGTTCTGCTTTCTTCTCTATTAGTAATAATCTATCCGTCACCTGTTCTATGTTGACTAGGCTTCTTCCTACCTCTTCATTTAATACTATGGCAACCCCTCGTTGGTTCTCGTCCCCGCCGCTGTATATTATTCTATACTTATCACTCCAGTAATCCCCGCTATCTTTCCATCTCACCTCGCATAGACCTAAAATATCTATATTTCCCCTTCCCATCTCTCGCTTAACATTCTCCAATTTCCCTGTCCTCATCATTGTCCTAACATTCCACGTTCCTATTCTAACTAATTTGGTCTTCTTCTCCTGCGTCTTCTGTCCTGCTGCTGCTGGTTTTCCCTTGCAAGGGTTTCGTGGGATGACGACCGCGGAAGCCTTGCTTCCCCCGCTGCCGGGCACGACACACGGCATATTGGGCCGAGCCCCGTAGTTGCGAGGACTCAAAATCTCTGTATAGTCCATCATTTAAATCTTGGGAATGATAATTGAGGTGGTTTCCCGTTTCCTTCCTTAATAGTGTTTTTAACGTGACACCATCACTTACTGGCCGCCCCACAGGGGTCAGACGCCATTGCAGCCGCCTCACTGAAGAATAGATGCTGCGTGGACTACCTTTCGTCTGGCTCCTAACCTTCGACCTATCTGGCATGGGTGACCCTACCAGGAGCAATTATTATTACTCCCGCCAGCACAGCTCTAGGGGTCATCGGAACGTACAAGCCCTTCCACCACGTCAAGGTTGTAGTCCGGGGAGGGATATTATATAGTGTGTGTGTGTATGTGTTTCTGTACTTTTGTCTTTGTTGGCAGAAAAAAAAGAAAATCAGTAGTTTTTCAAGACTTTTCGGTGGTACAAGCCACCTTTCTCTGAGAGAAGGAATTTCTTCCTTCTCTTCCTCGAAAATTCTCGAAAACTAGTAAGTTTCTCTTTTTGTGTGTTTCTGTGTTTTTGTCTTTGTATCTTTCTATGTTGTTTGTTGCTGTCCACGTTATAATATATATATATATATATATATATATATATATATATATATATATATATATATATATATATATATATATATATATAATTGTGTGTGTGTACGTGTCTGGGTCGCGGTAGTCCAGGGGGTAGAGCGCTGGACTACTGACAACAGGGTCCCGGGTTCGATTCCAGGGCAAGGCACTCTGGGCTACTGCAGCTCCACCCAGATCCAGATCTTCCTGAAAACCATAACCGGCACAGGGAAAGGAACTGGCCACCTTACTCTGATGTGTGAATTTCGCACGCCATCGGGCTTGGTACTGGGTGAGCTCTACCATATATATCCTATTCTCTAAAAAAAACGGTCGTTTACCAGTGGCACGAGCGGTTCAGAAGTGGTCGTGAGTCAATCGAAGATGATGAACGCAGTGGCAGACCATCGACATCGAAAGTCGGTGAAAAAATTGATAAAGTAAAAGAAATGTTGGTCAATAACCGCAAATTAACCATCAGAGAAATAGCGGAGGACTTGAACATTGCCTATGGATCCGCCCAAGACATTGTGGTTAATGATTTGGGTTTCCGTCGTGTAGCAGCAAAGTTGGTTCCAAAAGACCTCAATTTCATGCAAAAAAGAGACCGTGTTGACGTCGCAAAAGACATGATTTGCGAGGCTGAATCCGATCCCACATTCATCAAAAGGATCATTACTGGAGACGAGACGTGGGTTTATGAGTACGACACGCAATCCAGACATCAGGCAAGTGAATGGCGTTCACCAAATGAGCCGAGACCAAAAAAACCACGTCGTTTTCAGTCAAAAAAGAAGGCAATGCTGACGGTTTTCATGGATTACAACGGTGTAGTGCATCATGAATTTTTGCCAGAAGGCCAGACAGTAAACAAAGAGTATTATTTGGGCGTTATGAGACGTTTGCGTGAAGCAATTCGCCGAAAGAGACCAGAAATGTGGGCAGAAAACTCGTGGATTTTGCACCATGATAACGCACCGTCGCACAGTGCTATCATTATTCGTAATTTTTTGACGAAAAATGCAACAAATACCATCCAACAGCCACCGAATTCACCTGATTTGGCTCCCTGTGACTTCTTTCTGTTCAATCGAGTTAAAAAACCATTACGGGGAACGCGTTTTAGCAGCCGAGAGGAAGTAATGGAAAAATCGCAGGAAGCACTGATGGACATACCGAAAACCGACCGTAACTTTTGCAAATGTCAAGTTATGACACTAAGATTTAAAGGGAATATCAACAACAGTTGTACCAATTTAACAAAAAAAACAGAACTCAAATGGGAACGATGGGAGCGCCACACGGTGGTTATTCCGGGAACTTTTTGATCAAGGTAGTATATATATATATATATATATACACATACATACATATATATACACATATATATGCTTATATTTACCTATATATACATATAAAATTATGTACACATACGAGGGTCATCCGGAAAGTAGTACCCGTTCGTGAAATAAAGACACAAAAGTAAATATTAACAAACATAAAAAATTTTATTTGAAAGAGGATACTTTAAACTACTTCTCAACATAATCTCCAAGCAAATTAAGGCATTTGTCATAACGTGTGACAAGTTTCTGTATTCCTGCTGCATAGTCCTTCGCCGCCAGCTCATTGAGATACGCGAGGGACCCATCTTGCACAAATTTTTGCATAATGCAGATGGTGTTTAACAATTTCATGAACAATTCTTTCTTGCATTGAGGAATTTAATCACTGCCCTCACTTCACAACTGGCGGCGTTCTCAATTTTTTTAAACATTGTAAACAATCACAGAAACAACACAGGCAATGCTAGCGTCACGCAACTTGGCTCAGAGAAGGCAGACAAGCCACTGAAGCTATCTGACCTCGTCCAGCGGCTACTCGCGTCGTCAGCACTTCATGCGGCACGAACGGGTACTACTTTCCGGATGACCCTCGTATATATATTATGTATATATAATTATATACCCATATATATACGGGTTCCATAATGGTAGAACCTGTGAAACTCAACTCGCACTCTTTGTTCATGATATAATGCATTCCGGTGAAAGTAATATTCCAGTTGATGCGATATTCCTAGATTTAAAAAAAACTTTTGATAAAATCCCTCATTGCAAGTTACTCGCGAAGTTGGAAACTTATGGAATACACGGGAGTATTATATGCTGCATTAGACAATTTTTCAAAAATCGCGTTCAAACAGTGGTCCTGGACGGTGTATCATCCGATACTGTCAAGGCCACGTCGGGTGTACCACAGAGAAGTGTCATAGGCCCCCTCTTGTTCCTTATTTACATAAATGACCTTAGTGCCGTGGTTAATAGCTAGCTCCGTCTTTTTGCTGACGATGCGGTGATTTATGGGGACATTAAAAGTCGCGAAGACAGAGTCGCGTTAGTTAACGACCTAGATGCAATTCAGACTTGGTGCGATACATGACAACTGGAATTAAATTTGAAAAAATGCGTAGTGATACATTTTTGGGAAAGGAGTAATTCCCTCCCATTTAGTCAAAAAGTGAAACAAATAGAAATCGTGAGGGTAGATTCCTTTAAATACTTGGGTGTAAAAATTACTCACCATCTGTCCTGGGGAAAGCACATACGAGAAATATGCGGTCGTGCTAATAAAAGATTGGGATTTGTAAAAAGAGTGCTGGGTAAATGCGACGAAAAAGTGAAGGAACGATGTTCTATTGCTCTAGTCCGGCCCCACCTAGAGTATGCTGCCAGTATATGGGATCCTCAAGAGATAAATTTGATTTCGGAATTAGATCGAGTTCAGCGGAGGTGGCTGGATTTGTCAAAAATTGTTATGACTAACGCAGTAGCGTAACTACTTTGCTAGAAAATTTATGCTGGGATACCCTTACACAGTGGTGTTTACAATATAGGTTAAACTTGTTAAAAATATTTAAATATGGGTCCTTTTCCGATGACATCAAGAGCATAATACGAACCCCAACGTATTATGGGCGGAGGGATCACGAATATAAAATTAGAGAGATAGACTGCAAGACTGACAGCTTTATATGGTCATTTTTTCCAAGAACAATAAGAGACCAGAATGCTTGTGATCGAAATCCCCCACAAGTCGGCTCGACATAAGAAATATTAACCTACAAGGTAGCGACTGCGCATGGTTATACTAGTGTTTTATACATTTTTTTGCAGGTTCCCCCCCACCTTTCCCCATCCATTTGAAAAACCCTAACCCCCTCATCCCTTACTCTTTCCTCCTGGTGCTGCACCCATTGCCATAAACCTTTTTGGTGGCTCGCAGGGTATTGATGTAGATGTTTATTTATATATATTATTATTTATATATATTTATATATATTATTATTTATATATATATATATATATTATATAAATATATATAAATATATACACACAATGATATGCATTATTTTTTATTTATATACATAATTTAGTTCAGGTTCAACTTTAATTAAATCGTAAGTGGAAACTGTAAGCGTTTCTGTTTCTGTCAGAAAGAACTTCTGTTTCTGAAATAATTTCATTGCATCGTTTATTCATCTCTCTTCTATCAAAATAAATATATTCATCTCTGCACTCTGTTTTTAATCTCTCGCACAATACTATAGCGAAATATCGCTTAAAAAACAAAAGAGTGAGTTGGTGGCCGGCGTCATAATTTCGACGATGGTAATAGCGTGACCGGTTTTAGTATTCATATACAGTCATATATATATAGTGTCCTTCATATGATGGCTTCCGTCACTGATGGACCATTTCGGAATGCCGGCAGTTGCGAATTTCTCTTTGGCATGTCGCGGGAATAATTTGACGTTCCTCAGTAACATCTCCCTGATTAAGGTGCCTGGCGGAGAGCACTCAATGTGCCATGCACCGACCGCCGGGTGGCACGGAAAGTGGAATTCCTTTCATTAATTGGATTCCTATGCAGGCACCCAGTTTCTCTTCGTCGTTACTCCATTCTTTGAAGTCACAAGTTACTGGAAACTAAGCTATAGGTATCCAATTACAACAATGGCCCTCTCCGTCAGCATCCTCTCAGGGAAAGAAAAATTGCTAACAGTTAACCTCTCCGTTAATAATAACAGTATGAGAACCTAGATGATTGAAAACTAATAATCCCTGGGACAAAATTACCAGAGTCAGGGGTGCTTCCGTCGTTTGACATTTCGAAGCCACTGGAAATGCAATTAGCGGCGTGATTCAAGGGATAATGGACGTATTCTTATTGTCCGTTTCCACCGTATTTAAGTGTTAATGGAACCTCAGGGGTTAACCGAGATAAGAGTTTATTAAATATGTGAGAAACTACTAGTAGTATTTTCATCGTAATGAATTATGTATATTTCAAGGAGTTATCAGTATACTATCTCGCACCTTAAGTCGTGAGAATGCTGAATCCTCGAGCCCTAAATATCTCTCCTAGTGTAATGTAAAATGAAATATAAAATTAATGATAATAAAATTCCGCGATAAATCTTTTAGCTATGATTTGCTCAAAGTCAGAGAGACGTTTGGATGAGATGTTTTTCAAAAAGGAACGGATAGGAGACAATATTTGCACGGCGGCTGCATCATTTGCAAAGAATCGGTGAAATATTTGCGAAAGAGGATATGATGTGGAATGGGAATGCCAGATACATTGGTAAGTTGCATATCTTGAAAAGGGCCTGATATTATATATATATATATATATATATATTCAAACACGAAATCCCGCCAAACGGCGAATAAATACTCATTTATATAGAAACAGATATAAGGAAAAGGGATAGGAACACACATAAAGGATGAACCCAATACAGGTGGGGAAGGCGGAATCATACGGACCACAAGAGTAAAAATATATCCTTGACTGGGACTCGAACACCGGATCTTTCCGCCCGGAAAGTGGAAAGATCCGGTGTTCGAGTCCCGGTCAAGGAAATATTTTTACTCTTGTGGTCCGTTCAATTCCGCCTTCCCCACCTGTATTGTGATCGTCCTTATGTGTGTTCCTATCCATTTTCCTTATATCTGTTTCTATATAAATGAGTATATATATATATATACAGTATATATAAAAAATATTTACTTATTTATTTATTTATATACACACATACACGCACACACAGATATATGTATAACTGTGTGTATACCACATTGTATATAGACAATCCACCTTTCTCAAGGAAGAGACGGAAGGAAGGAGGAGGAGTTCCTTCCTTCTCCTTTTTGAGAATGGTGGCTGGTGCCACCGAAATTTCCCGAAAACGAGAGAGATGTATATATCGCGTTGAAAATAGCGATGCCTAGGAATGCGCATAGGAACAATTTCTGAATTCGTTCAATGTGTAAGTGGGAAAGGTGTGGTCGTGTGGATGAAAGGTAAACTGGAGAAGTGAAACAGTCTGAGTTCAGAAAAAGAGGCATATAGTAGTATTATTATGGATAGGGGTGAGAAACTCGGAAGGTAGCCTCTTATGTTTGCTAAGACAAACAGAATAAAAGCTAAAATATGGTATAAGAAAATAAGGGAGGATTTCTGTTGGCAGAAGCCAAAAAAATCTGTAGTAAATTTGATAGACAAAAATTGCTTTTGAATTGAGTAAAAAGGCCTTAGCAAGGACATGATAAAGAATTGAATACGACAAGGAATAAGAGTGGCGATACTCATTGGAATGAATGCGGAGAGAGTTTTGGAAGAATTATTTTGAGTATTACTAATACAGTTGAATAGTTAATAAAAGTTTATCTAATAGTACAACTGTTTCATCGTGTATTCTCAAGAATGACCTCGCAGCTGTAACATCCGAACGAACAAAGAAAGAACCAGATCGTACCTTATCGGCGCTCGAGTTTTCTCAGTACATTAAAAATCACGGAAAAGTATCCTTTTATAATGTACCATCAGTTTAATAATGGTGAAAAATTTACGTTGAAAGGACATTACCATTTAATTTTAGGCGTAACATTCCAGGGAATAGAACGCTGGGCTTAGAACCAGAGAGCCCGGCTTCAATTCCGTGTCACGCCTTTGCGCACGCTCAGATTCACGCACGCTGTGTGACTTTTCGGGCACCGGAATTTTCTGGGAAATCACAGACGGCGCAGGGAACTGGAAAAGGAACCCTTGAGAGTGTCTTTGACACGCTTAGTATTATGTAATCTCCACACAGACCAATCAAACCAACCTTGACTGTGGCCACCATTTCATTGATTTAAGATGCCAGGGGGAATATGATCATCCGTACTTTAATAGCGACGTTTAGGAGGTTTTATTCTCATGACTCATCTTTCAAATTACACACCATTATGTTATTTTGCTCATGGATAAATTTCGCTGTTACGTAATTATTATTATATAAACTGACACGCTGGTAAAAAAAACCACATAAAAGCAGGTGTTAATCAATCTAAACCAAGAATGCAGCAGAATAATTGAAGGAAACAACGGCAATGTTTACCACTCGTTCACAAGCTTACAGCAATATTTCATTGAAATTGATAGGTTGACCAGATAAGTAATTGAAATCTAACGTTATGTAGCTAATACTCACTTTTCCAGCGTTCATATCGATAACCTAGCCTTAATTAATATTATTGTTTTATTCTATACATGCATTTAGCCTTTATTGTTCATGCCTGTAGCTCTAGAATTTCAACAACGAGAACAATGGTAGTCAACGGAAATAATGTTTTCGTCACAATGGGGTTTTACAACAAATAATTATTCTTTAGAAATTTATGAAATGCACCGTGTTATCCCGACGGACGGCTTCCATCATTGTTAAACGCAGTCATAACTGCCGACGCGTAAATTTACAATCACATGTAGCGGGCAAAACAGGCTCATTTGAACCCACTCTCCTTTCAGCGCGAGCCTTCATCTCTTTCTTACACGCCTCTATGCGCACTCATCGAGACTGGCTCCTCTCCCGAGAAATGCACCGTCTGGTCTGCGCGCACGTCTAACGAGAGTTGAAGTGGTGTATCCTTTTTAGAATCAAAGCTTACCTTCTTTCGTCGCTTCAGTTACTCGTCATCCTTTTATAGTCCAACCCTTAGTCGTTATTTCATTATTTTGTAATACTTTGTCATTTGGCTTTACACCAGGCAACGGCAAAATATTTTAACTTTTCGATTATTTCGTTGCTGTAACATACTTTCCAGTGATTTCAACATTCTACCAAACATAAAAGACACTGATAAACAATATTGCATTCAATATATTAGACATATCGTTTATACTCCAATACACTCATACTTGTGGAACTTCTAAAGGCATATTTCCCGTGGTAATACATGGTGTCCCCCATAAGTATTAGACGTGCGTTCACAACATCGTGCTAAGATTATTCTTCGTCATCCGGCTAGTATTATCCTTAAAAGTAATCCCCATTCGACTGAATTGGGATTACTTTGAAGATGCTTCCACATACTGAAGAAGTTTGGAAGTCAGTTTTCGGAATGGCCTTGAGTGCACTCGTTGCATTCGTTAGAATCGTTTCTATGTCGTCGAACTGGTGCCCTTTGAGCGGAATTTTCAATCTTAGGAACGAGCAAAAGTCCCAATGGCTAAGGCAAGACTGTATGGAAACTGGTGAAGTTTTGCGTTGCCTTGTGTTTCCCACAAGGTTCGATGAATGTGATGGCGCATTGTCATGGTGAAGAAGCCAGTCGCCGTTCACCATCGGGTCATCCCCAAACTCTCGGTTAGATTTCTCGAAGTACAATTTTTCGGAATTCCATGCTCACTTTTTAGTTTGCGCATAGTCAAACGACGATCTTCTTCAATCTTAAGTTAACATTTGCCTGTGTTATTGTGCTCAAAGATCGACCAGAATGCGGGTCAATGTCAACAGACTTGCGACCACCTTTAAACCGCTTTTAACAGTCTTTCATCTGTGTTTTGCCCATACACTCGTCCCCAAGACCTTCTGTATGATTTCAGTGCTTTTCGTTCAACTCTTCTTGAGTTTAAGTCAAAACTTGATGCAAATTCATTGGTTACATCTCTTCCGTCATTTTCAGTGATATCACAACCCGATGAACGCAAAGAAAGGACCATAAACAACTAACAACAACGTGCGCAATTCGAGTCCCATCGGTAACTGCGGCAGCTGGCGACTTCGTGAGGTTGTCAGATCACTGGTTACGCTCGTACCCCACAAAGGGTTATTACTGCGAGCCAAAACGCGCTAACGTTTTGGCTCGCAGTTATGAACGCAGGTTGGTATATCACTGCCAAAACTACCACGCTTACACCATTCCCTTCCGTAAGATGTAATCTTAGCAACTTCAATGTTCTTGAGTTAATATCTATTTCCTTGACTAAATCCGTCGATCAATTATGAGGCGTAAAGTGCTTTTAAATAATTGGTCATTATTAGATTGATATAATGTCCGAGTGTGTAGTGTAGGTATCTTAACTAAATTTCTAACGTCCTCTAAATTTTAAATCTCCGAATCGCATTATTGATACTTCTCAAATACGTGCTTTATCATATTACTATTTAAATAACACCAATAGATTTCTATCGATATCGCCTTATAGAAATATCTAATCGTCAACTAGTTCTTCAGCAATATCACCCCCAAACCGCTAAGTAAAATTAATTATTAATTCTATATATTACATTTTGTGTACTAGTTTCAGAATAAACCACCTTTTTCGGGTCTCTCCTTGTCTATTTCATAAGTTTTATAAGTTTCGAGTTTTTTAATTCACTCACAAAGACTTCAACACACACTAGAATATTCTTTCTAATTCCGTTTATTTATATCCTCACCGTTATGATCCTGAAACAGCTTGGAAAAGTTATATACGTTTTGGAAAGGTCGCTTTCGATGAATATTAACCTTATCGATATTTGAAAATATTTGGTAATGACGGGGACTTGAGCCCCTGAACATCTTCGGAGGTTCCATCGCTTTCCGCCATCTTAACGCTTACCACAGCGGGTATTAGAAGAATTGTTTTCGGACAGTTTAACATCCTTAGTGTATTTATCTCACGCGATAGTTTTTAATGGATAATGGGTGTCATGAGGCGAGTGAATCGAAGAACCAGATGCATGACAGGAATTTGGAAAGGCAAGGTTGTAAAATAGTGATTGAATAAGATGTAAAAACATTATTCAGCAGCATCAGGAAATCAATGTCATGAAACGAAAATGAAATGGAAATATAAAAATGGCTGTAGAAATAAGTGGTCACGAGGGGGAGAGAGAAGACTGGGTTATAATACGTGCGCCAGACTGAGAAATAACGGCGGCCTCTTTCCCTCCACCTCTCCACTCTGGTAACTCCTCGTCGTCCGCTGATGTCTCTCCTCCCTGAGCAGCAGATCGTTTCCCACGGCGCGGTCACGTGTGTCCGATGTTTGACGGCAAAAATACCCTTGATCTCCGAGGAAGGTCAGCAGACGCCCGAGGGAGGTGAAGGCATCACACCCTTCCATGACATGAAATGCACATTCATCGCAAGACGTAGGTACAATCCTCCGTGACCCTCCTCGGTTAAGAAAGGAGTGGCACTAGAGGAGAGCACGCTGACAGTAGGGACGGTTCGTGAGATTGGTATACATACCTATATCGTTATTTACTATAACACATTATCATTGCTGCAACGGAAGATTAAGTAAATGCGAATAGGCATTACGTTTTTGGAATTTTAATCAGTTTTCAGCTCAGCAAATGGAATGAAAACATTTTAACGCTATCCCAAGTTGAGATCATGTATAATGAATGTGACCTTAGTTGTTATATAATCATCGTATTTCTAGGAGAGTTATATAATATTAAAATGATGTGAAATTTAATTTACTCATAAATTTACGTCTAAGCAAATGAATAAAGGAAGTACTCGTAATTAGAGACGCAAATATATATTTCCCCGTTTCCCCAAATCATTTTTTTCGGTGTATTTCCATATCCTTATTTAAAGACTTGAATAAATAGAATCCCCAAAAAGACCACTAGGCACTCAACCCAACCGCGGTGATGAGTTCCAACAGGTAAATTTAACCAGAATCTACTTGTGTGTGGTTCCTCCTTCATAAAAGTTTATTTAAAATTTTAAAAAATGCATCATAGTATCATATTTTCCAATAATTTCTGTGCTTAGGAAGGAATACGAAATACAAAAGGAGTTTCAGGAAAACGAAACAATTCTTTGGAAAAGCAATACTTCAATTCAGTTTTACTATTCTTTGAAGAATGACTGAATCATAGTGGGTAAGAAACTAGAAAAATGTTTCCGTGGAAAATATGCAACGGTACAGCTGCAAATGGCCGTCATAAGCACGGAAAGTTTGTTTTAAATCACAAGCGATGTATGCATAAAACAAAACATCCAACAGGAAAGTTGCGAAATTAGGGCACCCTAACGTCCTGTGCCAACATTGTTTTCACTCCGAAAAGGGCACATCAATGTTGGCTGGGAATGTTGCTGAGGGGAATCTTCAACTAAACAATCGCAAGCGGCGGCTATATGCAGAGGAGCATAGAAAAATTGGATGCGAAATCTGCAGAAAACTAATAGGTAAGGGTAGAAAGGGGGCGAAAATAGGACCGCACAATGCCCCACCTTCTCTTCTTACGTCATTGGGCCCGAAATCTTTCTGACAGGGGAGAATCACTTGGGATATAAACACAGAAACATTCACGAACTACCGAAATCCCGATTAAAAATCTACAAAACTTGAGAAAAAAGCGTTAAAGATACCATAGAATTAGAAAAATGAGAGATAGAGTATACAATGCATAAAACTTGTGGTAAGATGCCTGTCGCAATCCTTGAAAACCGTGAAAAATTTACCTCCGGACACGAATACTCGTATCCGTGTCCGGAGGCAAATTAGTGAGCCGAAAATCCCTCACAAATGGGGACCGAATGATAAAAAGTGGACGTGCCAGAGAAATACATATGACATGTGCATCACCATTTAGAAGTCCGAAGAACAAAAATCATTACTGTATCTTCCGCAGGAAATGCAAGCCGTTAGACTGTCCGGGTCGCATGAGAGCTTTTACCTGAAAAACATTAGTCATACTTGGCTCTTAAATTATGAAGTACATATTTCTGCAGTTAATGCTGCCGCCGAGGTAAAGACGTGGCAAATGAACTTAAACTTGTAAGTGTTGCGTTTTCAGCCATTTCCATTTCAGCGCTACCCCTTCGTTATCACAATTCCACGGAGTGAATAGACCCCTCGTGGGTCTTCGTGCATGCTTGTATGACCCTGTGAGGTATGTCACCACGAATGGTGGCCAGAGTCTTAAATTCAATTGAAATATCGAGTGAAATTCTTTCTGGTCTTCCACCGGGTTAGTGTCAGTGTCACCGGGTCAGTGTTAAACAGACTCGGTCATCGCCCTAAGGGCTTCTGAATCAGTAATTTTATTTCATTTCATGATGGCCGGGTCGGTTTTCGATACGCCAGCAGCAATTGAGACACCAACCCGGTGGAAGAAGACCCGAGAGGATTTCACTCAGCAGATACGCCGGCAAAGTACAAGATCTTTCATTTGTTGAAACATCGTTTAATCCATTTTTTTAAATATGATAAATGGCAACATTTAATTACAAATGAATTAATTAATTTTGGACAATAATTCCTAATATTCAGTTGAAAATATCGATTTATATTAAATAATGCAGTAATCAACCATAAGGTCGGTTTGGTAGAAGATGATAGAGTTCATCCTGTACTAAGCCCTATACGCCGCGTGAAATTCACACATAGCGGCAGGGGATTTTTTTTATATTAAATGACTGAAATATTTTCAATTCTTACATCCGACATCATCGGTAGCTCAAATCTATTGGGAGCCTGACCCTACGATGTAATTGATTTAACTTCAGCAGTTAGTTAAAACTCAAAGGGGATGAGACGCCAGATAGTATTACCCGTTTGGATCTGTTAGAAAGGAAGCTCGAGAGCAGATCAAGAAAAGTGCCGTTGAAGGAAAACCGTTGGCTGATGGATGACCTGTTGGCTGATATTAGATAATGACAATCAACGAGGCTACTTAGAATGAAAAAAGAGAAATATCCCAGCAAGGTCGGACAGTGGGAAAAATGGCATCTTTAATTTATCTCTTCAACGTCTGTTCTCTAATTTTACTACCATGATCTCACCTACCGAAGTACAATGGGGCTCATAATATAGTTTCACTATCATCGTAAAAAAGATGTGTTTTCAATTTATTCAAGAGATTTAATCTGTAATTCACTTCGCCCCGCGAGTGGTTCCCAACCTAGTTCCTCTAATTATCTTGATACGCTACTCAGGATTTCATTCCAACGTTTAAAAAATCTAGTTCCTCTATTTTGCGCACGATCTAGCTCGGTAATCGATCTAATTTCATGAATATTCCATCTACAGCTACTTAATACCCCGCAAGCCGCCACAAGGGCGTGTGGCGGGGGGTGTTAGGTCACAACCCGTAATTAATAAAAAAAACGTATGCAAAAGCCACAAATTTATACCATCCACAATCAAAGCATGTTATACATTCATGCAAGAACACTTACACCCCTCACTCATGCAAACACACAAACAACCAACTAGCATACTCATGCACCTAAAAATATACCTGATATCTTCGTAATGTTTAATTTTGTTCCGACTTGTAAATTAAATGTCTTTAATATTTTTAAAGAGACTTTGGTTTTTTACTATTATGATTTTTGATTGTTCGGGGAAAGAATGAGTATTTCAATTTATCTGTACTGTAATCCATTTCCCTTATTTTCTCTTTGTGGTATGAACTACCTATGCAGTGTGGGGCTATTATAATTCCTTTTGTGCCATCGTTGAACTCGTTTGTTCTGAACCTTTCTAAAAGTCTAAGCCTCGGTTGTTCTCTTCGTATTTCAAGTGGCTCACAGCCTAAATCCCCTAAGATACCTGTCACACTAGCAGCATATTTTTATCTAATATTTCGATATCTATGTAGAGGCCTAAATAGCAAAAGCTAACTAGCATAATAGCGTGATAATAGCTTAATATGATATTTAAGCTTTTGGTCATATTTTCCCAATGATCTTTGATAAATTCTACTTTTGTGAGCCTGATCCCCGTATATGTTTCACACAGGAGAGGCCATGAATACGGATAAGTATTCATTCGAGTCTACAGTTTCTACTTCGGAATTTTTTATACAGAAGTGGTTTGGTAAGTAGGAAATCTCTTCTTGCTTAAAAAATTCATCACTAGACAATTTCCAAGTTTCATTCTGATTACCATGTGTCTCGCCAACGTTGTATCGCATTAAGATCACTCGTAGCTACTTTATCCTAAGAAATACGGATGTTCAATTGTCCCCGGGTCAACTTTGTGGAAGTTCATGTTCATTTAATAAACTACGGATGTTTCTGTAAACCAACGCATCTTGGGAAAATAATCATATCTTAACATTAACTACTGAGTTAATGTACTAACCGTGAAAAATGGAATAAAATAGGTCCGATTACGCTTCCTAGGGTAACAGCCGAAGAGACGTATACTGCGTTATAGCTAACATCAATTATGACTACCCTTTGTACGTGAACATTCAAAAACTCTTTAAAGCGGTCTAGGATTTATTTGTCCTAGGTTTCCAGCTTTGTGAGGAGGATTACTTCGGGCTCTATTACTAACTTTCCTGTATTATTTCCTATGGTAGGTATAGTTGCATTTTGAAAATTATCCTACCTTTTTATGTAACAATTGTATTTTCCCTTGAATCTGAAATCCCTCCATATCCTGACACTGATCGTTCCACAAAATTTGCTTTGTCCTGTTTCTCGCCAATGTTTACCGTTGAGCCCTCCGTATATTCTTCTACCAATTTTGTGTTTTTGAATTTCCAATTTCTTTTTTCACCTATCTTCTTAAGCATCTCCGCCGTGACTCTTGGCCTCTTAATTCCCTTATTCTCTGCCATTTCCATTGTTTTCTTAAGTGTTCTTTCTATGTGGATCTTAGCCTTCACCTACCTTTACTCAACTTTTTATATCCTACTGCTCTCATTTAGATATTCCTTATTTTTTCTTGTTACTCCTTCCTTTTTACTTCGTTAAGACCTTGAAGATTCCACTCTAGCCCTTTCTTACCCCTCACCATCGTTTTGGATTTTATATTGCATTTATGACAAGTAAATGATGAACCGAATTTCCATCCGTGCCCGTGAAAATCTATGAGTTAGTGACGCTGTTTATAACACTGTCAAATCCTAATATATTCTTATTGGTATATCCCACTCTTTTGATTCCGGCATATTCCGCCTACGTCTGTCATGATGTTTAAACCAGGTGTTACTTATTAACAGACCCCTTCTTGTGCAGAACTCGACTGCTCTCTCTCCGTGATCATTTTTAATTCCTAAATCGTACTCCCTCACCTCTCTCCCCTTCCTTCATTAGCCTTCCACTGCATTTCAACCACCCATTAACATTAATTAGGTGCTTTTATATACGCTGCCTTGCTCCCCAGTTTCCCACTCAGTGCAACGGCTACTCCACGCTTACTCTCATCACCCATTATAAATTGCCCTGTAACCATCTCGGCAGTAATCCCCGCCGTCTATCCATCTCACCTCACACAAGCCTTACATAACCTCCATTTCTCTTTTAATGATTTCTAGCTTTCCTGTCATCATCATCATCGTCTTAACATTCCATATCCCTATCCTATCCGTAACAGTCCTCTTCTGGTACTTATCTTTTTCTAATTCCAGCTCGTTGGCGCGAGGATTTCGTGAGATCTACCTTGGAAATGGAAAACAATAATCAATGAAGCAATATCAAAGATGAGGTAAAATGATTTCATTAAAAATGTGTCCAAAAATGTTCCCCGGCTCAAAAACAATCTGAAATTACTCATTTATATTATGTTTTAATTATTAGATTAGTTTCCGCGATCATTAATTGTGCTCACCACCATTGTCAGTATGAATGACCAATTCATCCTCTCCTGACATTAATTCGGATTGAAAGCCTTCGGAATGCCAAGCCGAAGGCCGGTTTGATAGGGGAGGGTGAAGTCAACTAATGCACAGCCTTGTGAAATTCACACAGTCATTACTAATGGCCCTATACCGCTTGTGGTTTTCGAGAAAGATTGGGCGATTATTAGCTCATACAACTTTAGTTTATAGGCTTCGCATGGGCTGGAACCTGAATTCACGCTAAATAGCCTAAGCTCTACCCACCAGGATACCGCATCGCTGCACGACTTAATGGATAATGGATGGCAGGAATTTCTACAAGATATCACCACTCTTGGGCCATTACATTCTGAAACACCTGGGGAGCCAAGCACTTGAACGATAGTAGTAGTAGTATCCATTTACGGGTGGCGACCGACAGCTGAGGTCATTTGTACCATAGGGGATGGACAGGAAAGGATAAAGGGTGGAGAGAAACCCGACGTCGGCATTAGCCTACCCTGTACGAAAGGCACCAAGGGGTTCGCAGCTTAACGTCCCATCCGACGGATGGCGTACTCACTCAAAGTGCCCTCCACAAAGCACCTCAAGTAGGGATCGAGATATTTGAATCCCGCCGGGATTTGAACCCGGCACCTCTGGGAAGCCAGTACGTAAGCCTCCGAACCATCTCGATCCCCGCTTGAACGGTGATGCAAATAAATTCTTAATACTTATTTATGCCCCTCATAGGAATATTTACCTTAATATCCCGTCAATCAATTAACTAAGAGAATTCATTTGTACTACTCATCTTTTATTCCTTAATGAGTTTCGATTATGTCGAAAATGTTTTGCTAACCCCGTCGCAGGATAAGTCGTAAAAATATATTAAAGAGATTGAATGACCTAGAGATTTAAAATGCCATTTTTCCCCACTAACGACTTATTATTATTATATAAATGTCGTTGCAATTAGGCAATTGTCCTAGTGGCCACGGTCAAGTCTGGTCAACGGTCACTCCTACAATGCACATGTATGTATAGTGCATCACACAGTAACAAACAATGTAGAAACACAAAAAAAGGAACACTCACACGTTATTTCTTAATTATTTCGACGGAATTCTACTCCGTCTTCATCGGAAGATAGAGAACCCCTGTCTCCTGCAGAACTCAACTGCTTTCTCCTCGCGGTTATTCCTCGTGCCTAAACCGTAGTCCCCCACCTCATCACCATCTCTTTCTTCGCCTACTGTCGCATTCCAATCCCCCATCACTATGAAATGTTTCCCTGCGGGAACACAAGCGATTATGTCCTCTAACTGTTTGTATATCCTATCGACCTCTTCTTCCTTATGGTTGCTCGGTGGCTCGGTGGCATATATATATATATATATATATATATATATATATATATATATATATATATATATATATATATATATATACACACACACAAGAAGAACAGATATGAGACAAAATGCTCTTATATACAATGACACTTTAAGATTACCAACCATACCTTTACCATCACACAAGGGCTAGGTTCACACATACCTACAACTCTCCGTCCATCGCCGCGCACTCTGTCCATAACCACGCACTTCAATTTCATGTACCGTTCAAAATCACGCACAGGTAACACATTATTCACTTTTGCAATACAACTTCTCACGCCGTCTACATCACATGCAAACAATATTTAAATAAGAACATTAGTATAATAATCACTGATCAATGAAGTTTATCACACTGTGGCAGCTTTACACTTAAAACTCTTTGTCTTAAAACTCCTAAAATTGGATGGCAAGGGCTCAAACAAACCTCCAGGCGCCTGGTTCCATTCAACAATAGTTCTATTGAAAAAAAATAGGTTTTTTTCTTATTTTTTTGCGTTCTTAATTGTATTTTAAAACTGTGGTCCGTTTTTCCCTTTAAGTTTCGTTTTTCTATCTCTTTCCATAAATCTTCCCACACTTCGTCATTTTTATTAATTCTACATATACATCGCACCTAACCTACTCCTTTTTATTCAATTTTGCAAACTCTTCCATTTCAGAATATCCAACATTTCCGTGACACTATCTGTTCCCTTGTACCTTCCGAGCACATATCTTGCTGCCTTTCTTTGATCTTTTTCTATCTTTATATAGGATCACAATGACAGCAAAGGGCAATTCTAAGTAAGCATATTTTAATCCTAAATAGCCTAGTTAGTAGTAATTATTTTAGTAAACCCTTAGGTATAATATTGCTTTTATTGTCAGCAACCCGTATCGTATGCGCAGAAAAACATTTTATATTTAGATACAGTAATCTGTGAAAACTGTTGCAAAAACTATCGGCAATTATCATTTAAGCAAAGCTTAACTTTGATGGTTAATTTCTCCTGAGGAATCACCCACTGCCACACACCCTAGCGGTGTGCTGCATGGTACAATGCAGATTTAGATGCACATTGGTATTGGTTGGTATCATAGGAATGAAAGGCTGCCGGAAGAAATATTACAGATATATCTAAACAAAGTGGATCGCGGTAGTCCAGGGGGTAGAACTACTGACCGGAGGGTCCTGGGTTGGATTCCCGGGCAAGGCACTCTGGGCACCTGCAGCATCACCCAAGCAATGTGATTTTTCGGGTACCAGGTCTATCTGGGAAACCATAACCGGCACAGGGAAAGGAACCGGCCCCCCTACCCTGGTGTGTAAATTTCACACGCCGTCGGGCTTAGTACTGGGTGAACTCCACCATCACCTACCAAACCGACCTTCGGGTTGATTACTGTGTTTATGGTTATCTAAACAAAGTTATCAAGAATTTCAGTCAGTCCCAGCGTCAATGACATACCTGTAAAACATTCTGATAAAACATGCTGACGAATTCTCCTCGCCTTGAAAGTTATCTCCGGAGTCCCAAGCACTCCCAAGACTTGCGGATTTTTTTTGAGTGTGCTCATCTCTCTCTCTCATCGGGTTTCCCCGACGCGACGTAGCAGGAAGCAAAGCGACTAAAAGCGCTGCGACTAAAATCGCTATAGACTCGATTTTAGGGGCGAGTGGTGCGGTGGAGGGATTCCGGCGCAGGATGCTGATGCCTCAAGTGTGAGTCGGTCACCCCCCCCTCCTCCCCCCGGCCCCCTGAACGTAGTCTTCCTACAGACGCAAAAAACCCGCCGGTGAGTGGAGGGAGGGGGGTCAACGTCCACGTGACCGGGCGGCCTCGCCTGCTCTAGCGACCCACAGCCCGCGGGGGTGGGTACCGGGCAGATCTTGACGACCGCGGGGGACGCCGGAAGCCGAATCGGCCCCATCGCTGGCGTAGGGACCCCAGCGCTCTGGAACCCCCAGCCCGCGGTCAGAATATCCTGGTGAACGGAACAATAAATAAATATTGAGGGTGAGTTTACGGCCAAAATTGCTCTCTCTGTCACCACGTAGCGTGCCCAGAAATGAAAGAGAAAGGGAATAATGAATCGAAAACGGTGAGGGGAATGTTGTCTCTGGCCATGCAAGAGAATTCGTGATAATAGGTAGACCATGTACACCCGACGAGCGACGTTTGAAGAGACCTTGCTGAACGGTGACTCGCATACAAGACGAGGATGCATTTTTGCGCAAAGCTGTACACGGTAGCAGAAATTACCTCTTTGAACTTTTCGCAAAAATTTAGAGCATGCAGTTTGGGCGAAAAATATTAACAAATTTTACGCAGAAGATTGCGTGCGTGTGTAAACTTGCGAGCGAGCGTGTTTGTTTGTACACTCATCTATCAACCGACTGGGTTGATTACTGTATGTGTGCATGTGTATGTATGTATGCATATATATATATATATATATATATATATATATATATATATATATATGTGTGTGTGTGTGTGTGTGTGTGTGTGTGTGTGTGTGTGTGTGTGTGTGTGTGTGTGTGTGTGTGTGTGTGTGTGTGTGTGTGTGTGTGTGTGTGTGTGTGTGTGTGTGTGTGTGTGTGTGAGTGTGTGTATTATATATATATATATATATATATATATATATATATATATATATATATATACCCACACACCCTATATCCCTATATCCACATATATCCCTCCCCGAACTACAACCTTGACGTGGTGGAAGGGCTTGTGCGTTCCGATGATCCCTAGAGCTGTGCCGGCGGGAGTAATAATAATTCCTCCTGGTAGGGTCACCCATGCCAGATAGGTCGAAGGTTAGGAGCCAGACGAAAGGTAGTCCACGCAGCGTCTGTTCCTCAGTGAGGCGGCTGCAATGGCGTCTGACCCCAGTGGGGCGGAAAGTAAGTGATGGTGTCACGTTAAAAACACTATTAAGGAAGGCAACGGGAAACCACCTCAATTATCATTCCCAAGATTTAAATGATGGACTATACAGAGATTTTGAGTCCTCGCAACTACGGGGCTCGGCCCAATATGCCGTGTGCCGTGCCCGGCAGCGGGGGAAGCAAGGCTTCCGCGGTCGTCATCCCACGAAACCCTTGCAAGTGAAAACCAGCAGCAGCAGGACAGAAGACGCAGGAGAAGAAGACCAAATTAGTTAGAATAGGAACGTGGAATGTTAGGACAATGATGAGGACAGGGAAATTGGAGAACGTTAAGCGAGAGATGGGAAGGGGAAATATATATATTTTAGGTCTATGCGAGGTGAGATGGAAAGATAGCGGGGATTACTGGAGTGATAAGTATAGAATAATATACAGCGGCGGGGACGAGAGCCAACGAGGGGTTGCCATAGTATTAAATGAAGAGGTAGGAAGAAGCGTAGTCAACATAGAGCAGGTAACGGATAGAATACTACTAGCAGAAATAAAAGCAGAACCGACGAACTTAGTAATTATTCAGGTATACATGCCACCGAGCAACCATAAGGAAGAAGAGGTCGATAGGATATACGACCAGTTGGAGAACATAATCGCGTGTGTTCCTGCAGGGAAACATTTGATAGTTATGGGGGGGATTGGAATGCGACGGTAGGCGAAGGAAGAGATGCTGACGAGGTCGGGGACTACGGTTTAGGCATGAGGAATGACCGCGGGGAGAAAGCAGTTGAGTTCTGCAGGAGACAGGGGTTAGTCATCACCAACACTTGGTTTAGACACCACAAAAGACGCAGGTATACATGGAAAATGCCAGGTGACTCAGAAAGGTATCAGCTAGATTATATCCTGGTTAGACACAGGTTTAGGAACAGTCTTATCAATTCGCACAGCTTCCCGGGAGCGGATGCGCACTGAGACCACAATTTAGTTGTTATGAAATGTAGCGTCCGATTCAAAAAGATAATGCAGGGGCGGCGAGTTATAAAATGGAATGTAGAAGCATTAAATGGTTTGAAAAGGAAGGATTAAAAACAGGCGGTAGAGGAAATCATGGAGGATGGTAAAGAGCTAAGTACTATCGAAGAAAATGGGAAAGTATCAAGAAAGGGTTATCGAAAGCCGCAAAAGAACTGTTGGAACCGTTAACGCTAAAAGGACTAGGAAACCATGGATCACGGATGAGATGATTACTGAGATGGATGAGAGGAGAAAATGGAAGAGTGTAAACACAGAGAAAGAGTGAAATCGGTGCGCTGTACAGCAAAGTTAAATCTTTATCGGGAAGTAAGAAAGGAAGATCTATGCTAACAGCTAGAGATAAGGTGGGTAAGATAATACTTGAGATAGGAAAGATCCAAGAGAGATGGAAGGAATATAAAGAAGAACTGTATAGTAAAGAACTTAGACCAACAAAGTTAGACATAGAAAAGGAACATGACGTAGATGACGATTGCTTAGGTCCAGGCATACTCGATGATGAGATAGAAAGGGCGTTAAGTGAGATGAAACTAAATAAGGCCGTGGGGGTGGATAACATTCCTGGGGAACTACTAAAAGCTTTAGGAAATTGTGGGAGGAAGAGGCTATTTGAGCTGATTCGTAGTATCTATGAGGAAGGAAACTGGCCGGAAGATTTTCTGAGACCAATGTTAGTAACTATTCCGAAAAAGGTAAAGGCTACATCATGTGAGGACTACAGGACGATAAGTTTGATATCCCACGCAGCTAAAGTTGTTCTCAGGATCATAAACAAAAGGATAGAGAGTAGGGCGAATGATTACTTAGGGGATGACCAGTTTGGGTTAAGGAAGAGTAGAGGTACGCGTGATGTCATTGCAGTAATGAGATTATTAATCGAGAGGAATAGAGAATACAACCACGAGGTATTTGCCTGTTATGTAGATTTCGAAAAAGCGATTGAAAGAGTTAATTGGGAAAAAGTAATGAGTATATTGCAGAAAATTGGAGTAGATTGGAGGGAAAGGAGACTAATCCGCAACCTGTACATATCTCTGACTGGTCAGGTGCGAGTTGGGAACGGGGAGTCCGGATGGGCAGTGTTAGGAAGAGGTGTAAGGCAGGGTTGCTCATTATCACCGTTGCTGTTCAACCTGTATGTAGAAGAAATAATAAAAGAGGCATGGGAAGAGCTGGAGGTAGGAATGAAAGTGGGCGGGGAAGTCGTAAAATCAGTTAGGTTTGCTGATGACCAAGCTTTAGTTTGTCAGTCAGCCAAGGGGCTGCAAGCATTGCTGAGTGAATTGGAAATTCAGTGCGACAGGTATGGGATGAGAATCAATATTAATAAAACAAAGGTCATGCGATTTTCTAGAAAGAAAAAGGCTAAGCTTAACATTAAAATAGGAGGGCAAAAACTAGAGCAGGTAGAACAGTTTACGTATCTCGGTAGTGTTTTGGACCAACACGGTCAAAGTAGTAGGGACGTAAGGAGAAGAATTGCGCTAGGCAAAGAGGCTTTCACAAGGAGGAGGGAGTTGATGACGGGGACGTTGAGTAAGGATATTAAGAAAAGACTCGTAAAAACTTTGATATGGAGCGTAGCTATGTACGGCGCGGAAACGTGGTCATTGAAGCAGGAGGATAGACGTAGACTGGAGGCTTTGGAAATGTGGGTGTGGAGAAGAATGGAGAAGGTGAAATGGACAGAGAAGAAAACAAACGAGGAAGTACTTGGTATGGTGGGCGAAGAGAGGGGTTTGCTGGGAGCAATCCTATGGAGGCAGGAAAAGTGGCTGAAGGGGGTATTGACCGGCAGCGGGATGTTGAAGACTGTAATTGAGAGGAGAATGTTAGGCAAACGGGGAAAGGGAAGGAATAGGATAGGGATGTTGGACGGGATGAAGGGAGGAAGAAAGTGCTCAGAGATGAAGAGGGACCTGATGTAGAGTAAGATGCTGGATTTGTGTTTTGTTAGGAGTCAAAATATTAATTTAATAGTTGCGTCCATCCAAAAACGTACCTTAACCGGTAGATTACCTTAATATATATATATATATATATATATATATATATATATATATATATATATACACACACACACACACACACACATATATTTGGACGGCACAATAGACATACTACCTTGATCAAAAAGTTCCCGGAATTTATTCAGAAAATTAAAAATACAAGTTTATTCATCTAAATCTATATTGTCCCCTTCAAAGTAATCCCCATCGACTGCAACACACTTATGCCAGCGCTTGATCCAATCCTCGAAACATTTTTTATATTCGGTTTTCGGTATGTCCATCAGTGCTTCCTGCGATTTTTCCATTACTTCCTCTCGGCTGCTAAAACGCGTTCCCCGTAATGGTTTTTTAACTCGATTGAACAGAAAGAAGTCACAGGGAGCCAAATCAGGTGAATTCGGTGGCTGTTGGATGGTATTTGTTGCATTTTTCGTCAAAAAATTACGAATAATGATAGCACTGTGCGACGGTGCGTTATCATGGTGCAAAATCCACGAGTTTTCTGCCCACATTTCTGGTCTCTTTCGGCGAATTGCTTCACGCAAACGTCTCATAACGCCCAAATAATACTCTTTGTTTACTGTCTGGCCTTCTGGCAAAAATTCATGATGCACTACACCGTTGTAATCCACGAAAACCGTCAGCATTGCCTTCTTTTTTGACTGAAAACGACGTGGTTTTTTTGGTCTCGGCTCATTTGGTGAACGCCATTCACTTGCCTGATGTCTGGATTGCGTGTCGTACTCATAAACACACGTCTCGTCTCCAGTAATGATCCTTTTGATGAATGTGGGATCGGATTCAGCCTCGCAAATCATGTCTTTTGCGACGTCAACACGGCCTCTTTTTTGCATGAAATTGAGGTCTTTTGCTGCTACACGACGGAAACCCAAATCATTAACCACAATGTCTTGGGCGGATCCATAGGCAATGTTCAAGTCCTCCGCTATTTCTCTGATGGTTAATTTGCGGTTATTGACCAACATTTCTTTTACTTTATCAATTTTTTCACCGACTTTCGATGTCGATGGTCTGCCACTGCGTTCATCATCTTCGATTGACTCACGACCACTTCTGAACCGCTCGTGCCACTGGTAAACGACCGTTTTTTTTAGAGAATCGTTGCCGAAACACTTTTCCAACATTTCCAACGTCCGTGCGCCACTAAATCCGTTTTTTACGCAAAATTTAATACATTGCAAATTTAAATCCATTTCTGCAATTGTAAAAAATCGCCAACACACACAGAGATAGATGTACTCTTGGCTACGTAACTTTTGCAAATGTCAAGTTATGACACTAAGATTTAAAGGGAATATCAACAACAGATGTACCAATTTAACAAAAAAAACAGAACTCAAATCGGAACGATGGGAGCGCCACACGGTGGTTATTCCGGGAACTTTTTGATCAAGGTAGTACATTATTACTATTACACAATAGTAATACTTAAAAGGACACTCACATGGTAAATTGTTTAAGCTTTCGACCTTCTCCGAGGCCTTCATCAAGTAAGACTGAAAATTTTCTGAATAGGGGTAAAGGGTCTGGATGGTGGAGGGGAGGTGAGGTGCTGGGAGTGAAATTAAAGATGGCGGTTAAGGGTGGGAATTTTGAAATATCGGAAAGCTAATAAATACGCGGATTCTCGAGTTCTCACCTCTATATTGGTGGCTGAATCGGGTAAGGATTCTAGGATGCAAAGAGCAAAACACTGGTCGAATGAAAGGTTGTGGGAATTTGCGTGTGAAGGGATAGGAAGAGAAGAGAGAGAGGCAGAATTGCAGGACTACCGGTGATTGTTCATTCAAATGGAAAAGGGGGTAATGCATTCGCCTATGTAAAATGAAGTGCATTGTTTGCATGACAAAAGATATTATTATATATATATATATAAAGAAATATTTTTTTGAGAGGCAATTAGTGTGGGAACGAGGTGAGGGGGCAAAGAGGGCATGTTGAGAGAGGGGAGTAGAACTAATAAGTAGACAAGTTTTACATCGCGGGCGGTTGCAAGTAGGGGAAATATTAGCTTTCCGATATTTCAAAATTCCCACCCTTAACCGCCATCTTTAATTTCAATCCCAGCATTCCCTGCACCTCACCTCCCTTCCCCCGCCCAGACCCGTTACCCCTCTCCAGCAAATTTTCAGTCTTACTTGATGAAGGCCTCGGAGAAAGTCGAAAGCTTAAACAATTTACCATGTGAGTGTCCTTTTAAGTATTACTATTTTATTTGTGTTCTATTGTGCCGTCCAAATATTATACTGCTCGTGTGTTTCCGTATAATCGATACACACACATACATACATACATTATTATTATTTGATTACATAAACCATACCTGATTTTCAGAAAAAGTAGTGATGTATTTTTATAACATTTTCTTATGAAATCATTATTTTGAAATAAAGATATTAACAAAAAAACGCGCGGGAAAAATTATAAATAAGAGAATATAACTTTTGAGTTGCATTATTTTCTGTCTGCCTCTGCAGAGTCACATTTTTTAGAAAAGTCTGTTCTTACAGGTTTTGTCGGGCCGTTCATTTAGCATCAATGGCGGAGCAAACAAATTCTGCGCACACCTTTTTTACAATGTATGCACACTGTTCGGGACCATTTCCTCTTCTGACCATTTGTTCCGCCACCAACTGCATGATTCTTTTCTTTTTTACCTGGAAGTTGCTCCAGTCAGGCATTTGATCTACTTACACGAGGATCTGTCACACTCCGTCTCCCCAAGGCATTCCATCTCTAGAGACTCAATAATTCTTAAGGGTTATTGAAGCCATGCCATCATTGTCTTTGGACTATTTTCTTCATACATGATAAAAGAACTGAGCACCATACGAGCAATTACACTGAAAATAACCTGCTCCCGAAACTTAAAGAGTGCGCCTTCCATTCAAATAAGAATACCCCATCATGTCACATGTATCTATTCCTCCCGTGTAACTATTATATAAATTTATAAATTGTGGCCTAACTATGCCTTTGGCTTTACCATGCCTTTTCTTACTAAGATAAGTGCTCTGTGCTGTTGCCTTTTTAGAACGAAGCAGAGCAGAATTTTTTGGGACCTTTTTTGACTTTGCCTTAAAAAAAGAATTTCACCTACGCTAAATTTTTCTTTCAATTCTTTCGGTATGTTCCTTCTATTCCTTCTCAATATCCATGTCAAATAAATGCCTTTGATTTTTATGCAATTCACATTCCAAGTCAGCACAAAAAAAGTTGTCCACAACAACATGGTATCCTTTCATGAAATCATTACCTAAAATCAAAAGCTTTTTCACAACCAACAAACTTAGTCTATGTTCCTGCAAATGTTTCTTATCTTCTTTGTTTTTTGCATCACGAAAGCAGTAGAATCCCAGACAACAGTTCACCCCAGAATCACGAAGCATCCAGAATTTTACGCCCCATTTATGGTGATGTTTATTAGGTAGATATTGAAGTGACTGCGATTGGCTTTTGGTACCGACTAAGGTGCTCGTGGGGTGTATAGTGGCGGCGAAATAAGCTATTAGCATGGCCAAAGATGGGCTGAAATTTAGCACAGGGATCATACTTTTCATTTCTAGGCTGGAAAAGTTTGACATTATCTGTAAGATGGAAAAACCTCAAAAGTAATGGAAAACGATCTCTAGATACCATTTTTTTCAAACTATGGTATGATGCGAACATTGTTTGCACCGTATCATTAGATGGCCTTTTTGTTACACCCATCTCTAGGGAAAATGCATTGAATGCTTTCTTTCATCTCAGTTATAGTCACGTTTCGCCATTTCCTCACTCTTGGTCTAGGCGATAATTTTTCATGGGCAGCTAGAAACTGCTCTGCATACCTGTTGGTTTCTTCAGTAAATAGATTCCACAAAACGGGGGTGAAAATAAATTGAAGTATGATATGGGGTCAGCAGTCGGTGGTAGCGCTTGCTTGGGATCTGCTACTCCTGCGCAACTGAAGGCGTTGGTACTCCTAGGTGTCACGGCCTTCTGAGATGACGTTGAAATCTGGTGGTGGATTAGCATCTGCCACATCACTACTTACGTCACCTTCATCACTTTCCTCTATAACTCTTGGCTTTTCCCTCTGCATCACAATGTCGGAGTCGTCAGAATCCACTTCTTCGTATTTCAGACGCTCGCTCTTATCGTCTTCCTCAGAGTAATCTTCACCGTCACTTAGCGATAACAATTTATTCGCCATTTCTTCATCTACTTTATCTCTCTGTTTTTTCAGCTGCCATTTCGGGTAGCCAAAACACAAAAGAAAAACGTACGCATTTCCTTGCAATCATGTTTGATTCGATCGCACGCTCGCAAGGGAAAAGCCTCTATTGTCTTCTTTGGCCACCTCCGCCGAAAAAGAAGAGACTGCATTCCTCATACTCAATCGATAATGCATTCACTCTCTGAGGGCAGATAAAGTACCAAGCCCTTAACGAACAGAGAACTGCTGACTATGCTGTCCCATTCCACAACGCCTAAGGGATTATCTCGGGCGGATGGCAAGGTTTTCATTTGCATCATATTTCGTGAGACTATGTTAGCATGTTTTATCAAAGTCATCATCACACATTCATGATATTACAGAATGAAATATAATTTATATTTTTAATATTGGAAGGACAACTCACCGAAAAAAAACGAGCGCACGGTTAGGCATAATTTCCCATCTTGTATGTACTATACATATCAACGTCAAAATTATTGTTAGGTGTTTTCTTGAAAAATGATTTAAAATTGTCAGTAAAAATAATAAAAATTTGCTAAATAAGTCAAGTAATGTACTCTCTAAGCAGGACTAAAACGAAACAAACATACGTAGTACATATTATAAGTTATAGCGATTTTAACTAAGGTCTGCGCATGAGCCGATATCTCCGCCCGCCGCATTTATCGCCTGAGATACAAAAGCCAATGATGCCGAGATATCGGCCGCACTAGGAGGGTTAAGGGAACGCGTGCCAGCTTCTTTGAGGCCACTTATGGTCCCATGTTGTGTCCTACGAGTGAGGATTTCAATTTTGGGAATAGGAAATAGTCTGCTGGTGCCAACTCAAGACTGTAAGGGGTTTGGGGAATCGTCGCGATGCTGTTGTAGAAGGTCTCAAGCAGACACTCAACTATTGATAAAACTTTTGACACTTGATAAAATTTTGAGAGCGAGAAGGTGGAGACCAAATTAAAACACTTGTAGGGCCTAAAAAATGAGATAATAAAAGCTGGCAATGAAAAAATAAAAACAGTATCTTTGAAAATAATTGGGAAAAGGCGAACTGCAGAAGAGCGATAAGCATACGTATTAACGAAGAGAAGGGAAGAAAGAACATGATTATGGGTTAAAGGGAAAAGGTGCTGAGCATTAATCAATCAACTCCATCAGGTAAACAAAGGGTGAAGAAACAAGGAAAGGTTTCAGAAATAAAAATGAGGAGATCTCCCGTAGTCTGGGTTAAGTGGACGCTCTACGGAAGAAGGTGAACTGACGTGTAAATGAAAAAGATAATATAAAGAAATAAACAAACAAAACGGCAACCACTTTTACAGGTAAGACAGGAAAACTACTAAAGACCCGAATGAGATTCATGAAAAATGAAAAGAATGCATAAAGGAGCTACAGATAGAAGGTGGACCGACCGGGTACTTGAGGTACAAAAAGGGAATGTGACGAGAATGGAAATGGTTTTGATTCTGGAATCCTAGCAATCGAGAGAGAGAGAGAGAGAAATAGCTAATACGGGAAATGAGGTTGGATAAATGAAACATTTATCTTGAAAGAAAATTCAGTCAATGTTTGCATTAATATTCTTCGATTTGATTCGATATATCGGCGATTTAACGCGATATACCTATTGAACAAAACGATAGCTTTGAAATACAACGATAGATGCTTGTATGTGCCCTTATTATCAGTTGCTCCTCGCAGTTGAATAAAACATGGTTGTACGTCATCACAATAACTTTTAACATACCAATACGACGAGGAAACTGCGAGATAGGCATGCGGTTGAGATGGTAACGAAGATCGTCGGAGAGCTGATGCATAGTATATACAGGTAATACATACAGTATATGTATGTATAGATGTGATTATATATATATATATATATATGTGTGTGTGTGTGTGTGTATGTATGTATATATATATATACACACACACATATATATATATATATATATATATATATATATATATATACATATATACACATATGTGTATTTATGTGTGTATATATATATATTATTAGGTAATTACCGGTTAAGGTAGGTTTTTGGATTGACATAGCTACTAAATAAATATTTTGGGACTCCTAAAAAAAATACCCTTGCAAGGGTTTCGTGAGGCGACGACCGCGGAAGCCTTGAATCCACCGCTGCCGGGCACGACAAACGGCCGATAGGCCGAGCCCTGTTTTTGCTAGGACTCATATTCTTTGTAGTGACCATCATATTTATCTCGGGAATGATAATTGAAGTGATTTCCCGATGCCTTCCTCAATAGTGTTTTTAACGTGACACCATCACTTGCTAGCCGCCCCACTGGGGTCAGACGCCATTGCAGCCGCCTCACTGAGGAACAGACGCTGCGTGGACTACCTTTCGTCTGGCTCCTAACCTTCGACCTATCTGGCATGGGTGACCCTACCAGGAGCAATTATGATTACACCCGCCAGCACAGCTCTAGGGGTCATCGGAACGCGCAAGCCCTTCCACCACGTCAAGGTTGTAGTCCAGGGGAGGGATATATGTATATATACATACATATATATATACGAGGGTCATCCGGAAAGTAGTACCCGTTCGTGCCGCATGAAGTGCTGACGACGCGAGTAGCCGCTGGACGAGGTCAGATAGCTTCAGTGGCTTGTCTGCCTTCTCTGAGCCAAGTTGCGTGACGCTAGCATTGCCTGTGTTGTTTCTGTGATTGTTTACAATGTTTAAAAAAATTGAGAACGCCGCCAGTTGTGAAGTGAGGGCAGTGATTAAATTCCTCAATGCAAGAAACGTTCGCCCATGTGATATTCATCGCCAATTAAAGGAGGTGTATGGAGACAATGTAATGGACGAGTCGTCTGTTCGGCGGTGGTGTCGCAACTTCAACATGGGGAGGGGGAACACACACGACGATGAGCGTTCGGAGAGACCGTCTGTCATTACAGACCAACTGGTGAGCTCAGTTGACGAATTCGTGAGGAACGATCGGCGCGTCACAATTGATGACATCTGTGAGCATTTTCCCAATGTTTCTCGAACAATTGTTCATGAAATTGTTAAACACCATCTGCATTATGCAAAAATTTGTGCAAGATGGGTCCCTCGCGTATCTCAATGAGCTGGCGGCGAAGGACTATGCAGCAGGAATACAGAAACTTGTCACACGTTATGACAAATGCCTTAATTTGCTTGGAGATTATGTTGAGAAGTAGTTTAAAGTATCCTCTTTCAAATAAAATTTTTTATGTTTGTTAATATTTACTTTTGTGTCTTTATTTCACGAACGGGTACTACTTTCCGGATGACCCTCGTGTATATATATATATATATATATATATATATATATAATATATAGGGGTCGCGGTAGTCCATGGGTAGAGCGTTGGACTACTGACCGGGGGCCCCAGGTTCGATTCCCGGGCAAGCCTCTCTGGGCACATGTAGATCCACCCAAGCTATGTAATTTTTCGGGTATTAGATCTTCCTGGGAAATATCAACCAGTAAAGGGAAAGGAACTGGCCCCCCTACCCTGATTTGTGAATGTCACACGCCGTCGGGCTTAGAACTGTGTGAACTCTATCATCACCTACCAAACCGACCTTCGGGTCGATTACTATGTCAATGGTTTTAAAATACTTGTTAGAGCTATGTTACCGTAGTTAAACCATGTATTTATCATGAAATCATTCGATAAAAATATCTTTAGAACATTTTTCTACTTAATGTAAGTCTTTCCAATCATCAATGTGACGCTCAAGAAGAACACTTAGCCATATCAATTATTCAGTTTGACAGTCATTTGATGCCATTTCCCATGTTAGTGTCCCACTCTTAAAACATTTCCAACTTTTCATATATTCAATGGTTATATGAACTGGGTTGTTCATACATTATAGCTGAGTATAATTCCTACTAATTTTATTCATAAATTATGTTGATGTAGTCAGTTTTATACCAAAATTCCAAAGATACAATTTTTATATACTCCATAGATTTTCAAAAACCAATCTTCTAGCATTTGCAGACTTCATCGTTCCAATCATCTACCCTATCACCTTTCAAAATCGTCTATTCTCCCTGCCAAAAACGAGTACGTTTGATTCCGAAGTATTTGTCCTCAATTAAATTCCTTTCGTTACATCAACAAAGCTAACCAGGCCTCCCTAAAATCTATGCTGCGCTACACTCCATATTCCAATAGTAATTCTATAGTAATCTTTTCTTAAAACCTTTACTTCGCAAAAAAAGTTTGTTCTCTCCTACTTTATCATTCAACTTAGGTCTTATACTTCTTGAGGATCTCATTACTTTCGTTTCCATTTATTCCAGAAGTGGTGCGAGACATGGGAGCTAGAATCAAATTTGAATAAATATTTCGATAAATTTGGTAGAAAGAGTATTTCATCCGAAATCACTCTATACAGGGAACCAACATAACAAATGTAGAATCGGTAAAATACTTGGGTGTAACGATAACTAAGGTTTTTCCTGGGGAAAACATATTCATGAAATTTGCGTAATAGGATACTTGGGAAATGCCATGAGAGGGTCAGGGAGCTCTGTTATTTCACGTTAGTTAGGCCCACCCTTGAGTATGCTGCAGTGTACGGGATTACCATGAGGTAGGCTTAATTTTGGAACTAGATCGAGTGCAACGCACAGCAGCTAGGTTTGTGAAAAGTTTTTATGAACAAGGTAGCAGTGTCACGGCACTATTGGAAGAATCAGGATGGGAGCCACTAGTTGATCGTAGGTTGAATTACAGGTTACTTTTACTGCGCACATTTGGGGCAGGTTACTTATCTGAGGGTTTTAAAGACATATTACAGGCCTCGGCGCCCCTTGTAGCTAAGTATTTATAACGTGAAATGTATCCGGTGGCAGCATGTTCTACAATAAAGAGAGAAAATTGAAGAAAACGCACGCAGGGGGGCCTTTTCCAGAAGATTTCAACGCGATGATTGGCCCTAATTATTTATGGACCAAGTTTATTATGTAGCATCTCTCTGCACATTTTCCTTTTTAACTCTCCTAATATTTTCCGACGATGTTGTTTTCTTTGCTGCTATTCATATTAGTTTTTTTATTGTACCCACCTTTCCTCAGCGATTTCTATCTCCTTATTCTCATTTGAGTTTTCATTTAATATTTCTTGGTATCTTTCATTTTCAGTTCAATTACTGCCTCAACATTCTACTTTCGTTTTCATCTGCTTCCTAAACCTTTTACATTACATATTTCACTTCATAAAATCTAAATTCCGTTTCGAATCTGCATTCATCCAGGGGTAATTGCGCGAGTTAATGACGCTGTTTCTAATGTTATTCATAACCATAATAAATCTAACTAGTATCTCCTTGAATACCCCTGAATTTTCCCTTTGCCTTCGTCTAAAGTGGTGTTAAAATAATGTGTTCGTTGAAATGAAGCCACTTCTCTTGCAAAGCAAAGCTGCGTTATTTTTTCCCCGCGGCCAATTATCTTTTATAAAGCATACTTTACCTCACTTCTATCCGTCCCTATTCCCAACACTGCATTCCAATCACCCATCATAATAAAATGCTTCCTGCCAGGAACATGGAACATTACTTCCTCCTTTCGATCATATACTCTGTCTACTTCTTTCTCCCAGCAAGTACTCAAACGGGTAGGAACCTGAATATGAAGCCGGTTCCTTGGTTCTGCTTTAAATTCTAAAACTACCTAGCTATCCCCTACCTACTCTGTTTACGGCTCTTCTTCCTAACTTCCTGTTTAATACGACGGTTAGGTCTCTTCCCATCCGCTCTTAACAACTTCAGGAGCTATCGCCCCAATAATTTCCTCTATTTTTCCATCTCACCTTGGACAGTAATAGCATATATATATTTTCTCTCTGCGTCTCCTACTTCAAATTTTCTAACTGTTGCGTCTTCAAAATCGCTCAAACGTTTTCTCTTTCAATTCCAACAGTGGGGGTTCTCTTCTGGGTCTTCTTTTCTGTTGAAATGCTTTCCGGAATTCTTTCCGTTTATGCGCATTCCAAAGTTATCGTCTGATGAGGGCTGACTATCCGGTAAGCCTCTTGCCCCAGGGGGCGATCCCTGTTGTCACCAGGGCTTATTATCATGTTTAATTCCATCTTACTGCATTGTACAAATTATTGAGGTAGTTTATGATTGCTTTCATTGCATAGCGCTAGTTCTCTCATTGGAATATTTTGTGATCGATCGGATGATTCCTCGGACCATGTTTGCAGATTATTAGGAACGCTTGTATCAGAAAATTGGAGTGAAAAGCGCATTTGTCAAATTAAATACATGGGTTGAATGCGACCAAGGCCTTAAGGCCAAGTTAAAATACTGCGCCATGGATAGAGGGGCACTGCAGAAGTAACTCTCCCACTTATCCGCAGCTATCCCAAAGGCAGAGAACACAGTAGCGACACGAGCTGTGGACGTCGTCGGAACCTCTTGCGATACCGAGAGAGGGGGAGAGCGGAGAGTTTGAACGTGAACTAAGGTGGCACCCTATGGAGGAGGAAGGCATAAAGCACTGGATCAGCACTCATCCAAAACAGGACCCATTAACTGCAAAATATAAACAATTATATTTTAAAATATCGAAAAGTACCAAAATTAGAAGTGATGAGAGCAAAAATATAAGAACAGTGCTGCCGCAGGCGAAACATTTTTTATTTGTGCGGGAACTTTCTTCCAAGGAACAGAAACGTTTCATAAACTGATAAATTGACGGAGGTTATAGAATTTTTCGCTTACAACCCAGATTTCCCACAAAGATGGCCAGAAGATACGCTGATTGCGTGATTTCATGTACCGTTGAATGGTAGTTTTATGTCAAAATGAGTAACGCCATTTTCCAGCCGGCAGGAAAATTTGACTTTTCTGTTTGTACATGATTCTTGGGCCACAAAAGTGACAGGAAGTTCAAATATACGTAAATGAGGTACATTCATCTCTGGGGAAAGCGGTGAGTGATCAACCATCTATTCTCCCAAAACACTCTTTGCTCTGACCCTTGAAGTAAAGAGCAAACCAGAAAGGGTCAGAGCAAAGAACAAACCAGAAAATGCCTTTCATGTGACACAGTTTTTTGCTGTCGTGAATTTCACGTCTTACTTCCCGTACTCTCTATCTCGCTGTCACTCCATCTCTCTCGTCTTGGCTGCTCCTTCGCATTTGCTCGGAGTGAACTCCTTAGAGGGACACTGTGCTCACCTCTGAATTACATTCGTGAAGCACAAAGGACCAATGGTTAGCTATTAAGTTAACTAACATAAAATTATTTCATTAAAAATCTTGCTACATGTTTCAAAGGTTTTTGAGAGGGCCACAACATACCTATCGCTTTGTAAAATCCGTGAAAACTTCTTAATACATACCCTTGACCCCGTTCCTCTTGCAGGTTAGTGTTATTAAGAGTGAAATATATGTCAAGATAGATTTTGATGTAGACAAAAATTATTCTTGCGCGGCACTAGACGATTTCATACTCAAATATTAAAACATTCTTCAACTCCGTACGTTTTATGTTTACTTTTATTCCGACCAATGTCCACAGTCTTTTCCTCTCTCTCCCTCTGTCTCGTTTACCCAATATTCTCTCCATCATCAGAGTTAACAGTGTTCCATTGCAACTAAATATACCTTGAATCATAATTCTTCTTTGATTTTTTCCCTTAAATCTTCTCTCTCAAAATAAACGAAGAATTTCTTGTTTTATTTTCTTTCAGTCCATTTTACTAGTTCATTCTCCTTAGCACCCACTTCTCAATAGCCTCCTCCTATGTACTCTCTCGTCTCCACGACCAAGGTTGCTGATCCTTATAGAAATACGGTCCACATCAGGATGTTCATTATTTTTTTTATTGCATCTTTTGTTATTTTCCGTGTCATTAGTTCCCTACTCTTTGTAAAAGCTTCTTGACCTATTGCAATTCTTCCTATAATATAAATTACTACTTTGTCTGGCTATATCTAGTAAACTTCATCACTAGGTGAACTGTTTAACCAACCTTTAGTTTCTCATTTCCAATTTCTATGATTTAATTGGCCTTACTATTTCATTACACTCTCATTTGGGGCATTTTCTTGCCATTACTTTCATTCCTAACTTCTTCAAACTAGGCCTTTAATCCTGGAGTCACCAAATACTGATTATCCGCAAAATTTTCTGGTTTCATGAATAGAACTATCTGGTTTCATGAATAACTAACATTCAAACTCCCAGCTAATTCTATATCTTTGCAACGATTTCCATTTAATTTAATTTGGTTTATTGGACAGCCATGTGTCATTCCCCCATTACCCATCCCAACTCTGCATTCTGAAATACAGGCATTGTAAAAGCGTCAATGCCTGCAGTCTATCCCTACCCTCTACCATACAAGTTGTATGTTCATTAGCGATTCATTGTGCCGACTTTTATCTGTTGGACGCATTCCTGGAATCCGCAAAACAAATAAATGTATCGTGACTGTTCTCTATATTCCTTTCTATCTATGACCTCATTACTACTATTATGTCATGATTCGTTCACCTCCTTCCCGAACCAATCTAATTTCTCCAAGTAATCATTTGCCCTCCTCTCCATCTTTCATCGATTATCCCAAGTAATACCAGCGCTACGTTGTAAATCAAACTTATGATCTAACATTCCTCACGTAATTCTGAATTTTCCTTTTTTGAGATGGGATTAAAACTGATCGAACGAAGTCTTCTTACCAGATTTCTCCCTCATAAATGCTAATAATGGGCTCATAAAAACTCTCCCCTTCACGTTTTCCTTGAGCCTTGACTATTTTCGCTGGGTTGACATCCACCTCTTACCTCACAGTTTAATTCTTTTTTTTAGATACTTGAATGATTTCTTTATTTCTCAATCGAGTAAGAATGGTCCTAAGGTATCCTCATGGATACAATATTCTCCCCTATGTCAAAACCATCTAGCATAGAATATTTACTATATTTTCTTCCATGGTTTAATGTATCTTATATATATCTTTAGATTCAGATAAGATGTAAAAAATCTTATCTGGATCTTTTCTGGCTCGATTACTAATTTTCCTGCCATATCACTGAAACTGAACGTCAGTTTCCCTTTCTTATTCTTGGGTTTTTGCTCATGTTCTTGTAACCTTGTTTCTTTCGTAAGTCTCCATATCCTCAGTCGACTCCCTCCATCACGTTTCTTCCAACCTATCATTTTCTCTCTTTATTATTACGTTTACCTGTTCGTAATTTCTTCCTCCTGATTTTGATTACGTCTTTAATTTCTTCATTCGTATATTTTTCTAATCCTATGATGATTCTTAATCCATGGATTTCTCGTCATTTTCCCATTTATTACTCTCATTGTTAGGCCTGAGGCTTTTGTTACCACTTTCCTGAAATAAAGAAAGCTTACTTTCCCTCTTATCTATTTTCTGCTCTCATCTTAGAAGTGAGTTGAAACTCTTATAGTATTACTTTATTTTCAGCGATTTCCAAGTTATAATCCCCCTAATACGGGGGACGTGGTAGTCCAGATGATGGAGCAATAGGCTACTGTCCGAAGGGCCTGGTTCCGATTCCGTGTGATGCCATCAGGCACCCTCATCCTCACAAAAACTGTGTGATTTTTTGGAGACCCTCCTAGGAAACCATTGGTGGCATGGGGAAAGGAACTGCCCTACCCTGATGAGAATTTCACTAGCCGTTGGGCTTAGTACTAGGTGAGCTCTACTCTCACCTATCAAACCAACCTTCGGGTTGACAACTGTGGATACTTTATTTCATCATCCATGTTTTTCTTCCTCTTTAATTTAACGTTGCATGAGGGCTAAATTATGGATTGAATACAAATCATCTCACAGAAAATGAAAATTGATTACGCTGCTCCAAAATTACGCTAAGCCATAATCTAATAAAACTGTTATCTCTCTTATTTCACGGGATTTTTCATTTGCCTCCTTCTATATTTATGTTGGCACTATGTATTATTTAAGCAGTAATCAGGCAACACTCCGTTATTTTCTCTCCGTTCGTTCATATTTTCTAAATTACACTCCTCTAGCACACATTTATTTGTCCCCAAACACAACACCACATTCCAAAACCTGGCAACTACTAAATACATATTTCCTGGAAGAAGCGCGATTACTTATTCTTTTTGGTTAAATACCCTGCTTAATTCTACCTGTCTATTTAATTACTGGACTGCGTGAAAATCTTTCTATGAAATAAATTATTTAGTTCTGATTTTAAGAATACTAAAATATTCTATTACTCAACTGATTTTTGTTCACAACGTTTTGTTTATTACTACTTCTGGATCTCTTCCTCTCCGTATATATTACTCTACCTATCGTTGAAATGATCCGCACTATATTTCCATCACGCCTTGCACATCCCTAATTTATGTATTGTTTCTTTCTTCAGCTACCACGAGATGTGTTCTAACTTTCCTATTCCCAAAATCGTTTTACCATTTTATTCTCTGACCCTCTTCCCCCTTTAGGTCGATTTTTCTGTGCATAGAATAATACAAATGGCAAGGATATTGCAAAGACCTACGTAATTCATTTGCATACCCTTAATGACATTAATTTGAAACGCCGAGAAAAAGTCTCACTTCAACTTTCATGCCGCATATATGTAGTTATAAGGTGCCGTATGGTATAAGAAAGGATGAATTCATTAAAATAATTTTTTTTCTCAAAATTTCCACGGTAAAAGTATATTTAATGCCTTTATTATATAGAATATTTGTGCATTTCTGCATGTTATACTTAATAATAAATTAATTTCAAATATTAATCAGATGGCTGATTACCATTCAACAATTTTTATCTTTAAAGATACACGTGCCAATGACTAAAGGTAACTTCTGAAGTTAGCCTTCCATTGCGTCTTTTAAACGCAGCACCTAATAATGAAATTATTCATCTTAATTGTTTAGGGGATCGAAATTATATACTGAATGTTCCGCAAGAATTAATTTTAGGTTATTTGGTACTCTTCCTAATAATTTCAAATACTTCATGTGAGTTTCATGTCGAGTTTTCATTCCTCTAAGCATCCCAGTACTACTTTTTGAGGGAGGGAAGGGAAGAGTCAATTGAGGGGGGCAGAAAGGGCAATACTGAGGGTGCGAGGAAGACTGATACATGGAGCCGCGCGACGTAGAGTATGAAGGGCAGTCGATGGCGAGTAGATGAGGGAGGACGACCTGGAAGGGCGACGCAGGGAGACAGGAAGGGGCGAGGGATAGGGATAAGTAATGGACCAAGAAGTGAGATAGAGAGAGACGATGGATAGGAGGGAATAGATAGAGGTTGAGTTCTTGGATTAATATGGGCTAGAGAGGGGGTGAGAGAGATGGAAAAGGGAGTACGAGAGAGAGTAGGAAGTTTAACAGTAAAGGGGGGAGGGTGGTGAGTGGGAATCGGGCGTGTGCGAGTGAACGGGATGAGGGGAATAACGACGAGGGATGAGACAAGGAGTGGGATAGGGAGGTAGCATCGGAGCTGAATATAGAGGTTGTGATCCCACATCGTCTGTAAAGAGAAGCCTGCTCACCGGTGCCCGCGCTCGTTGCAAGGGATTCACGTGATTAGTGAGGTGAAAGAAAGAGAAAAAAACAACTTTGCACTTCCCCACACTTTTTTAATATAACACGACCATGGTTTCGATCATGTGTGTTTTTTTCTCTTTCTTTCACCTCACCATGAAAGAATTCCACCAAGTTAAGCCTGAAACTGTTAGATGCTTCACGTGATTAGTTTGGATGGGATTTCTGGCGTGCCGGGGAAATGTCTGAAGGTGGTAGATGGCAAAAGCAGCTAGGACTAGGAAAGAGAGAGAGCTTTGAAAGGACCCAATCACCCAATCCCCACAATGGCGTCCATCTCTAGAATTGTAGAAACTATATACGTGTATTTCACATTTTAGAACTGCATCCCGTTTCTAAAAAGAGCACCACACGCAAATCATATCAAGGATGAGAAGCTTAACCAATGGTTGTATAATAAGAGCAAGGCAATATATGTGAATATATGGTTTGATCCAAAAATATGTAGAATATCCGGGGAAAAAGTATTGCGGATCAAAGTACAAATTAATAAAATTCTTCAAAAAAGCACCCTTGTGCATCAACACACCGATGCTAACGCCTATGCCAGTCGCGGTACGCTTCCAGGGGGCAATGGAGTGAGACGGAGTGGTCAAAATAGTTAGTCCATGAGAGAGCCGGTTAAGGTGGAGACATGGTAAGTGTATAAGGCCATCAATGTTCTTAATCCTGCTTCTTTCTCCAACACAATTCTTTTTCTGATTTCTTCAATACTGGACCCATTCCATAAAATATTCCCTAAAACCATTCCTGGTGTTGCACCCCCTGCCACACACCTTTTTGGTGGCTCGCAGGGTATTGATGTAGATGAAATATTGTATTCATCATTCCGATAGCCCAGCATTGGAGGAACATTTCAGATGGACACAGATTGACAAGGAAACATTTCGTTGCCTATCTTAAATGCAACTTGAAGCACAGAAAAAGCTTCTTAATCTAAAGGAAGCCATATGAACCTGGTGAATCCTTTTTGCATTCATATGGAGTGCCTACATATTTTAATCACGACCTCATTTTACTTTCTATTCCCGGTCCCGAGGAAAAAATTGGGTAACCAAAGAACATCGACACAACTTGTGTGTTAAAAAAAACTGGCATAACAGGTCTCCAATTCCTAGCCTTTCACTACCCCCCCCCTTGAATTTCCCACTGCTACCCTAATATCTACAATCTGATTCATATTCAAGTTTCAAATAACTTCCCTATCCCTCAAGTTAACTCCTATATTCAACAATACTTCTATGAACTTTGTCCAATCTATTCCCACGTAACACTCTCAAAATCCACAAAATCCCGAATGACTAATAGATTGGTCGGATCTACATTTATCTCTACCAATAGAGTTCCATCACCCACCTGATATACATTCTCTATTCTTTTCCTCAGTTTCCCATTTAATACTCCGGTCTCTTCACACCGACTCTCCTCCCCACCACTCTACATTACTCTAATTACCACTCCAGTAGCCCCCATTTTCTCTAATCTCACCTCACAGTAAATTAATATTTCTTTCTTCCTCAACTTATTTGATGGGAGGGATCAGGGAGTAATAAAAGCAAAAGACTGGAAGGTGATTGTGGATGAAACCATGGATGGCAGATGGGGAAAGGGAAGAAGTGGGATACTTAAAACATACTAATCAAGGCATATTTGATGATTTTAATTTTATTGTATTTTGCAACAAAAAGGCATGTTTACCAAAGAAATAAAAAACAAATACTAGTGAGAAAATGAATTAAATTTGAAGCATCACAGGTTGTGACAATAATTGGGATGGCAAAGCTCGCTGCCTATTCACTTACACTGTAATATAAAAACTAGTCATAACTCGAAAGTAAATTATACAAATGCAGAGAGCTCTGACCATGCCATACAGCACATCCAAAAATAATTTTCAGTTTGATAACAATGTTATGCACATGTTTAATGTTCATCTACTTTTTTGGGAATTTATAACTAATAAATATTCACTGCATCAATGGTATGTTTGGCCAAATACTAACAAGGTACGAATATCTTTGCATAAATTCCCTATTTCAAAAGGATCTCAGCCAAAGTGACTACAGGCTTACAGTTGAGAAATTTCTTTCATCTGAGCAGGACTTAAGACAAACCTATCGTTCCCGAGATTACAAAGCCTATTTTAAAGTAAAATTTATCGTATAACAGGAAGCAATGGACACAAGAAAGGGTCACATTGTGTGTCCCTGACAAGGAGGATGAAGGGGAGGCCCTGTGATGCCCAAGGGAAAGACAAGCTACAAGACAGGGTGCAAAACTTCCACCATAGAACTATTTTATCTGCCTGAATTGAAGTTGCATGAAGGAAGATTTACACTGACCCTCCCAAAAAAAAAAACGTTCATATTTGGGAAAATCGCATTGCTTTTAGATTTTGTTCTGAAGAATTCTGGGTATGTAAAAACAACCTAAAATAAGTTCTAGTAAGTTGCTGAATTTTTACATTGGTAATGTGAGAAATAGTGGTAATTATGAGCATTTAAGTACATTTTTGGGTGAATTAAACTATCCTAATTCCCACTATTATTATCTAAACCTATGGGAGTCAGTAAATAATGTCTGCAGTCATTTTCAATTGTATTTCAATGAAAATCCTATAGGTTACAATATTTTCATCACGATGAGGGCACTTCCTCTAGGGAGATAGATTTTTTTTAGAAATAACTGAAAAACAGAAGAGCTCATGTCTATGAAGTATCCTGGTTCCTCTGCTGTTTCCCATTGCCAGATTTAATTCAGCAGGCATCATTTCATTTCTTCAGAACCTCTTCTTACGGCACTCTTGAGTGAGTGTAATAATAAATATCACAGCTTCTTTGTGTTACCCTCTCATTCAACATCACTGCAATTCCATATCTGTATATCCTACTCTACTCTCTTAGTTCTCTGCTGCACAAAAATTTGCCACTGGTACTCTGTTCCTCCAAAGGTAGTTTTCTTATGCCTTTTCAACCATCCACTACACAATCAACTATAAACATTTCATTCATTTTCTTTCTGTTCCTTTTCACTTGAGTTACAATTTACAGTCTTGTTCGAATTTGTAATTGGAAAACAAGTCTCCATATCAACATCATCAGAGCAGTTGAGGATTGAAATCCATCATCAAATTATTAGTAAACATATGCTTAGATAAGAAAACTTATTTTCATGAAACCTGTGGATTGCATGGAAAAATATGAGCAATAGTAATGAAAATAAAATTAATAAAAACTTCTTTCAAATTTAAACAAAATTAAAGCCAGCCATAATTTTTTATGAAACAATTCAAGGCTCAACATAATAATACTTTTAATGAGGCTTCAATTTAGCCTGATGGGTGAATTTTTCATTACAGATGGAGTCAAAAAATGTCTGCTTTTATTCAGGCAAGTACAGTGTTTGATTCAGTTGACAAGTACTCCACAGAATTGAGATTAATTGAGTGATGGGATACGAGGCCTTGAAGACAGGTGCTACCTTTGCAGACACACAAGGTCCCAGGGGTTAAGATGGTTGACCAAGATTTTCATCACAGACATGAGGGATGTATTCTTAGTGAGCAATTATCAGATCCATATGAAAACATTCACATATATGTAGTCACTCAACGAGTCAAAAAAAAGACAGAGAAAAACTAATGAGACAAAAATAGGAGCTTTCAAAATCAAGTATTTCAAATACTAGGTGGTCTGAAATTATCACACATCATATTATAATAGATAAATTGCTCCCTAATAAGCATTGGAAGTATGCTAGAATACAGTCATTTACTGAAGCAGGAAGCTGGAGCTTCAAGGACTTTCATCCAGTCATCCCAACTGCTGCCTCTTTGGTATCTAGTAAATAACTCGATATCTATTAAATAACTTGGTATCTATTAAATAACTTGGTATATAGTAAATAACTCTATACATAGTAAATAACTCAGAAGCTAGTAAATAACTTTTCTGACCTAGGTCAGATAAGGAGCTGTTTTAAGAACATTGGCAAGATGGATTTCCTGACTGCAGAAGGAAATTCTGTAAATGATATCTGGAGAAATAAATAATCTCTCTTCCTCCAAAATGTCATCATAATCTTCACACTTTTTCCCAAGCACTGGCTGAAGAGTGTTATTTAATTATAATTTTAAATACAGGAAAATGTTCCAATGATGAGATTGGAATTTTAGATAATTTATTAGTTAATAATTATTTTATACAGAAATGTACCTTATGGCACCACTACATGCATGCATAAACAGCATTGGAATCTAAATTTCAATTTTTATTTATAAACAATAATTTTTAACAACTGGAATAAGAAAACTGGAATTTTCCAAAATATTTCACAGCCATCGATCACACATTCAAAATCCATATTTTTTTATAATTTCTACTCCATCCTTTTTGCAGGCAATGACAAACTCCGTGCAATATCATTTCCTGGAAGTTTTCCTGTTTCCTGAAAATTACAAGAAAAAGATTGTACAAAATGATCCCAAGGCTAATCCAGATAACTGAACTAGACTTACCACTAAGTGAGTACAACTTGATGATAGGGTATTACTTCTCAAAGAATCTTGTAAATGCAGAAAAGCCAAGACATCCTTTGTCATCTTCACATGAGTTTTACAGACATTCATTGGAGTTTTGAAGATGCTGCTACATAAAATTGATTAGGGGTTAGTGAACAAAAAACAGGCTTCCAATGTGACAATTTATAAAGGAAAAAAGCCAGCAAACAAGACGTTTAAAAGGTGAACTAACACGTTGATTAATATTCAAGGGTAATTTGAAAAATTCTCCGAATAGAATAGAAATAAATGACTTGCCTCAGGGAAACTTTTTTATTTTTCAATGTAGTCTCACTGTTCACTAATGCACTTGGTCAAGCTATGCTCCAATGTCTTGATCCCATCTCAAGAATTAGATTCATTAAGGCCTACAAAATACACATCTACTTTGGCTGTTAGTTCTTCGTTTGAAGAGTCTCCATCCACTGAGGAAAATTATGAGCTTGGGGAAGAGATGGAAAGCTGATAGACCAAAATCAGGCAAATAAGTTGGGTGTGGCAACAATTTGTACCTTAGTTTATGTATTTTTTTCATGGTAAATACGCTTATATGTGAGCATGTATTGTCTTGATGAAAGATCACTTTCTTCCTTGACAAACCTGACCATTTTTCATGTATCTTTTGCTGTATTGGATCCATGAGGTTAGCGTAGTATTTTACAATAATTGTTTGACCATTAGGAATATAATCTATCAGCAGAAGCCCTTTCGCATCCCAGAAAATTGAAGCCATCACCTTTCCGGCCAACCACTTTTCTCTTGCTTTCTTTGGTGGTGGTGAATCAACATGCTTCCACTACTTTGGCTGTTACTTTGTCTCTGAGATACAGTAAAGGACACACAAGTTTCATCTGTGGTCAAAAACCAGTGTAGAAAATCTTCTTGGTTGCTCTTATAATGGGTCAAACATTGTTTGGAAATTTCCATTCTGTTGCGTTTGTGATCCTGAGTCAAGAGTTGCAGCACCCATCTCGCAGACAATTATCTCATATCCAAATCCACTATTAAAATGTGATATGCCAATTCCAATGACATCCCTACATCTTCAGCGATTTCTTGCACTTTCAGTTGGTGATTCTCCATGACCACTTTATGCACTTTTACAATAATTTCTGGGATAGTGGCACATTTTGACCGGCCACTATGTGGATGATCATCTAAGCTGCCCTGACCAAACAAACTCATGTCTACTTGGCAACAGTTGAATATGAAGGAGGAGAGTCCCCTAGAGTGTTCTGAAAGTCAGCATAAATTTCCTTTGCTTTCCTACCCTTCTTTACAATATATTTAATCACTGCTCGAATCTCAGTTTTTCCATCTTCATAAATCACTACATGGGACCAACAACAGTAAGGCATATGCACCACAGATCTCTTCCCAGAGTACTGATGCTTTACACATCTACTCATAAAGGCTTACCTATTACAATGTGTGAAACATTGGGCTAGTGCTGAGATCTAGTGGTGATTCCGAGAACCTTTCCAACTACCCTCGGATTAGGTAAATTCATCAAGGGGGGCCTATAAAACATATACCATTTTTGGCAGAATATAGGATGCACTTTTTCCCCTCAAAATATGTCTAAAATCTAAGTTGAATCAGTATTCAAAATTTTGATTTGGAATTTGTGTCTAAAATTTCTTATTTGTATTAGCAAGTCTATTGAATTATTCTATTGCATTTTGCCTTTTTGGAAAATAAAAGTTGTGAATAAGTCTTTCCTCCAAGTGTGCAATATTTTCCCAAAAACCGTGCATTGAAAGGGAGTGTGTCTAGTGTGTTGCTGCATCCTATACATGGGCAAATAAGGTATTTTGGGAACTAGGGAAGATCATCAAGGATTTCTTCTAAAAATTCACATTGATATTAGCAGACAACAAAGGAAATTAAAATATTTTTAGAATCTCATGAGTACATAAGGTTACACTGCAATTTATAGCAATTTTAAATATAATCTACCCCCTTTAACCTGATCAAATGAGAAGAAAGACATCAAATACTCCACATATTTCCCAAAAATACATACTAAATGCTGTAAAAAATGAGATTAGGATCTAATTATCATTCATGAATGGAACAAACCATATTTCACTGATATGTTAGAAGAGTAAAGAAGTCACTCATGTTCAATACCTTTGTGTTGAGACTGTTCAATGAACACTTACAGAGCTTTTGCTGAAAATCCAGATCTACCCGCAGCCACTGAGTCTAATGTATTAGGATTAACTTCATAAAGGATGCTCATCTGCAAAAAAAAAATTGCCAACTGTATCCTTCATTAAAAGTCTCCATTGTGAGAATATTTAATGGAGAAAAATTAAATTTCCAGAATTAATTCATCCTTTGTATTAAGAAAATCAATTGCGAAGTAATTCATACCGAACTTCCCAAAAGCCGCACTCAGATTTTTCTGATTAGAATTTATGAAAAATACTCGGATAAAAAAAGGATTAAAGTATTTGGATAATAACACTTACAATGAATAAAACTGAAGTTACATTAAAAAATTAGCAGCTGCTCATACATCAACGTCATCGATCAGTGCTATTAGATCAATACCAGAATTCGTCATCACTGCTGCTAAATCATTTACACAGTTATTTTTAATGGGGTTGTCCCTTTCCTCTAACGCAATGTTGTCATTCTCCCATGTAGCACATTGCTAATTCCACAGTTTTAAAAAGACATTATGATGCACACTTTTAACTTTCCACCAGGATTTTTTCAATCACAAACACTACATATCAATGTAGTGCTTGTGATTGAAATGAGTTGGTGCCTTATAACCATTCTTTCACCTTCAAGTCGCAGTATCAGTGGAAGCTTTAACCATTTCAAAGCACATGAACTTGAAGCAGTTTACTCATATCTGCATTTACTAAACCTGCCTTCTGCTCCCTCTTTCTCGTTATCTTTTTCTCAGTCAGAGGCGCACTAAAATGTCATTCAGCTGCCTTGTTCCTTGTTCTGAAGTGTAATCCATGACTTCAAGTGTAAATTTGATGCTCTATTAAAATTATCTTATATTTTACACTTAATTTCAGTTACTATTTTGATACTATCAAATTTATATTCTGGTAAAAGATACCATTTTCTATTCCTTTACGACACTCATACTACTTAAGGTTAAATGCCTGTAGACTCTGAATTTATTGGGAGAGATACAATGTATGAGTGTATTAGAACAGAGGTAACATGCCCAATGATCCCAACACACAAAGTTTCACAGCTGCACCATATATGGGATGAAACTAAATGTGCAACATTGTACAAATTTATGACTTACTTGGGAATTTTTTAGGAAGATCTTTCAACAAAACATTAAAATTCTGTTGCTTACTACTTACTCAAAACAGTGATATCATTGACATTTGTAATAAAGGCAACCATTTTCTATGCTTGGTGCAGAAAAATACTTAATAGTAATTATTTTCCCACCAAATCAGCTTGCCTTAATGTGTCAAAGTTATGCCCAGACCCATTAAAGAAAGGCTGATTTTAGAGTACCATTTGGAGCAAAAAAAGTGCATTCTATGGGCCAGGAAATTCGTTATATACAGAGTATGGCATTTCACAAGAACCTCAATACAAGAAGTAACAGCCAAGCCAGAGTTACTCTACAACTGCAGGTAACTTTATAATCTAATAGGAGGCCTTTGAGTACATATCACTTCAAAGTGATCTCCCATATTGTATTTTAACATTGGAGTAAAAATGAGACCCCCTTAAATTTGACTCATGTTTCAGGGCTGAACACATTTTCCTGAGTCTCAGCCTGTCCATACATGATATTTAGGCACATATGCCTTATGTTAAATACTATCATGCATTTTTTCCTCCCATGGACTACAACCTTGATGTGGTGGAAGGGCTTATGTGGCCCAATGACCCCCAGAGCTCTGCTGGTGGGAGTAATGATAATTGCTTCAAGTGGGGCCACCCATGCCAGATAGGTTGAAGATTGGGAGCCAGATGAAAGGAGCCAGATACTGAGTATCTGTTTCTCAGCGAGGTGGCTGCAAAGACATCTGACCCCAGTGTGGCGGCCATTGAATGATGGTGTCAGGTTAAAATAACTATTGAGGAAGGCAACAGAAAAACACCTCAACTATTCTTCCCAAGAATTTTATGATGGACAACGGGATGAAAATGAGTCCTGGTAACTATGAGACTCCACCCAATCAGCTGTGTGTCATGCCTGGCACGTTTCCACTTTGCTTACAGGTATTCATTAGTTGCACTGCCCGTTGGTATATCAGTAAAGGTTTTCCATAAATTTTATTTTGTTTTTGTCAGCAATGTAGATGGTAATTTTGCATAAAAAATTATAAATCCAGCAATTCTGCAAAATGAATACATTAATATTGAAACCCTGTTCATCTTCTGCTAACCCTGCTCCTACTACTGTAAGGCATCTCCAAAAGTGCACAAACTGACAAAAAATCTCAATTTCAGTCTTGGCCTTAATGAACTTCATACTCAACCAATTCCCAGATATGTTTAATAACTTCTAACTAATAATTTGCCATATTCTAGGCATCAGAGTAAGGTAGTCTCTAAGATTGACCACTTGTGTTAACGAAATCATTCTGTCACATAATGTTTTCTTTAATCAATATGGTGATATCCGTACACCTGTAATGTAAAACTTCCACAGCAATTTCTGCATTACCCGGTAAGTCATAGCTTATAAGTGATTATAAAGTCACCATAAAAAATTATAAGTGCTCAAAATAAGACTTAAATAGTGCTTAAAATAAGGCTTAAGACTCCACTGTATATCGAATTCCATGAAATGCTCTCTCAAATTTCTTGTTAATTAAGCCATCAGTGGGTTAGGAAACACCATCAAACAAATTCCACATAAAGAAATGTGAGAAAAACTCTGTCAGTGCTTTGCTTAATTTGGAATACTACTCACACCATAGTCTAGATTTGCAAGTGCCTACTATTCATTTGAGCATGTGCAAAGGATCCACTAGATGCACAACTTGCTGCATTCTCACAATGAATTCACTTCCTCAACAAACCTAAAAAATTACAGAATCCCATCCATATCCAGCTCCTGCAATGCAAGCAACTTCCCTCGCTGTAAACACTACCCTGCTTTTTATCTTGGCCAATATGCCACACTTCTAAATGATAAAATGCAGAACACCTGCCCTCTCCCAATCCTGAAACATGCTTACTTTAATGACAAAAATGATGAGATATGCTATAATTATCCAACCTTTCCTCTCTCCTCCAATAGACAAGCTTTGGGCAGTCAAACCTTAACTCTACAAGAACATCTGATATTTTTAAAAGATTTCCTAGAACTATTACGCACCATTTACAAACTTACTTCCATTTTGTATTTATTTTACATAATAATAACTAACAAGATTAAAGTAAATTTAAACCTGAATTTCTTTCACTTCACGAAAAAACTCACAGGATCTTTGATGCACCGGTGTACAGCAATAGCTCTACACAGCTTCAAAATGGCCTCATCCTTCTTGGTGGCCTCACTCTGAAGAATGGAAAAGCACATCACCTTATCTTCCCTGAGTGACTCATCTTTAGCCACTATACCAAAGGTATCCTTGGTGCCTGAATTAAAAATTAAAGTCTGATAAATCTATCTAATTGGCAAGATGAATTAAAATCAGTGTTCCTTAATAAATTTTGTTCATCCTATTTGTTATAGAGATAGGGAGGAAGTGCTCTCCATTAAGCACCTCAAGTAGGGAGTGGGATACCACTAATATCTGCCTCCTCCAGGATTTGAACCCAGGCCCTCTCAGTGGGAAGCCTGTACGTTAGCCACCACACCATCGCGATTCCCAATTCACTTCTAATATTCTAATGAATTTGATACAGAAATAAGTTATTGAGTGACCAAAATTTTACAGTACACAAGATATATATTCACTTGTGATAAATTCATCTGACTGTCAGGTAAATTATTGTGTACATTTCTTAACTTTTAACCTTGTTTTTTGTCACAAATACACTGGTACCTCTCTTAATGAGCATATTTTGTTCTGGAACCTTCAAAATAAATCTAAACAATTTTTCCCACATAAATTCATGTAAAAACATTAATGCATTCCATGATGAAAAATATAAATTAGGTACAAGGTAAATTAGGTACAAGGTTTATTCAAAGAAAATTATACACACATTGGTCAGGATAATGAATCATCACCATGTTTCCTTCTATCGTAGAATGAACCAGCTAGGAATGCACATTTAATTTGTAGAAAACAAAAAAGAATTAAAATTATGACACAAATCTAATTCTTTTTTACTAGACAGCTGTAGAGAGACATTTGAGTTAGCCCATGCTTCAAAATTTTGTGAAACTGCAGCTAAGCATTATCATTAAATATATGCATAGCATGCATAGCCACAGCCTTATTAGTGCATTGCCTATCAATGTACAATGGAACAGTTTCCCATGCTTTGCAAGATTTCTCTTTTTGTGTGACAAGATTGTTGATGATGTTCTCGCAAATTGTGTCACCTTGCAATTGCTTTTCGTTCATCCGTATGAGAAGCAACCTTTCAACATCATCGAGAATGCATAACCATTGCATAGATATTATTACTCCTTTGAAGCATCTATATTCTTAATTTTGTCCTTGTCATTATCTGCCTACTCAGTTGAAATTTGACTGTATCCCAAGTTTCAAGAATAGGGTATATACCTGTTAACTTGCTCGCCCACTTTACTCATTGGATGAATTCTTTTGTGGCAATCTTCATCACATTTAAGAACTTATATTTATATATTAAGTAATATTTACATCAACAACATTTGATATGGTTGCATCATTTTTCAAAATGAATGAAGTATTTTTATCATTATTTTTGAGGATAAGGCAAATCATTGATGTCGACTGTAGATGTACAAGGTCTGTTCAAAAAGTATCGAGAATTTCAAATTTTTGCAGGTTACGTATATTTGATCTGATTATTTTGTGGCATTACGTAGGTACTTATGTTTCTCACTTATGCCGAAACGTTCGGCAATTTAGAACATTCAGTTGATTGTTGACAGCTATTTCGCTTGGATGTGTTTTGGCTTATCTTTGATTTTTGCCTGTTCCAAAAAAATGGATCAAAGAATCTGTATCAAATTTTGTGTAAAAAACGAAATTAAGGGCGCGGACACATTCTGAATGTTGATTGTGGCATATGGAGAAGCTACATTGGACTGAAGCAACGTGTATCGGAGGTGCAAAATGTCCTCAGAGGGCTGAGAAGATGTGAACGATGAAGAGCATGCCAGATGCCCGAGCACGTCAACAATAGACAAAAACATTGATGAAGTGAAGAAAATAGTATTGGCCAATTGTCAGATCACCATTAACGAAGCTGCTGAGGACCTAAACATATCGATTGGCTGGTGCAATTTGATTTTTACCAATGATCTGGACATGACACACAGGTCACCGCAAAATTCACACCAAAATTGCTCATTTTCGACTAAAAACAGCAATGCATTAACATTGCTAATGACTCTGTCCATGACGACCCAAATTTGCTCCAGCGGGTCATAACTGGTGAAGAATCATGGGTTTATGATTATGGCGTGGACACTAAAGCTCAATCATCCCAATGGAAGCTGCAGCACAAGCCATGACTGAAAAAGCACGCCAAGTTCTTTCGAATGCAAAAGTTTTGCTTACAGTTTTCTTCAATTGCAGGGGCATGGTACATCATGAGTTCTTGCCACAAGGTAGAACGGTAAATAAGCAATATTACCTGCAAGTTATGCACAATTTGCATGAAGCAATCCACCACAAACACCTGGATTTGTGGAAGAACAAAAATTGGCTTTTGAACCATGAAAACGACCCTGCTCACACATCATTACTTGTGCCTCGCCAAGTGCGAGGCCAAAAACAACACACTAATGATGCCACAGCCACCGTGTTCCCCAGATCTGGCCCCCAGTGACTTTTTCTTGTTCCTGAAACTGAAGAGGCCCATGTAAGGACGACGCTACGCTACGACTGACGAGATAAAGACTGCATTGAAGCTGGACAAGATCACAAAAAATGATATTTTGAAGTGCTTCAAGGATTGGAAAAAACGTTGGCACAAGTGCATAATCTCTAATGGGGACTACTTTGAAGAGGACAAAATAGATATTCAGGAATGAATAAATAATTTTTGAAAAAACAAAAGTCGCGAAACTTTTTGAATAGACCTCTTATGTGCGTACTAGATCTACCATGTTCCACCTTGTTCTTGCTTTTCTATGATTTTACTTTTTATTTCTATTATCATCATTCTCTCTTAACCACTTTTCTTCAGGGACATTATTAAAACTACGTATAAAATATTATTACACTTTGCACAATAATCTACAAATAAAACGTCTTAACATGAGTTTGGAAAAATGTGCTCAGAGAAGACATTAAGATGCTATTGGAATGAGTTCTAACCACAAACTGAAGCAGCAGGCACGCAACTATTCTGGCGATTCCCCTCTGCATGTCACTAATTATGCAACACATTGCTTAAGAGAATAATTTTTTTTTAATATTTTTTGCTTGTTAAGCGAGGTTTCACTGTACGTATATGCATTCATGGACAATTTAACCACTTGGGGAAAGGGAGGTATCAATCCTTGCACAGGGTTTGTGCATTTGCATCCATTCAAGGATTACTTGTGCTAGGCATTTGTATCCATCCGCAGAAGGATGCTAATCCCCAAACCTAGTACAAATAAAAACAGAAAAAACTCAGGATTATCGAAAAACTGGTTCCGTTGAATTTTGTTAAGAGATGTTTCAATTTGAACTCAAAATGGTAAAAGAAAATAATGGAAAATAAAATCTCCCCATCAAATGGTCCAAGACGGAAAAAAACTTGGTCACTTACGTTCGGATTCAATGAAATCAATGATTCCGTGGATCAATGAGAATGTAATAATAGACCAGTGTTTTAGATTCTTTCCACGGGCTCCCTTCCCAAGGGGTCCTTTCATGGAGGCAAGACGTCTGGGAGATGGCTGATGACAGCATGTCTTGACTTTGCATATCTAAAAAAAATGTAACACAGCTTTAAATATATACAGCATGTTTTTTGACCATTCTAATTCACAAACAATAATAAGGAAACTTGGAAAATATGGAGAAATTTACAGTTACCTCTATAAGATCAGAGAAAACAAACAGTTGAAAATGATGGCCGCACTTTTCAAAGCCATTTGCATCCATTACTTTGAGTATAAATAATACATTACGACTTGATGATACAAGGTTTGGCTGAAATTAATTGATAACAATGTTAGAATAGTTATGCACAACTGAAATATGAGTCCATTAATTGAATCACATCCTGAAGGCAGTTAATGTAGATTTAAAAAAAAAAATTCAACAATTCAAATTAGCAAATCAAAACTCACTGGGCATCCTTCAATGGAATTGAAAATGTCAAAGATATGACACATATTTTGAGTTCTTTCTTTATCTCTGTCAATATTTGAAACGGCTTCCAAAATTTGGGCAAGAGCTTTCTTCAGATGAGGATGGTCAACATTGTTTTCATCCGTGTGCTTTAATATGCCTGAGGAATAAAAGTAGGGAATAAATTATGAACTGTAAATCATGGTCATGTAAGGTATTCGGATGAGGCAAACTTCATCAGATGTAGCTCTACTGAATATGTCAACTATGTATTTGAACCCAGAAAAAACTCACTAAGTTAATATTTTGTACACAGAAATTTTATTTTTATGTTTATTTTATTCTTTATACAGGGATGTAATGAATACATTTCTACAGTGGGATTTTCCTGACGGCCCATTCACCATGATTTAACAAATATTGCATTTCAAAATGCATCATATCCTTTCACTGCCAAAATATAAGCCATATTCTGATTTAACCAGTCAGCAATAATATTTTACCTCCATTTATAGCTGCTTAAAGTTCACTTACTACTGATCATCATGTAAATCAGATCTTGTCATTAAAATAAATAGCACCATAAAAAGCCACAACTGATGAATCTAACCCTGTGCTAGTTTGTTACATTGACATATTGCTGTAATAGAATATAATTAATTAGAATTAATGGAATAGAGAATAATGTTGACATATACCTGCTAACCGACAGAAGAGATCTCCTTGAAGTCACTCATACAAGTCACCCATCTTGTATTGTGATAGTACACCCATGTTCTCCCCCAATTAAAAAAAACTGAAATTGTTGTGTCAGAAGTAGACAAACCAGTACAGTGGAAAATTCTTTGATGGGCCAATGATGGGAAGGTCCCAAGTTCAAAGCTGGGTGACACCCCTGAATCTCCAGGCTAAACTAAGTATGTTTCTGAGCACAAAAACCTAGAAGAAAGTTGCAGCTAACACGGCTGACATAAACTGAGCCTTATATTCTCCATGCAAAAGTCAAATTCCTCAGAATTATGCACAATAAGAACTCTACCATTATTTAACAAACCAAAATTCACCTTTATAGCATTTTATAAGCAATCTTACAAAACTATTGCCATCAACAAAGGGTATTAGCCATAAAAATTTAAATTGGGCTTCGATTTTTTCACATGCAATCACACAACAATCAAGTCCACTTGATCAAGCACACAACTTGAAGAGTTTCCAGTTAAAAGGCATACACCCACAAAAGCCTATGCAATATGACTGAAACTTGGCATTTGTGAATTGGTTACTGGTAAAGTAGCTAGTAATACACTCACTTTTCACCAGCAAAACACAACTTCCAAGTCTCTGAACGGGACGAATCATAAGTTCCCTCAAGCTCTGTCTTCCACATTCTGGTCTACTTTGCCATGATGCTAAATAAGCATGGAACTTCAAATTTTGGGTTTCACAACATTGGAGGGCAGCCAAGGCTCTCTCAAAGAAGTTCACAAAAGGTGGGTAAACCTTGAACATGTCTGAAGCCTGAAGTAAATAAACAAAGGAAATTATTTATGACTGGTGATACACAACTAAGTCATTGCCAAGTGTGTGTCATAAAACCTGGGCTCACATGCTTCAGAAGTATTTTCCCAATTGGAAATGTCTCATCATCTGCATGACGGAATTCTTCTTCCAAATCTTTAAGCAGTGAATGATGCAACTCTTGAATGGATTCAATCCCAGAAAATATTGTCCTCACCTCTGTAACACTTAAAAGTGGACTCCTATTCTTCTTAGTGCATGTTACCTCATTTTTTATCTATAAATACAAGAAAATCATGATGAGTGTGCATAAAGAATGGAGGTGCATAACCTTTAAAAGTCTTTGTGGCTGTGACAATATGCACATATATGCTTAGACTCAAAAATAATCAGATTGAATGACCTCAACTTGACTCAATAAAAACAAAGAATATTATTAAATAGATTCAAAGCTTAGTATCAATTACACTAACAGGATACCCTTACTTGCATAATAGTATCCAAAATGCTGACATAGTTGGTTTCAGTTTGAATAAACTCTGATATAAGTTGAGCCCGCGGGGTTTTTAATGATGCAAAACTGTCTAAATCATCATCACCAAGACCTGAAAAAAATATGCATTTATTGTAATAACAGTAGATGAATTATCTAATCAACCCTAAATACACTTTATGAGCATCACTATAAAATTAAAGCAATGGGAACCTCAAAGCCGGAAAGAAATGAGCAGTTCAAACTAAGTATGAAAACAACAGAACATGAGAAATCATTTCCATAAATAGTGAAGGCTACTCCACTGACTTTCTAATTGGCTCAGGAATGCTAGTAGACCCTTGGCTATTTGGCTAACTAAAGCCTGATCATTTGCAAACCTAATTTTATGAATTTCCCACTAACTTGCGTTCCTATCCCAGGTTTCCCTATGCCTATTATACCACTTACTCCAAATACATGTTGAAAAGCAGGGCTACTGATAGACAGCCCAATCTTACTCTTCTTCCTTCCACTGCCTATCCTCACTACTCCACCAGTAATTCACACCTGAGTATTCTAAGACGTGTTGGTTGAGGATAAAGATACCCATCTCTCCAATCTACTAATTACTTCTGTAATGCATTCCTGAATTCTTACCAAATTACCCTATCTCACTCCTTACCCCTCTCCTCAAAACAAAACCAATCATCACCAAAAAATCCATTACCCTTCTCCTAATTGATGATCAAAAGAACCTTACCAGCTGCATGTGAAATCAAACTTATTGCTCGACAGTTCTCAAATTCTGCTTATTTTCCCTTTCTTGGGATAGGAACTAACACTGATCTAATTAAATATTCTTGTCAAATTCCTCCCTCATAAATGCTATGAATTAGTCAATATTACCTCCCTACTTCCACATTTTCCTAACTCATTAAGCGGTTCCATGTGGATATTATCACTCCCCACAGCCTTATTTGATTTCAAATCCCTTAATGCCCAATTGATATTGCAAGGAAGAATGCCTGGTCCTAAGGTATCATCACCTAAGTCATATTCTTTCCACAGCTGAACTTGCAGACCTAACATCATTCCCATATAGTTCATCTATGTGTTCATTCTCTCTCTCGAATTATATTGGTCATATTATTAATTTTCCTGCTATATATCTTATAAATTATCACTGGATTTTCCATTCATACTTCCTGACAGCACTTTGCCTATTCTGTACAGTTATCCAATTTCTCTCTCCCTCTGTAAACTCACCATATCCTTGCATTGCATCTACCACCACACTTCTTTTGCCCTATAAGTTTTCCATCTCTGTTTATTATTTATCTCTTTGTATACCCTTCTGCCTATGTCTGTGTTTACATTCTTCCATTTCATTCTTTCATATATCTTCCAAACCACCTCATCTATAAACCATGGTTTCCTTGTCCTCATCTGATTTACTGTTCCTCCAGTTTAGTTTGTGGCTTTCATCATCCCCTTTTTTAAAATGTCCACATTCTTAACCTTATGTAACCATCTCTCTATCCTCAATCAATGTTTTCTACCACCTCTTTGCAATCCTTCCTTTTTGTCCAGATTAATTCTTCCACATCTATTCTCATCCTTCTCCCTATTTTATCCATTTGAATCTGGTGTTAATCTAATGACTAAGTTATGATCTGAATTTATATCCACTCCCTAGAAACTATTAGTTTTATGATGCCACTCCTAAAATTGTACCAAACTGAAATATAGTCCACCTGATATGCTGTTGAATTTTTGGGCATTCTCCAGGCATACATATATCTATTGCAGTGTTTAAACCTAGCATTCACTATGACTTAAACCTTGTCCCCACCAAAACAATTACTTTGTTCCTGCAGTTATTCCTTATTCCTAAACTGTAGTCCTGTACCTCATTTTCTTCTCTCCCTTCTCCCACCACCACATTCCAAATCCCCATTACTATCATTTCTTCTCATTGACACCCGAAACTATCCCCTAATTGACCTTGTAACCTGCTTCTAGCATGAAATATGATTTTTGGCATGAAGACCTAAATAATTGCCAAGATCTGGTTCAGCTTGTACTTTTACTGATAATATTATATCAAATACCTGCTCCATGTTTACTACACTTCTTCCTACCTTTGGGCTTAATACCAACCCTGGCTCTCTCTCTCTCTGCCCTTCAGCCTTATAAGGCAATATAATTATCACTCCAGTAAATCCCTGCTGTCCTTCCACCTCATCTTGCATAACCTTAAAATATCTTTAAAATGTCGGTCCATCTCTCACTATATATATTTCCTAATTTTCCTGTACTTAAAATCATCCTATCATTCCCAAGTTCCTATTCCAACTGGTTCATTCTTCTTCAACTCTACTGCTACAGTTGATTCTGCTTTGCAAGGATTTTGTGTGATGACAATCATGTTAGGTCTGGATCTCCCGCAAAAAGGCATGGCACATAACCCTGTTGGCCAAGTTCCACAGTTTCCAGGAACCATTTTTGTAATTGTGTTCATCATTTGTGTATTTGAGTTCATCATTTCCTTAGGATGAAGCATTTATAAGGTTTCCTTTTGCCCTCCTTAATAGTGCTTTCAACGTGACAGTATCAGTAAAATGCCACTTCACTGAGATTAGACACCTGCCTCACTGAGATTAGACACCTGCCTCACTGAGCAAAAGTTGCTGAGCAGACTGCCTCCCACCTGACTCTTACTCTTTGACCTATCTGGCATGGATGATCCTACCAGGAGCAATTATCATAGTTCCGATGGACCATACAGCTGTGCTGGTGGGAGTCATCAAAATGCACAAGTCCTTCCACCACATCAATGTAGTGGTCATCGAAGAAAGAGAACAGACATTGGCCAAAGACTGTGGCATAGGATTGCAGGAGGATGAACAAAAATAAGATGGGCAAAGAGGAGGGGAATAATGAAGCATTATACATATAGGTTTTTTAAGAAAAGAAGATGAGAGCATTAATTACAAGGAAGAAAAAGTTTTTGGGCGGAGATTTGATAGATAATAACATCTATTTTCAACCATTTTAGCATTAGGCTATAGAATGTCATAAAATGAAATAATTCAATGACTCGGCCACAGTTATCAACCTGAAGGTTGGTTTGATAGGGGAGGGTAGAGTTAACCATATAGAAACTGCAGAATTCACACTTCAGGGCAAAAAGGTCAGTTCCTTTCTTTGTACCACCTATGGTTTCTCATGAAGATCGGGTACCAAATAAATCACAGAGCTAAGGTGAAGCAGATGGTGCCCAGAGGTGTTCCCAGGAATCAAACTTGGGCCCTCCAGTCTGCAATCCAACACTTGACTCACTGAACTACCATATCCCATTATTTCAATAGAACATAAGTATGTCTTTTAGGAACCAATAAAACTATTATCATCATAAAACTTCAATGATAAAATTAATAAAAATCATTTGAAAGTAACAGTATAATTCGAATTAGGAGAGCATCTAAACTGTAGAAAACTTTAAGTAACAAACTTAGATGTGCCAACATTACATGAAGTCAATTTTATTTCTTACCAGAATCAGACACAGTTTCTTCACCCTTATCCACAGCTTGGTCATATAATTCATCAAATAAAATTTTGGAACCCTTAAAAGAATAAATAGCAAAATTATAATCTGATGACATGTATTAAATAATTTATCATGCCAGCCAAATAATCAAAGGAGTATTTTCAAATATATCAATTAGTCAATAAGGTGTGCATGTAGTAAAAATTGCAGATGTCGAGTCAAATATTTACCAGATCATTCCGTAAGCAAAGTAGAAAAAACGATTTTGCCTCTCCATCCTGGATTATAATGCTATTAAATATAGATAATACCTGGCTTTTAGAGTTCCAAACAATTTTCCTTATAACCAGAAAATATTTCCCCTATTACTACGGGAAACTACAAGGCTATTACAAACAAGAATAGATGCTGGAAAAAATGTTTTTGATCACATTTCTTAACTCAAATATTTTTGTTACACCTAGTACATTGGTCCCTGGAAAACATAGAGTTCAATTCAGATTTATTTACTACAAGTTGGGGCTAAATACAAGGTTTAATGCTTTTTATATAGTTCAAAGTTAAACATAGGAATTTTAGGATGGCCACTGACTTTCTATGCACCAATTCCACTTTTCCTGATTTTCTCAAAATATATAACCTTTTCTCTCATTTCCTTTGGATGGTACCTCCCTGTATACAATATTACTTTCACTTTAGCCCAATTCATATTTCATAATGCCTTCGGCTGGAAGCATGACTAAGTGTTTTTAAGAGCATGCATAGGAAACAAAAAAATCCTTGGTGAAATCTAAGTTCATCCGAAGTCTCAAGGTAGTTATGTCAATCTCACCAGTTAGATTTATGCTACTAACCATGTTATTAGACAAGATGATGCCAGTCAATAGCTCATGACCTGTTATGGCTGATGATGGAAATCATCAGAGAAAAATAATACCATCATACAAGTTCATAAGACACAACATCTTTAAGGCATGGCTTAATTTTTTTATTACATCATTTCACAAAAAATAATACTCAATTTCCCAGCCCATAAGATGCACCCTGATTTTTCAGGTCAGAATTTATGAAAAATACTTGGATCGATTGGATTGGTACATTAAAGAATTAGCGGTTATACATACATTCAAGTTTATTAATTGTAGAATCCCAGAAATTCGTCATCAGTGGGCCAAAATGCCTTTCGGCTGCCTTGTTTCCACGTGATAAAGCATAATTCATGAATTCAAGTTTAAATGCAATACTATACAGAGGTTATTATCATTTCAACTTTTTATGTGATGCTTAGTTTCTGTTATTATTTTGATATTATCAAAGTTTTTATCAAGAGCAATCATTCTTTTATACCTTTATGAAACTCTCACACTAATTAAGGTTGAATGCCTATTGACTCCACTTTTAATGGGAGTGACACAATATATGAACATATTAGCAAGAGGATGACATCCCTGTTAGCCCAATGCATATTAAGTTTCATGGCAGCCCCACATGTGAGATATAACTAAACGCACTACAGTGTATACATCTATGATTTATTTGGGAATTTTTTTAGGAATAACTTTCAACTAAAGATGAAAACCCTGTAGCTTAATACTGACTCAAAACAGTGATACTATCAACATTTGTACCAACGGCAACCATTTTCTATGCCTGATGCCAGAAAAAATATATGAAAGTATTTTTCTGGCAAATAAGTCGGCGCTTATATGTGGCAATTGAACCTGTGAACCCCTGGCCCATGAGATGCAGGCTGATTTTAAAGCACATTCTGAAGTAAAAAAAAGTGCATCTTTCAGCGAAACACAGTAATTAATGTGTTTTTAGTAGCCATAGCCCAAATTAAAATAAATTTTTTGTCACCAAAATTCCACCTTTATTTATACTCTGCTGAGCATAGCACACGCCCCACTGGGCTGTCCTATATAGATGTTAACAGGACTCATTCTAATAATTACGTGAATCATATTTTCTTGGGTTTAATATTTTAGGTGGTTTTTCATCACCTCCCTCAATAGTGTTTTAAACGAGAAACCATCACTAAAATGATGGCCACCTCAATGGGGTCAGATGATGGTTTGATAGGTGAGGGTAGAGTTCACCTAGTAGTAACCTAATCATAACTAGCGGCTTGTATAATTCAAACATCAGGGCAGGGCTTCCACTTCCTTTCCCAACACTGACTATGGTTTCCCAGGAAGATCTAGTACCCAATTAATCATACAGCTTGGTTGAAGCTGAGGGTTCCCAGAACGTCCCTAGGAATTGAACCAAGGCCCTCTCATCAGTAGTCCAATGATGTACCCACTGGACGACCACATCCCTTTTCAATGATATACTACCTTGATCAAAAAGTTCCCGGAATAACCACCGTGTGGCGCTCCCATCGTTCCGATTTGAGTTCTGTTTTTTTTGTTAAATTGGTACATCTGTTGTTGATATTCCCTTTAAATCTTAGTGTCATAACTTGACATTTGCAAAAGTTACGTAGCCAAGAGTACATCTATCTCTGTGTGTGTTGGCGATTTTTTACAATTTCAGAAATGGATTTAAATTTGCAACAACGAACTTGTATTAAATTTTGCGTAAAAAACGGATTTAGTGGCGCACGGACGTTGGAAATGTTGGAAAAGTGTTTCGGCAACGATTCTCTAAAAAAAACGGTCGTTTACCAGTGGCACGAGCGGTTCAGAAGTGGTCGTGAGTCAATCGAAGATGATGAACGCAGTGGCAGACCATCGACATCGAAAGTCGGTGAAAAAATTGATAAAGTAAAAGAAATGTTGGTCAATAACCGCAAATTAACCATCAGAGAAATAGCCTAGGACTTGAACATTGCCTATGGATCCGCCCAAGACATTGTGGTTAATGATTTGGGTTTCCGTCGTGTAGCAGCAAAGTTGGTTCCAAAAGACCTCAATTTCATGCAAAAAAGAGACCGTGTTGACGTCGCAAAAGACATGATTTGCGAGGCTGAATCCGATCCCACATTCATCAAAAGGATCATTACTGGAGACGAGACGTGGGTTTATGAGTACGACACGCAATCCAGACATCAGGCAAGTGAATGGCGTTCACCAAATGAGCCGAGACCAAAAAAACCACGTCGTTTTCAGTCAAAAAAGAAGGCAATGCTGACGGTTTTCATGGATTACAACGGTGTAGTGCATCATGAATTTTTGCCAGAAGGCCAGACAGTAAACAAAGAGTATTATTTGGGCGTTATGAGACGTTTGCGTGAAGCAATTCGCCGAAAGAGACCAGAAATGTGGGCAGAAAACTCGTGGATTTTGCACCATGATAACGCACCGTCGCACAGTGCTATCATTATTCGTAATTTTTTGACGAAAAATGCAACAAATACCATCCAACAGCCACCTAATTCACCTGATTTGGCTCCCTGTGACTTCTTTCTGTTCAATCGAGTTAAAAAACCATTACAGGGAACGCGTTTTAGCAGCCGAGAGGAAGTAATGGAAAAATCGCAGGAAGCACTGATGGACATACCGAAAACCGAATATAAAAAATGTTTCGAGGATTGGATCAAGCGCTGGCATAAGTGTGTTGCAGTCGATGGGGATTACTTTGAAGGGGACAATATAGATTTAGATGAATAAACTTGTATTTTTAATTTTCTGAATAAATTCCGGGAAATTTTTGATCAAGGTAGTAAAAAACTTTTATTAAATGTTTTATACACCAATTCTCAAATACCTGTTCCGTAAAGGTAGGCATTTTAAATGAATTACTATTTCTCTGCTCTTTTCCTCCAAGCCTAACATCTTTCTCAAACTGAGAGGGATATCTGATATCAATTACCACATTTTCAAACAATATATGCAGATTTACAGAAAAATCAGAGGGCTTAGAATGTCTAGGAGGATGACCAGGAGAGAGGACTGTTGAGTATGCATTAAGTTTCAGCTTTACTGCCAATATTACTCAGTAAATATTATATTTAACAAGAAACATTTTGCACACAGCAAAATTTAAAATTTGACAAACTTTAAAATTAATCTCTTTCTCCATAAAATTGGGCACGAAAAATAACCATTCGTGGGTGAAAAAATACAAAGAAGGCAGAACTTGGTTATAACAAACCCAAGCAGTCCTAAACACAGAGCCCCGAAAATGATACAAGCTGTCTTCTTGGACAGTTAGGGTATTCTTACCCACTGTGCCCCTTTAGGTATGATGGTAATAGTTTCCAAGCACTGCTGGTAAAATGGCTGGCAACCATTCGAAAGCAAAATGTGTCGTGCATATGCCAGACAGCATAGCATACCATGTGTAGTCATGGAATGTGAAGAGTCCATTCAACTGAAATTAGTGCTACAGTTTTTAGAGAGCATTGATGGCTGAAGTTGCACTAAAATATAATGAGATGGATGGAAATGGAAGTGGTATCAGGTCTCAAATGTGGTGATGTTTCAAATATTTTTCGACCTGATTCAATGGGTTTCAGACAACAGTTTCACCAAGTTTCGCCCAGTCAGCACTTTCAGGTCAGAAGTAAATAGCAGAGTTTTTACACACAAAACTGTTCAGGGGCTAACTAGGACACACTAATTGGTTGCTGAGTCTCCCGCCTTTTTATTCACCAATTTTCCAGGTTTCTGTGGAAAACCCATTTCCAAGCATGGGATTCAGCCAACAATAGCCACCCTGCTTAGTGGACTCCGACCACTTTCCTTTATTTAATTAAGAGAAGCTTAATTAAGAGAATTCCTAACTACAGGTATACTCTCCACATTCTTAAATTTCTCTGAGGAATATATTTTGGTTCTTAACTTTTCAAGTAGGTAATATAAATGTAGGACACGGAAAGGCCATGGGCATGGTCATTGATGCAGGATGATGGTCATAGATTGGATGCTTTTGAAATGTGGGTGTAGAGAAGGATGGAGAAGGTGAAATGGACTGAGAGGAAAACAAACAAGTGCCTGCTAGGTATGGTGGGGGAGGAGAGGCGATTGTTGGGAGAAATCCAAAGAGCCAGGTAAGATGGATGCAGAGCATTTTGATAGGCAATGGGATATGGAAGACTGTGATAGAGGGGAGAATGTTAGGCAAGCGAGTAAGGAGCTGAAATAGCTGATGCTGGCCAGAGGAAGAAAGTATTTGGAATTGAAGCGGGGCTTGTTGTAATGTTGGATATTGGATTGTATTTTGCTAGAAGAGGCAAGAAAATTGCCACTGTGCTGTTCGGTAGCTTGGTAGTTTGTGTCCATCCAAAACCTACCTTAACTGGTAGATTACCAATAATAATAATAATAATATATTAATTCTGCATGTATCATTTTAGATATGACTTTTTGATCATTTGATCAAAACAGAGTTCGCTGTTTCATTATACAACAAAAAGTTGAATTTTGTTGCACATTCTTGTAAATGGATTTCTGATAGTTAGTGAAAAATTGAACAGATAAAAAAGTAACGGCTGTATTAGTAAACTATTAATGGAGTACTGAATCATGCCACTTACCTTCTCAAGTATATATGCACTTGGATTAACAAAATGATTTTGCTGAATTGACAACCAAAACCAGTCTAGACGGATAAAAATTCCACAAGTGGTCAAGCTTTTCCAACCATCATCCAAACATTCTTTTACAACCTGAAAATGATGAACATTCTTTTACAATCTGAAAATGATGTACATGCCAATTGTAAGGTCAAATCTTGGAAAAATTTCAATAAAATTGCAAAATATATGGCACAGAAACCTCTTTTGTTAAGGGGGGTGACATATGACTGAATGGTGACACAGAATCTACTAGACAAAGGCAGAAATGATAAATGAAAAAATGGGTGTCATGCAAGGAGCCAAACGGAGGCAAGTGGCAAAGAAGAGAGGGTTTATCAAATGATTTGCAACCCTTTTGCTTGACACATTTAACCCTTTATAGTATTCAATGAAAATGCTGTTAGATAAGATGAACAATGATTTTCCCATTTATAATAGATTACTGGCACCAATTACCCTATTTCATAATAATATTCACCATAATAAATTACCAAGAAAAAATACTTATTGCACTTTAGAAATTCAAATAAATATCGGGAAATGCCGAGAAATTGACTTTTTTCAGATTCATCCATTTTTGTGCATTACAATGCAAAAATTGCACAATGAAAAAATCATTCACCATAACTGGGATTCGAACCCGAATCCCTCGATTTCTGGCCGAGTGCTTTAACCAGTTAAGCTACTAAGGTCAGAAATTTTGTGGTCTTTAGAGGAACAAGATGTTTTAACTAAAAAGAGTACGTGCAATGTCACAGGTATTCTTATTCATGCATGTCGCGCAACAGTCCATGAGGTTAAAGCTAACTTTTAAACACCAGCGTGTTTACCATTTCTGACAAATTCCAAGAAATTGCACAAGATGCCACGACAGCAACTATTAACAGAGTCATCAAATAATGTGCACTACACATAAGAGGACGCCTCAATAGCTTAATGGGCTATGGCACTTGGCTGAATATAGTGAATATAGTGAGAAGTAGGTTCAAATCCCAGTCAAGACAAATGATTTTTACATGTTAAATTGGGGCTTATCACACATGTTTACTGGATCATTTCACCTTTCATATTCTGACATTGCTTAGAACCAATATTTCAATCAGAGTGAATGCCTAAGTAGCAGCTAAAAATCAGGACGGAACAAGTAACATGGATTATGGAAGCAATAATTTAAATTAAATTAGAATCTAAACACCCAAAAAGGGGAGCAAGGGGTATACCAGAGGCGGCGTGTCTGCCTATGAAGATGCAGGTCGCTGGTTCCATTCCCATAATCGGCAAAAATTTTTCAGCTTAGGAAAAAGTTTGTTAACGATTTATTGGAACGAGGCAACGAGAAAGAGAAAAATAGACTCCTACTAAAAAGCTACCCTGCACCCATGGTAAAAGGCAGCATTTCACCATTAGGCACTGGCGGTGCAGACCGAGTGGGTTGACCCAGCATCAGCTGCCAGAGCTGCGGGCCAAAAGTGAAGTTCACGGTATCAGCCGCAGTACTGCAATGTGGAAGGCAAGGGGAAACCACCACATTATTCTCCCTAGAATATGCAGTCTTGCACACAAATAGAGAAGAATGAAGTAGCTGCAGGAAACCAATCCTGGGATTGAAATACTGATGATGATGATGATGACACCCAATAGTTATATATTCACCTGTCCATTAACAGAAAGGAAATAATGTAGTCACCTCTACATACTATCTTTTTCAATTTATACACATGCTGTCAGACTATCATGCATAGGCAATAAATTTCTGCCTTCAAATCTTATTTCATCTCTTCTTAGAACACCCAGCTGTTTTAGGGATGATACTTAAAATTATAATGAAAGAGTAATAATTATTATGAATTAGCAACACATAGTTGTACACACACTTGTTGATTCCTATGCCATGTGCCATAGCAGAGGCAAGAGCGTTTTGCTTTCTCATTCCCTTATGCTTTCTCATCCTACCCCCACATCTCAACTGTAAAGGGGAAGGAAGGAGATGAGAGAGACTAGGACTACTTGGGAAAATTGGCCTCTCTTATTCTAGAATGAACAATATAGAGGGTCTAAATATGGGATATTGCTCATTGTCCAGAAATTATCTCATCTTGTGCATTCATCATCATCATCATTCATCATTCAATCCTAAGATTGGTTGACTGCAGCCCTCCATCCTACCCTATCTGATGCAATGTTGCAGAGGCTAGTGTACTGGCTTCCCACCCAGGGGGCCCGGGCTCGAATCCTAGAGATGGCATATCTTTTTCAATGGTATCCCGATCCCTACTTGGGGTTTGTATGTGGAGAGCACTTTAAGCGATTGTGCCATCTGTTGGATGGGATGTCAAGATGCAGACCCCTTGGAACTGCGGGCCAATACTGGGTTTCTCTCCACCCTTCCCATACTTTTTCATTGATGGTGAGAATGTGATAGTTTCCCCTCAGTTTTGAAGAATACTATACTGGATGCATGTTTAGCAGGCTAGAAGTTCCCAAGCAAGAGCTTATAAAGATACTCACCACATGGGTGCAATCATCTTCACTGGAACTTGCATATGATCCTCCATATTCTAGTAACAGAGCCATTAAATGATTTTGTTCATCTTGGTCAAATCCATAAAAATGCATTTTGACATACCTAAATGGTTTAGCGATGAATTCATCCTGATTTTTGAGGAAAAGACAACCACTTTAATGTTCATCCAGCATTTTTAATCAACATGTAATCCATACGTAAAATCAAACTGATTGATGCAATACAAACATTTACCATAAAACCTGTCCAAAAAATTAAAACCTCTTCAATTTAAATTGATTCTAAATTTTACATTCATAGAAAAAAACCAAACCTTTTAACCTTCACTGTCAGATTCTTTTCCAATTATTACACATCAAAATTTTGTAGGATAATATTTCATGAAATTAGAAAAATCCTAGGCAAGTGGCTCTACCACTGGCATCCAATTCTTCCTGCTACAGTGGAGCCTCTCCTAAGGATATAAGTCCAAAACTACCAGTTTTTACAAGCACCAATTAATACTCCTTTAGACCTACCATTAACTGAGCCTCCATTAGATAACTTATAATTAGGCATGACTACTTATGACTAGGCATTACTACGACCAAGTCTAATTATACCCTTTAATGTGAAATATACCAGCCATCAGTAACCAGGTGAACTGTGATAAAATGCAATGTTCAGAAACACACAACAAACAAACAACACACTACCCCTCCGATCTCTGTGGTTTTGGGAGGTCAGAAAAGCAGCAAATATTAAATAATGAAGAAAAAATCTGAAGAATATTTGTGAGGCAGCAATTATTGTTGCACTACAGTTTTCAGAAAATAGGGAATGCTATGAAAGCATTCCAGAACACTGGAAAGAAACTTTTTTCAGAACATGGCCAATAGTGGGAATGAAAAATTTTAAAAAGGTGATGAGGATGATTATACAAAAGAGATCAATGTAGCCAAAGAACCAGACAATTTCAAACTTTCTGAGTGTACCTTTTTACTGTACCAATTAAGGTAAATGCTTAGCCAAATAGCTACAAGAATGAACCGAAAATTCAGGACTTTTTGAAAAAAAAAGAGATAATGATAGTGTCTTAAGTAGAGCCAAAAGAGCTAGCAATTAAATGTTTCCTTCATGTAGGTAATCACTCAAAGGAGAGATAGTCTAATTTCTTCATGATAATAAGCACAAAGTAACACCTGGATGTGATCATTAAGCTCATATATATATTCATCCATAAGTTCATTCACAGCAAGTATCATATATTACTAGGGTGGTCTTAAATGTTCTTGGCCTCACCCATAGCTGGTATCACTACTGGCATGATTTTTTTTTCTCTCAAGTTGGCACAACTGTAAGTAGAAATTGCAATCCATGTCACACAGCAGTTCCCTGTCACCATTCATTTGAATCAGTCGTGGTGTATGTTGTTAGAAATGGAAAAAATCTAGTATTGTGAAGTGATGAAATTCTTTGTAAAAGAAGGTTAATGCCAAGCGAAATTCATTCAAGAATTGTAAATATGTATGAGGACTCTTCTACAATTTCCATTGTGAAGAACTGGGTGAGTTTAAAAGTGGCCTTGAAACTCCAAGATGATTCATGTGAAGGACACCAAAAATGTGCAACCACCTCGGATATCATCAATAAAGTGAATGAGTTGATTTTGAAAGATCGGTGTACGAAGGTGCATGAAATTGCTAATCCTGTAAGAATGTCAAAAGAACATGCCGGTTAAATTTTTCCCACAGAATTGCACATGACAAAGCTTTTCGCAATATGGTTGCCGCACATGCTCACTGTGGATCAAAGATGCATTTGGATGACGCATTCCTAACAGTGTTTGCGGCCCTTTATGAAAAACAAGAGTTATTTTCTGCATCAATATGTGACAGTGGGTGAAACAATGGATTTGCCATTACACAACAGAAATGAAACAACAATCCATGCAGTGGATAGAGGCCAATTCTTTACCTTCAAAGAAGGTGAAGATGGTGCCATCGGTGGGAAAAGTCATGGATGCAGCTTATTAAGATGCAAAAAGAATTTTGTTGATCACACACCTTGATTTAGATAAAACAATAACTGGAGAGTAGTATTCTATCCTTCTAAAAAACTTGATAGAAAAATTCATGAAAGCAGACCCAAATTGCAGGGGGAACAACAGTTTTCCATCCAGACAATGCACCTACCCACAAAAGGGTCTTGGCAATGGGAAAATTGAGGGATTTGCACTAAGGAGTGCTGGAACATCCATCCTATTCCCTGGATTTGGCTACCTTGGGCTTCCAAGTCTTCTGAAAACCCAAAAACGCTGTCTCACTGGTCAACATTTGTTGTCCAATCAAGGAGCAATTGTGGCTGTAGATGAGTACTTTGCAGCAATTCCAGAAGAACACTACAGAAATGGGATAATGGCACTGGAACACTTCTGGATGAAATCTATTGATATTTAAGGCCATTATGCTGAAAAACAACACTTTTTAAAAACATAAATTTGCATTTTCATCATGAGACTGAGAAATTTTCATCAACCTCTTATTACAATTAATTTATCATAATAATAGCTCAATAGTTTTTTAATTTATTAATGCCTCCACTGTACGTCATCTAATGTATGAATATATTCCTATTACCAATATAGCATAGAGTAATTTCTATTTCATAATGAGACAGCACCTTTCAGCTGCCTTGTTTCCATGTTTTGAAGGGTATTTCATGACTTCAAGTTAAAATTCAATACTGTGTTACAATCTTCTCCCATAAGATCCCATAGAGTTATTATCACTTTCATTATCTATGAGACGCTAAGTTCTTGTTCTTATTATGATATTATTGAAATTTGTATTGAAAGCAAGCATTTCCTAAGCCTTTACAACTCTCTCATTCAACTTAAGATTGTTTTCTGGCAATTTGGATTGTCCTTGTGGACCAAAATTATGCCCATGTAACCTTAGTCCATAAAATCCAGGCTGATTTTGATCCAAACTTCAGAGTAAAAAAGGGTATCTTATGAGCTGGGAAATACAGTTGGATGATATTTTGATGATGGAGAAATCAAAATTGGAATAGGTAAGAGAAATCCTGACTGAAGTAAGAGCAGCAGGGAGAGCTGGAGGAGCAGGTAACATCAGAAAGACCATAAGTACTACATTTAAACACCTGTGGAGGATGTAATACTTCAAATTTTTCATGGTAAAAGGCTGAAATATAGTCCTGGGGGTACTATAAAGGCTTTAATGTTAAGGCTAACCTTCAAGGAACAGAAGGAAAATATATGACTCTGTAAGAAAATTAAGTTCCCAAGAAGGAATCATCATCTAGACAAAACACTATGTGCTATGGTGATGATCTGTAGATGGCAGGTAAGTTTAAAGAAGAAAGTAAAAAAACTCATTCAGTGACATCACAACTAAGCCATCTGCTTGACAGTGAAAAAAAGTACTCACGAGTACATCCTGCGCAGAAAAGCCAACTTCATAGCGTTTCTCCCAACAGAAATGGATCCATTCACTCATCAGGATAGGCATATTAAAAGTCACAGCATGTTCAATTTCATTACTCCAGGTACAGTTTGACACCAAATTTGTGGTTTCTGAACTGATTTCCATTGATACAGCCCCTCCCATGTAGCCCACTAGGCTAATCAGATGAGTCTAAGGGAAGAATGAAATATTTCAGAATAAAATATGTATTCAACTCAAATCACGTAGTAGCAATTAATTTTCATGTCAGTTGCTCCAATATCTACGGTTTTATCACAATATCCAATCTAAATAGCTTTTCTTTGGACAAACAACATTCATGTTAAAGTTAAGGACATGAGTCGGTGATATTTGAGTAGCTAGATTGGTGTCTTCCTCCCAGCCTACTGCAATCCATACTAGAACAAATAAAAGCTCAATACTTACCGTGCACATATGCAAAACTCTGTTTCTCCAAGCTAAAAGTCAAATAATAAGTTTTTAAAAAAATCTTACTGATATACGAAACATTCAAAATTACCTCCAACTAGCACAAACATGTGAAACATAAATATACAGACATATTTACACTTAAAAGTGCTACAAAAGAATTTAAGGCCATGTAAAGTGAGATGCAGTAATGAGGAGCAGTCCCAGGTAACATACATTTTCCTAAATGTCTGTTTAACCTTTGCAGTTTCATTTAACGCTGCTTAATTTTGGTTAAGATAACATATCACAATTGTGCATTAATCATGCACAAAAGAATTTGTGACAGAAAAGTCCATGCATGTATACTTGAATGAAGTATGTTATGTCATAATAATAATGTTTCCCTACAAAATTATAATCTCCACCTGAGGTAATACACATACTATCACCTTCATTGCAAGATAAAAACATATACTTCAGAATGATTATTCAACTGAAAACCAAGTTCTTTTCATACTAGATACTGTTTTTGCTGCATTAATCATTATAAACTATGACCATCCAGTTTTCTGCTGCATGGTACATCCTATACTCCAGTTTTGTCGCCATCCATTTGTCCTTTGCCTGATCCTTTGATTCATTTTCTTTTTCCAACCCTGATGCCATAAAATGTTTCCACTCTCCTTCTGACAAGTCTCTTTTCCCCTTCTACTGTTCCCTTGATTGCTCGTTTTAATATTCCTTCTCCTCTTACTTTATGTTCCATGCAATTTTCTTTTCTCCTCTGGATCGCACCGAGAAAAGTTCTCTTTCTCCAATCTTCTTCAGAATACTTATTACCCTCCACAAGTAGCATTTCACCATTTTCTTCCTCAGCTCCTGCTCAAGACTACAGCATAACAAACTTTTATTTGAATGCTCCCTTTGCCATGGCCATTCTTAAAGAATGGAGATATATATTGTGTTCGTACGTTTAAGTATCCCATACTTTTAAGTACATCAAAAGAATACATACTATCATTATCATTAAACCTCTTTGACTCTAAAATTATATCTCCATAATTTCTACAAACTTTATTTTTTACTTGCAACATCAGGAATTGAACAATCTACATTCCCCAATGATTGTAACCAATCATTCAATACATACTCAGACTCTCTAATGCTTTACTCCTTTTGCTCTAATGCTTTACACAAACTACAGCCATCCACTTTAAGTTTGATTTAATAGTTGTTGTTTAGTTGCTTGCCCCCCCCCTTATGAGTGTGAAATTCCCAGGTACTATCTGCACGACTCCCAATATTCATATTAAATATCTATGCACGAGGTTCACAAAGAGATGAGAGGTTGACATCTTCTCTGACAGAAATTGATCAAGGTATTTACCATATTTCTTAACACTCAAGACGCATTGTGATTTTTCAAGTTAGAATTAACACAAAATACTTGGATCAGGCAGAAAAGGGTCAGATTATTTGGATGCCAACACTCATTACAAAGAAAATTGAATGTTGCATTAATAAATTAGCACCTATACATGTGTCAACCTTTATATAGAAATGATTGGCTTAGAAATCCATATTTGTTTGGCTCATGGATATTTGACACTGCTGCAAATTGAATTGTAAATAATATTTAAATAATAAATAAATAAATCATTTTTAGTGGGATGTATTTAAAGTTTTTTTACCCAAACTTATTTCAAGAGTCGGCATTTTTATGCATACAGGGTGCATTCCGGAAGTCATGCAATTGAAATGCCTGTGCCGTTCCTATTGGTCGGAGTGGGATTGAACTATTTGGAGTAGGTGGGGCCTTGCCACGAAACCAGCCTCAGTACTTTCCAAGCTGTGGATGGGGCAGGACGTCAGTTATTGTAACCTCTGTACGCTGACCGTGTCTTGAAAAAAAATGAATCGACGATCGAGCAACATTACACAATTAAGTCTTGTGCTAAACTGAAAAAATCTGTTGAGGAGACTAGCAAACTGATTCATGAGGCTTTCTGGGTCTCTGCTCTGTCGTACTCACAAATTTCGAGGTGGTTAAAGGCCTTTAAGGAAGGCCGGGAAGAGGTTCACGACAAACAATGCTCTGGGCGGCCGTCAACCAGGAAAACCAACAAAAATGTGGCTTGGACACGGATGGTTGATTGACTATCAAGATGGTTGCCAATGAACTGAACTTGTTATCTACTGTTATGTTTCACATTCTTACTGAAGATTTAGCAATGAGGAAAGTGTGCGCCAAGCTCATGCCCAGGGTGTTGTCAGATGACCAAAAGACCAACTTAGTGGAAATTTCAAGTAAACTTTTGCAGCATATTGAAAATGATCCTGATTATTTGGTCATCACTGGTGATGAAACCAGGGGTTTTGAAAAGGAGCCAGAAACTAAACGCCAAAGCTCTGGGTGGCACACCAACCAGCTCCCTAAGCCCAAAAAGGCAAGAATGAGCTAATCAAAAGTGAAAACAATGCTCATTGTCTTTTTCAAGAGTACAGGAGGGGTCCATAAGGAGTTGGTTCCTCAAGGACAGATAGCTAATGCTGCCCACTACATATATGTGCTAGAAAGACTCCAAAAAATGGTCATAAGGACAAGAAAAGACATATCCACTACCTGGCAACTCCATCACGAAAACACAGCTTGCCACAATGTGCTACAAGTCCGCAGGTTCCTCGCCAAACACCAAGTGCTAATGCTGACCCACCCCCCAATAGTCCTGACATCACCCCAGCAGACTTCTTTTCGTTCCTTCAGATTCAGGCAGCCCTGAAAGGAACCCGTTTTTCGTCCATAGAAGAAATCCAATCAGCCGTGACGAAGACCTTGCGAGAGGTCCCCGAATACACCTTCCAGGGTGTGCACCAGTCATAGCAGAGTAACTGGGAAAAATGTGCAGAGGCCCAAGGACAGTAATTTGAAGAATTGTAACTGTTTGTGCAAATCTAGTCAATAAATTATTTTTTTTTTTAAATAATTGCATTAGTTTCGAAATGCACCCTGTATTTTTAAGTTGACATCATTTTATTGACCTTATTATTTTTATATATGTGGTATGCCTGCATAGGAGAAATTGTCATTGCCTGTCATTGTTTTTTCCCACTGAAAATAGTGGGTCCAGTGGTAAATAGGCATGCGTCCTGCTAGAAAACCGAAGGCAGTTTTATGACAGGTTTATTATAAAATGTTGCACTCACACTCATTTAGGGAAATATCCATTTAATCTTGAGGAATTAAGTGACAAGGACAAATCTTGTCACAATACCTTGACCAAAGAATATAACTCCAACCCCCACCGATATCCGGTTTGCCAGTGTGTGTTTCCGGTACTCAAGTTTTATTTTCCTATACGGAACACGTCAGAAAAATTGAAAATCAGAAGGATAATGTAATACATAACTTTTCCATCTGGATGTAACGTTGTAATATTAGAATAAGTTACATAACATTTAAGCATAAAGGAGAGACCATAACTTTCATTAAATAAGAAAAAATATTTGATAATTTAAATTTACAGTAAAATTTGAAAATATTATCAGTGAAGAAATGGGTATGCAATTTGTAAAAATTTAGTTATTGACAGGCCATTTGTGTAAAACCTAGGGAAATTATTGATCAAGTGAACAATAAACGGTAAAAGAGTGCACAGATACATCAAGCCACACATGATTATTCACTGACAGTAGGTACCTGGTACAAATTTCATTACCTGCCAACATCATGCAGGGCTAAGTTTCAGAATATATGTTTGACCTCAAAGACAAAAACCATGTTAATGACATATTAAATAGAATGCAAATAACAAACCAGATAACTCCTATATAAAAGGAGATAAGTACAGTTATAACAAAGTGAATCCAAAATTTTGTGCAATTTACAGACAAAGGTAAGGTTCATCACAAAAGTGTACTGCTAGCTTAAATGCTTCTCTGCTATGCAACATCACCTTTTCTGACTTCACAAAGTATTAAGGTATACTAATACTTAAAACAATATTTACCATAGTGGTTTCACACTCAAATCCTGTAAAACTAATGGTCATGCCTGACATTGAGTGGCAAAACACAGGGTTCCCCAAGACATCGATGCTTAAGTTTTTTAAAATCAGTTCCTTCAGGTAAGTGACTCCTAAAATCCTGTATAGGAAGATACACATAAATAGTTAATGTACATCATATTATACCATATGCTACATGAAGTTTGAACTAATTACAATATGTCAGAGCATTTAGCATACTGTAACTTTTTACATATAGCAGCTTCTTGCATGCCATAAAATACACGGTTTATCCCAAAAATAAGGAGGATGATTTTTTTCCCATGTATGACTGGGTGATTTGTGGCAGGAAAGCTGGCGGGAGGTACTGGGAAAGTAACGGGACCCATGTCAGTTGTCTGCTGGTCTATAGTGTGTGTGGATCACTATTAGACTGGACCACTGTTTGAGAGGGTCAAGCCATGAATTCACGATTCCACATTCCATGGGGCAACTATACACGATAAAACTTAGGTTAAGCTTGGAAAATCAGGTCTGAAGACCATGACCATGGTTGACGATGTTATGGAGATGAAGCAATGTGCCAAAGTATGATTTTCCACTGGCACAAGATGTTCCAGGATTGTAGACAGAAGGTTGACGACATGGAAGGCCCTAGACATCTATCAATGACACATTGCATTAAAAATGCACAAAAAATAAGATACATGCCCAATTCTCTTCAATGCCCAAGCGTCAGAATGTTATCATAAGAGTGCAATATTCCAAAAACAACAGTTTATCACATTCATACAGAAGATTTAGCCATAAGAAAGGTGTGTGACAAGATGGTCCTCAAGGTGCTGCCGAAAGATCGGAAGGCTGCTCGTGCAACAATCTTACATGATCTCATGGACCACTATCACATTGACTCGAATTTTTTAAATTACAAGATAACTGGTGACATGGTTCTTTGGCTACGACTCATGTCACGGGCAACAGAAAAGTTACAACTAAGCAGGATGAAATGCAAAGAGGTACATAAAGGCTAAACCAAAAAAAGCAAGGATGAGCAAGTCCCAGATGAAGATCATGATCATCATCTTTTTTGACTCAAAAGGAATATTCCAAAAAGTTTTTGCCCAAGGGACAGGCAGTAAACAGTAAGTTTTACATGGAAGTCCTTGAAAGGCTCTAAAAAAAGTGCAACAAATCAGAAAAGGAGATACTTGCAAACCAGAGGCTGCACCACAACAACGCGCCATCCCTAACCACCTTCTTTATGACCAAGTACCTGACCAAGCAAAAGCTGGAAATGCTGCTCCAGCCACATGCCACAACCCTGATGTGTCACAACCCGACATTTTTGATTCCAAGAATAAAAAGCTGCTTGAAAGGCAACCATTATGGCACACTGGATAACGTTAAAGAGGTCATGACAAGGTACCTGAATAATGATCCAATAGATCAATTCCAGGAAGTGTACTGCAACTGGCATTGGTGCGC